>NW_020954867.1:4699847-5005828 GCF_900497805.2 Vombatus ursinus
TGTGTGTGTGTGTGTGTGTGTGTGTGTGTGTGTGTGTGTGTGTGTGTAGAAGGAGACAGAAAGATAAATGGGGAAGGAAGAATTAATAAACAATTTTTAGAGGTTGAATGCCCTTTACTTCCAAAAGGCCTGTATCTCCCATATGGATTACAAAAAAAAAAAAAATACAAAACAAAACAAAAACTATTTACTGTATAAATTAGCCTTTACTTCAGATTTTAAAAAATAATAGCAATTATAACTCATATTTATTTGGCATTATATAAAGATTACAGAGCTGTTTATTTATAGCAAATCCATGAGTTAAACAGTGAAAATATCATTAACTAAGATCAGGATATAGTAAATTGGCAGAGAGTAGTATTCTAGTTTTACACAGGAATAGGAAAATTAGTCTCCTTTTTAATAATATGTTAGTTGTGGGGGTGGAGCTGGGGAGAGACAATATTTCTCTTTGTGGCTGTGGATGGTGCATGTATTATGTTGTTTCATCATACATTCTTTTTTAATAATATTTATTTTAATTGATACTTTTGGTTTGGACCCAGCTGACATTCCAATAAACATACAAACTCCCAACAAAGTATGTTTCCCAAAACACTGTAAAGCAAAGTCTCCCTAAAAAAGTGGTTGCAACTGATAGTGCACAAGTAACTTTCCACTTTTGTCATGAACTATATATTTTTTAAGTAATTTTATAAGTATATTTAGTTTTTACATCACTTATATTTCCCACTATATCCTTACCTTCACCCTGTCCCAGAGATTCATCCTTAAAATAAAGAAGGGGGGAAAAAAGAAAGAAAAAAGGATTCAGCAAAACTAACATTTCAAAAAAAACTTATTGTAATACATGTAATGTTCCCTACCTGTTCTGAGTTGATCTTCTCCCAGGCCAATGCCTTGGTAGTTTTAGGTTCAATAGTGAAACAATATAAGAGACTCATAGGCCACTCAACAGTTGACAAACTGAGATTTACTTAGCCATAGCAGGAGAAGGTTATTTAGCAAGCATAGGCATGGAGAACATCTCAAGTTGATTCAGCTCATCAAAGTTCCCTTGTCTGGATTGCATATCATGCTCCTCCAAATAATCAGAAAGATCATGACTATTTTGTATTCATATGACCAGGAAGTAATGTCAACAGCCTCCTAAACCAAGTCTCAAGGATGGTCTCAATAACTTTTAGGGAAAAACTAACCTAACTTGCTTGGAAGGGTTAGGCTATTGTTCTTACTTCAACACCCAGGGTTTCCCACCTCCACAAAGTTCCCCAAGGAGTCTTGTTGAGACCACAGAACTTAGTTCAATTGGACTCCACAAATATTTATTAAAGACCTACTATGTGCAAGACATTCTGATGGTTCCTTAAAGTCAGTTCTTAAAAGAGTGGTTTTTCTTTGGAAACCTATTATTTAAGCTTTAGGTAAGGATCAAATCACATCTAGAACATTACATTTACTTCTGGGTTTCACATTTTAAAAGGTGACAAACATGTGGCAATCATCACAACAAGATGGCCAAAAGAGATGGCCAGCAAATGTTTGATCTCCTCTTTAAGCAAAAAAACTCTGAAATATGAACATGGTGGCAAGTCAAAGAATATCATAATCTCTAAATAATCAGAATTGTGGGTCACTCAAAGAGCAAAGGAGAAATACATGGTAGACGTAAATAGTTGTACCATATTCCCAATGATTATCAATGTACAAGAAGTAGTTTCAAAAATACGATCTAGGAAATAGATGGATGGAAAAGGAGGTGAGCCATTCGTGTCATGAGAATAAGGGACAACCAATAGACAATCTTCATGCGGCTGAAACCTGTCTTTTGTCGAGAAGGAAAAAAAAAGCTAGAGGAAAGCCCTTACCATGTTGGTCAGGCCTCCAGTGAAGGATTTTTAGGAAGACATGGGCAAAAGTTGTAAAAGATGAGAAAGCATGTCTGAATTGTGGTCTACTTTGTTGGAGGGAATAAACACACTAATGAAATCACAGCTCCATTGAAATATGTACAAAGCATGAAAAACAACCCTGACCTCAAGGAACTTATAGACTATTCAAGAATATATGTGAGAACATATGTTCTTCCTTGACTCTTTATAAGACTTTTTTTCTGCCTACTTTTTTTTAACGGGCCTCACTTCAGCTTGCTAGAGAAGAATTGTTAGCACATGGCAATCTTATAACTCTGAAATACTATGGTTTTTTGAAGGATCTGGGTACATTGGGCAATTTCTCTTTTCTCTAGCCTATACCATAGCCTTTAGTTAAGATCTAGGAAGCATAATAATGTGTCGCCATGCAGTATGCTGTTACCAATTTCCCTGGCAAGCATATAGTTCACACAAAACTCAAAGAAAAAAGTTTTATTGACAAGTTCAAAGAGGGGGAAAAATAAAAATCACAACAGAGCTCTTGGAACATAAAGATTCATCATTCCCAGCACCCGAAGAATTCCTCTGCCCACTCTGAGCAGGCTAGCTCTTCATCCAGAGGACACTTTCCTCTGTCCTTAGCTCAATACCACCACCAGAGCCTCCCTGCTTTGTCAGGAGACACCATTCACCCTGCATCACAGTTCTAGAACAAGGAAAAAGCTTTTTACTCAAGATTACCTCAAAGGACCAAGAACAATGATCTCCAAGTAGGTCCTGTTAAGTGACACCAGATCCATACATTGGGACTCCAAAGCCTGGTGTCCTCCATCTTTTAAGCATCTATCTACCTTATTGAGTATTCTCCCACAAGTCTAGCAGGTTGGCAGTGAACCTTAATTTCTTTCCAATTTTCTCTCAAGTCCCTGCAAGTTTCTGTAGATCAGATGTTCTTAAGCTTGGATCTGAGAACTTGTAGATAGTAGATAGATAGATAGATAGATAATAGATAACTGCATTTCAATATAATTTGTTTCTTTTGTAATCCTATATATTTTATTTTATGCATTTAAATACATTATTCTGAGAAGAGTTCTATAGGTTTCATAAGTCTGCCAGACAAGCCCATGACACACAAAAAAAGTAAATAACCCTTGTACTAGAGGAAACTGGGTAGATTTTTTTTTTCATTTCCCCCAGCTGCTACTCATTTAGCATGTTGGATTGGGAGGATGGGGATAGAGGAGGAAACCGTTGACTTCTCACTGGAGTTACAGGTGAGAATTTTTTTTTATTTGGCAAAAATGAAAAAAAAAATCTTGTTTCAGGAATTCATTATTTGCACTCAATATTGTGCATCAATAACATTTGTAAAATGCTGAAAAAAATACAGTTTTTTAATAAAAAATAAAACAATATAAATATAAATATAATATAAAATATATATAATATATAAATATAATATAAACTATAAAAATAAATATAATATAAAAGTAAAAATTATTATAAATAATAAAATAATAAATAATAAAATTTTTTCAACAGGCTGCTGTGGAGTTGGGTTTTTTAAGTTCTCCAGAAGAATTACAAATGTCAAAATCCAATTAGCCATTTTCAAACATTGGTTTACATATTTCCTGATACAGTTCAACCTGTCTACTTCTAATACTTACCAGCTGTGTAACCTTGGATGAATCGCAACTTACCTGAGAGCCAGTTTCTTCATCCTCAGAATGAGCCTTATAATACATCTAGTACCTACCCTACCAAGCTATTGTAGGGAGCAACTGAAATAATGTATTCAGAGCTCTTTGCAAACCTTAGTGCTATATACATCAGCTATAATTATTATTACTACTAAACAACTGTCTAGCACTTTCTTAGGCACAAGAAATGAAAGATCTATAAAGTAACACAGTGACCATGTCATTCATAGATTCCTTAAGTGGGCAATACTACCCTGAGAGGTACTGGGATGATCCAAGGAGGTGGTAGTAGCCTTAGATGCAATTGAGAGGGTGTTGAATAAAAATAAGGGGGTGGTGGAAGCATAGAGAAAGAGAAAATAAGAAGATATTGCAAAACCATTCATACATGTTTCATCTATTGGGTAACAGAGTTAAAGTCATAGTGATTGCATTATTTTCCAAATAAACACACAAAATTCAAGTTATAACCAATTAGTGGTCAAGTCTACTGACAGGTCTTAACAAGTAAGTGTTGGCAGGCCAGCATGTCGCACATTGTCGGAAAGTGCAGAATACATCAGCAGGAATATGTGTATGTAATGACTTATTTACAATACAATACTACGTAGGTACTTGATGCAACATTGCATCATCAAAATTTGAATGCAGGGAAAAAAACACAAATTTATAATAAATTATAAAATTTAAGATGCTATTTTTAAAAATATTTTATATTTTTTGAAATGACACAATTTTTTAAAAAAAAACCATTCAAAGATTGAAGAAAGTAGATTTACAGAGGGGTAATGAGTAATTTTTTTTTAAAGGGGAGGTAGGCCAAATAAGTTTGTGAACCTCTGCCTTTCATTCCTCTGCTCAAGAAGCTTCAATGGTTCCCTATTGCCCCAATTTAAAAAAATATTATTATTGTTTTGTTTTTATACATTACATTTATATATTACTATGCCCACTTCATGAGAGGTTTTTTATAACAAAGTAAAATAATTAAGTAAAACTAACAATATAGTCGCTTCTTCTGAAAGTGCTTACAACATTACACATCAGTAGCAACCCTCACCTCTTTAAATTTTAATTTTTTTAGTTAAAAGAAATCTATTTTCTTGCCTTATCACACTGGGGAAAAAAGAGAAAAGAAAAAAATTTCTTTGTAGCAAGTATGAATAGTAAAGCAAAATGAATTTTCTTTTTAGCCCTAAACAAATAAACATATGTGTCTCATTCTCTACTCTAAATCTATCACCTATCAGGAGATGAATAGTATGTTTGGTCCTCTGGAGTCATGGATGGTCATTGTATTACAACTTTCAAAACTGTTTGTTGTTTTTACATAACAATGGTGAAATTTTTATTATATAAATTATTTCCCTAACTATGCTGATTTCATCCTTCATCACTTTATAGAAATATCAATTATTCATTTTTATAATATCAGGGGTATAACATAAATTTCTCTGTTTCTCCTTAATATGCTTTGCATCAGTTCATATCAGTCTTAAACTCATCTATTTCTTATAGTACAATAGTATTTCATCATATTCATTTTCCACAATTTATTCAGCCATAACTCAATTGAGGGCCATCTCCTTAGTGTCCAGTTTTTTTGCCACTATAAAAAAAGTAAAACTATAAATATTTTTGTACATTTAGAACATTTTTCCTATTTCTTTCATCTTTTATGGGTATAAGTCTAGCAGTGGTATAACTAGGTCAAAGAACTTATAACTTTTTTGCTTATAAATTCCAAATTGCTTTCTAGAATGGTTATATCTATTCTAGTATTCACAGATCTACCAATAGTGAACCATTGTGCCTGTTTTCCAACAGCCCTGCCAACATCTTACTTTTTTGTCATCTTTGCCACTTTAATAGGTATGAAGTAGAAACTCAGAATTGTTAAATTTACGTTTCCTCATTTAGTAGTGATTTGAATGTTTTTATATGGCTCTAGATAGCTTGAGTTTCTTCCCTTGACAACTGTCTATTTATATCCCTAGACCATATATCAAATGTGGAATGTCTCTTATTCTTATAAATTTGAGTCAGTTCCTTATATATCTTGGAAATTAGACCTTTATAAGAGAAACTTAATGCAAAAATCTCCCCTAAAATTCACTGTTTTGTTTTTTATTTGGCTTAATAGGATTTGTTTGTTAAAACTTTTTTTTTATTTTATGTAATCAAAATTATCCACTTTATTTTCTGTATTCAGCTGAGGCATGAAAGGTTTTTCTTCAACCATTTATTTTAACTTTGTGTGAGTCTTTATATTCCACATGTGTTTCTCATTAAAAAAAAACCTATTGTTGGATTTTGCCTTCTAATCCGTTCTACTAACATCCACTAACTTTTATCTTTTGTATGTTTTAAATAATAAAATAACAAATAAGATTATTATATTTTTATTTATATTCCATTTTATAGCTTCATTCAAAGAAAAACACTTCAGCTCAGTCACAGGAGAACATTGGTATCTGTCATGAAGGAAAAGGCCCTTGGGTTAAAAACCCTACTTGAGCAAAGGCAAAGTCTGAATTAAAGAAAGATACTTGGGGCAAAAGATAGATCCTCAAGTTGATTTGATCCCCAGAGATAGGGAGACTTAGAACTCAACTCCTGAAACCGCAGAAACAAAAAATAAATAAATAAATAATGACTTTAATGATGCCATCATTGAGTCTAGCAGCAGTCTGACAAAACCCCAAATGACCAAGCCAAGAGGACTATTGTTTAGACCCATAACCAGGTCAGGAACTTATAGAGTTCAGACCAGGGAAGGCAACAATCAAACTTTGTCCTGAATCAGAACACTTTGGAAGCACTGAAACCTTTAAAGTCTCTAGCCTGATCTGTTCCTGAGATCCAGTACCTCCAGAAAGCAACTGCAGGACCAATCCAAACATTCTCTCCAGGGGTACAAAGGGCCTGGCCCTAACATCAAGTCTGCAATGAGGAAGTAGCCAGAATGATCAACAAAAAAAAAAAAAAGAGAGAGAGAGAGAAGAAGAAGAAGAAGAATCCACCATAAAGAGCTATTATGGTGGCAAGTATGCTAAAGCTACAAATCCAGAATTTGTACACACACACACACACACACACATACACACACACACACCAATTTTTATAAATGAAGTGGGATCACCAGAGGGGGAAAAATGGAAAAGAAATGAGAGCTATGAAACAAAGAATTAGGAATGGAATTGACAACTCGGCACAGGAGGTACAAAATCTTGGCCAAGCAACAAACTCTTTGAAAATTAGAAGGGATCAAAGAGAAGTCAATGACTCTATTAGATAACAAGAAATTTTAGAACAAAGGCAAAAATCCAGAAAAAGAAAAAGAAGAAAATGAAGACAGCTTATAGGAAAAACCACTAACCTGAAAAACAGATCAAGGAGAAATAAATAAATGTGTGTGTGTTTGTGTGTGCATCATTGTACTACCTGAAAGCCATTACCAATAAAAAGAGGGAGGATAGGTTAAGGGAGGAACTAATCCTAAGTCAAACGTAGTCAATAAAGATGTACAAAAATACATATGTCTCTTTTTGTTGTGGCAAAGGATTGAAAACTTAGGGGCTGCTCATCAATTGGGGACTAAGTTTACACTATATAAATGTGATTGGATATAATTGTGCTATAAGAAATAATGAAAAGAATGGTTTCAGAGAAACATGAGAAGGCTTGTATGAACTGGTGCAAAGGGAAATGAGCAGAATCAGAAGGATAATTTACATGCAACAATGTCGTAAAGACAAACAGCTTTGAAAGACTTAGGATAACACTTATCAGCGTAATGACCAACCACAAGTCCAGAGGACTAATAATGAACATGTTACCGCTTCATGATATAGAGAGATAAAAGACTCAGTGTGCAGTATAAGACATACATTGTTTTAACATGGCAAATGAAGAAAATTTGTTTTGCTTTACCATATGTTCTTGTATCAGAGGTGTTTTTCTTTCATTCTTTTTCCATGGGGTGGGGGGCATGGTTAGAAGAGAAAGAAGGCAGATTTTTGTTGAATAAAAAAATAAAATTTAATTTAAAAAACATAATTATGAAGAAGAGACTTAGGGAAAGGATCTATAGCTTAACAGAAGAGCTTTATCATTTTGCTTTTAGGATAAAATACGGATTTCTCTGTTTGGCAATCTTCAATGTATCTTACCAAATTAATTGCATATGCCTTCCTTTACTGCACTCAATATTCCAGCCATATTGGCCAATTTGCTGTTTCCTATACGTAGTTTTATTCTCTACATTCCTCAGTCCTGGGATGGTTGCCTTCCTCACCTCCACCTCTTGGAATTCCCTGTTCTCAAGACTCAGCTCACACATGCAACTTTCAATAAGAGGCTTTTCAGATTCAATTCCCCTTTAGTGTACTCACATCCAAAAGTCCTTTGCATTTACTTTGTATATTTTTTTGTATTTATTTAAATGATTGTTTCCTTTCAGAAAAATATAAAATTGCTGAGGACAGCGACTGTTATGTTGTTGTCTTTGTATTCCCAGCACCTTGCAGAACATTTGACTCTTACTACACAGCTTGTAAGTGCTTACTGTATTGAATTGAACTGCATTAAGCCAATGCCCAGTCAGATGACTGAGCTCCCGGTGGTAGCCAGTCAATTGAGAAAAACCCTGGGGTGGAATTTTCCTATTAGTCAAATTGTGTATGTGAAAGTTACAAGAAGTGAAAGAATAGAATCTACATGATAAGTGTTAACTATGTTGAGAACCTGTTATATTATCTAGCGCACAGCTTATTTAATGTTCATCCTGTTGCCAGTTCAACTCCAGTGCTCTTAAATTGATAATGAAATGAGATAAAAAATAAACAAATATCATATTGGTCCAAATATAGGCCACAATCCCCTACCCCCAGATCTGATATAATAGCATGGCCTAGGCTGGGATTATGTCCTAGAATACCCATACCTGGAAGTTGAGAGATTTAAAGTATATCCATGTTGCATACCACTTTCTACCCCACCCTCCCCCCAGCTAGTTTCAGAGCCACATATCGACCACGAAAATCCAAAGGTATGGGAGATTTTTAAAGGGAGTTGAGCTGATCATGAAGAGGAAGATTAGTAAAACAGTGCCAATTTAGGTTACCCTGTGTTGTCTTATTTTCCCCACTGGCAAGATGAGCAGAGCTACAAGATTCAAATTACTTATGTCCTAGAGCAGGAAATCACCAGGCACTTACCAGTGTGAAATGAACAGAGGTAACCTAAATAAGCCCATTTGAAAAGAACTAGAGGTTTTCCAGCTGATGCTATATGACGGAGATTTTAGGGCTAGATGAAGTTTGCATGTAGAGCCCCACAATGCCTGAAGAGAAACCAGCAGAAGTCTTCTGATTTCCTAGATCACCACCAGGAGATTTTGTCCATGATTGAAAGAGCCCTAAGGTGGACATTTTTTCTAACCCCATATAAACTTTAGGAGGGCTTCTTTTAGGAACTGCTGAGAGGGAAGCAGCTTCTGGGTTTTGCTTGCCTGGTTTAAGGAGGATTATGCTGGCTTGGGGAATTAGCTAGGTAGATAGATGTACAATTTATTTGAGGGAGGGGGAGAGGAGCAGGTAAGGACCTATGGTTTCATTGATACATCAAATTCTCGGTGAGAAAAATCCTTTTACCAATTCAGATTATCAACTATTCCGCAACTTTGAGTCTTTAAGTATTATATCTGATGCTGAGAAGTTAAGTGATTTTCTCATAGTCACAGAAGTAAGGCTTAAACTCGTCTTCTAACTCTGACTCTCCAGTACCCTACTATACTTGTTTCTAATAGTCTAATTAAAGTTTTGTACATTATGTCCCCGAGTTGGAAATAAATCAATATATGTCCCTGAGTTGGAAATAAATCAATGAAGTCCATATCTAGTTACATAATGAAGAGTATTTTTTTTCTTGTAAAAGATGGCCTGAGTTAAGAATAGGATTGGGCATTCTGCATATAAAAAAATGCAGAATAATACCAAAGAATGGATGATGAGGACAGAAAGAGGGAATAAGGATTTAAATAGTGTTTATTATGTGCCAGGTACTGTACTAAGAGCTTTTTTTTTTTTTACTAATATTAACTGATTTGATCCTCAAAACAACCCTGAGAGGTAGGTGCTATTATTATCTTCATTTTACAGTTGAAGACACTGAGGCAAACAGAGATTGAGTGGCTTGTCCAGGGTCACACAGCTAATAAGTGTCTGATGTTGGATTTAAATTCAAGTCTTCCTTTCTCCAGGCCCAGGGGTCTATCCACTATGCCACCTGCTGCCTCTGAAGGTAGCTAGGCCTCTGAGAGTTGGAGAAAGCTTGATGTCTTAGTCCCGGCATGGATCCTTATGTTGGACAGTACATATGGAAAGTGGGAAGTGAGCATTTTATTGCAAGCCTCTGGTCCCTATAATTACTAAATAGTTCAAACACATGATCATCAGCGTCCCCTAGTGGCAACATTGGCCCAAGGGAAGCAGCTGGTGCATCTTTTAGCACCGTGGTCATATATTGGGCCTACTCTGCAGCAATTCCCTGGCAACAATTGAAGCAGTAGCAATAGTTTCACATTGGATTTCACATTCATATTCTGAGGAAGCTTGTGGTTGGGCCAAAAATCTCTGGTGTTAGAGATATAAGATCAAAGAGGCAGATACATCTAACTTGAGCTCCTAGGGACTACCTACCTCCATCTCTCCCTCTCCAGACACAAACATCCTCTAATCTGGAGAGGACTGCCAAGGATGACTGGTGTGAGACGATCCTCTAAACCTCTTCCCAAAAAGCTTATTTTTTTATTTGCTGAAATTCAATTAATAATAATTATTATTATTACACGGTCATATATATGATATAATTTTATATAAGTATCTATAATAGCAACATTTATAGAAGCATTTTAAGGTTTGCAAAGCATTTTACATATCACTTGATCTATTTCCTTCTTAAAGTT
Source organism: Vombatus ursinus (assembly GCF_900497805.2). NCBI lineage: Eukaryota > Metazoa > Chordata > Mammalia > Diprotodontia > Vombatidae > Vombatus > Vombatus ursinus. Next base: position 4,710,398 of record NW_020954867.1, read on the forward strand.
AAATGATTTCCAGCTTCTGCCCCTAGCTGATGAAACCACTATATTGTCATGGTTTTGAAAAAAATAGACTGGGGGAATAGGAGCAGGGTAGAGGAACATGAAGAGTAAAGTTGTTAAGTGTTGCATTTAAGTGAGGGCATGGGCTTCCTTAGCTGTGGAAGAGAGAGGAAGGAGTTGATGAAAAGAGAAAATTAGCTTGAAAAGGCTGTTGAGGTTCCAGAGTATTCAGGCTACAGGAGGGAGTCTTTCATTGTTCTGGGGGTGTCAGAGAATGTCAGTAGCCCTAGCTTGATATCCATCTCCTGCTTAGATCCCAGCAAGAGCAGAAAATGGAGTAGAGTTGGGCTGGGAGGGCATCAGACAGCGTCAGTAAAATGGGGGGAAGACGAGGAGTTTGTATTTGTTCCCAGTGAGCTGGCAGAGTGAAGCTGGGAAGACAGGGTAGCAGGATGATGTTAGAGAATCTCCAAAGTATAGGGAACAGTTAGGAGGATAGAGAAAGGACTGTCATCACCATGTGTATGTGATATCAAAGAGAAGGAAGAGCTGACAAGACTTCTTTTTCCACAAAATTCATTTCCTGAGCAACCCTTTTCCTCTCCCGATACCTCATTTTTCCCTTCCACTTCTTGGTGTAATCCTGTTTGCACACTTGCACTGGATGGAATACTTCAGACGATGTAGTAGACACAATTGGAAAATATAACTGGAAGAATAATGGCTAGCAAGGGTCCTCCTTGACTGCAAACATGAAATACTTGATTTTGGCAAAAATGTCAGTATTCAGCCAAGAAGGTTGGTAGGTTTATATACGAGACTTTTTCAGTCTATACCTATGCATTTTTTTCCCTTTCCAGAGGTATCTTTTTAGGGGTAAAGCCTATATTTGGGAGGAGTCTATTCTCAGGCAAATGTGGTAAATGCACCTCTTTTCTACATTATTTCCCTAGCTTTGTATCACAGTGGGACCAAATGGCAACATCAGCTACCCTGGCTGATAACCATGACTTTCACAATATTTCACAAATATTTTCCCAGAGAATCTCATGTTTAGATAACATTTATTAACCTAGGGAGCCCTCTGAGTAATGAAGATAGTCTGGGTCTTGGTTGAAGGTTTTTATAAATTGATAGGGTGTTGTTTTTTCCCCCCTGCACTCATCTAAGTTATCAATTTGCAAACACACATCCCAGTTAACAAGTTTGCAGCTTTCCTGACATTTCCACTCCTGCATATGCAAATCCAAAGGGCTTATAATCCTCCCAATGAAAAAGTTCATACACAAACACACCAGTTCATTTTATTCTCAAATCTTCTGCTCAGAGAATTCATACAATTCAAGTTTTATCTAACTTTTGTATACTAGCCTTACATTTACATGACATCACTGGGGAATGACAGGATCCATAGAAGTTCATTTTCCAGATATTGTCAAAAATCCTTTTAAAAAATTTTATCATTTCTTAGTGAAAATATTCTAAAATGAATCATGTACTTCCTGTCTTCTGAGACAGGATGATGGATGTAGCTTCATCATCGTGAATAATGATAACTGCATTGGGTAAATTGTATTTTATAGGGCTTTTTACTCCTCCACTAAACAGCCCCAGTTTGCTATTACCATGTAGAGGCAACAAGGTGCCACAGTGGCTAAAGTATTGAGCCAGCAGTCAGGAGAACCAGAGTTCAAATTTGGCTACTTCCTAACTGTGGGAACCTGAGTAAGTCACTTAACCTCAGTTTACCTCAGTTTCCTCAACTGTAAAATGGGGATAATAATAGTATCTGCCTTTCCAGGGTTGTTGTGAAGATCAAATGAGATAATATTTGTAAAAGAGTCTTGAAAACTTTAAAGTGCTCCCCCAGGAAATCTCTAACAAGAGTAGAGAAAGAAAGAATGAAACAACAAACTCCTGAACTTCCCTACATCATTTCAAAATCAAGTTACAAAAACAAGCATCTCCACACCCCATTTCTGCTCCCCTCCTAATTTCCCAGCAGAGACAAAATATCTAATTTTTTTAAGTTGGTAAACCGTTCCAAGGCTTACAAAATCCAGAACATTTTTATTTTAGGCTATTTCACCTTAATGTGATTTTAAAAAGAAGAAGAAGGAGGAGGAGAAGAAGGAGAAGGAGAAGAAGAAGGAGAAGGAGAAGAAGAAGAAGAAGGAGAAGGAGAAGAAGAAGAAGAAGAAGAAGAAGAAGAAGAAGAAGAAGAAGAAGAAACTAGTTTGTATTTGGATAAGTGGCCAAAAATGTCTGTAAAAACACACCAAAGGTTTTATTTTTTTATTGAACAGGGAGAAAAACAAGAAACTTTTTTTCATATTTATTTTTTCCCTTTGTCCCTCTGCTGGAGATGATGAAAATTCTACCTCACATCTTTCACTTCCAAAGCATTCCACCAAGATGTCATGGTTGATATCTTTATTAATGGTCTAGAAGCAGCAGTAAACACACTTTAATGAAGTTCACAGATGATGCTAAATTAAGAGGTGTTGCCAACACCATGAAGGACAGAGTAGTATTAAATGGACCTGAAAAAGTGAAGAAAGTAAAATCTAACCAGGATAACACACCAGGATGGGAAAGGAGGGGAAGTGGGAATGAAGATGAATATATTTGGGAGATAATGTAAAATGGAGATATTCAGTGGATGTGAAACACCTGGAAAATGGTAATGTTGAAGCAAATTGTGCAGTTATATGACAGCAAGAAAAAAGTCAGTTCTATTTCAAGCTATATATGAAGAAACTGATCACAGAAAGAGGGAAAACACACACACACACACGCACACACCCTTAAATAACTCTAGTGGAACTGAACTTGGAATGGTACATCTAATTTGGAACTGCATAGATTAAAAAGAAGAAATTTGAGAACAAGGGACAAAGCTGATTGGAGAAGCTCAGGGTGTGATGCAAATAAAAAGGTTAATGGAGATAATTATTTATAATTTGAAGACTAAAGAAAAGCCTGCAATTATTTTAAAGGCACAAACACTAAAGGAAAAAGGCAATTATTTAACCTGGGAAAAGGTTAGTAGCTAGAAATAATGAAGTTAAGCAAAGAAATATTTGAAACATGTAAGGAAATTTCAACCTTTACCCATCCCCAACAAAGATGAATGCTTAAATTTCAGCCATGATAGAGAAGTGATTATTATTGTAGAACATTTTGAAGGCTGGGCAGGGCATAAGAGAGGAGAAAGAGAATTAAGAAAGGGTGCAGCATACAGCACAGACAGCACAGGATGCAAGTAAGAATGTTAATTTATACTTAATATTCTATACTTTACAAAGTGATATATACGTATGTATGTATCTATATAGATATGTAGATATAACTATAGACATATATACATATGCATATAGATATATGAACACATAAACATATATATTGTCTTATTTAGTCCTCACCACAACCCTCTAAGGTAAGTAGTACAAATATTATCCCCATTTTACAGATAAGAAAAATGACATGTAGAAAGGTTTAATTGACAATGTGGTACAGTAGAACATTTCCATAAGACAGAGAGAATGTCCATGTGTTTCATTCAGTGATATACATATAGTACCCTGTGACTCCTTCATCCATGGACTCCCAAAAGCTATCCCAGGTGCTAAGGATTTCATGACTTTCTAAACTATAGGTCATGAACGCCCACTGAGGTATTTGCTTTTCTTAGTCAGCGGACACAATGAAATAAAATAAATGTAATCAACAAAACAGAATAGTCACAACAAAACATTGCTCCATAAACCTTGAATTTATTCTTCCACAAATACTTACACATTCAGTTGGAATAGTGAACACTCTTGGAAAAGTGTTGGAATAGTGGACAGTTGGCATAGTGAAGCAAAGGAATCTTGCATATGATTACATATGAGAGGAACACATACAGTGGGGTACAGATGCAGGTAAACAACTCTGACCAGAGGATGCACAAGGAGGAGCCATTCTCATGCTTCATATATACCAACATGAAGATGCAGATAAAGTCAAAATGATGGTTTTACTGGACCTATTCCTGGCATCATATTACCCCAATAGTATGTCACAGAGTGGTCTCTCCCCCTTCTGACTACACATATTTTCAAGAAGGAAACAATCCTCCCTTGTACAAATTGAATTCTATTACAAACTTTGGTTGGAGGAGTAGAAAGACTTGAGCTGCAGAAAGAGGGGAAAAAAATTTTTTAGGGAGTACTCATACTCTCTTCAAGAGTAGTATGAGATACTCTGTCAAAGGTTTCGTTGAAATCTAGGTAACCTGTATCTACAGCATTTCTCTCTCAGTTTAGTAATCTTGTCCTTTCTTTGCTTCTCCTTTTTCTTCCAATCTGGCTAAAAAGCAAACCAACAAACAATGCCTTTTTGTTGTCCTTAACCTTCCTGTCTTGTTTCAGCTCATTCCAAATGTTAGAACCGCTAACATTATTTTACAGGACCATGCCACACTTTTATATTTATTTTCTGTCACCTACCCTTGCTTTCATCTTCTTTGTATTTCCTTTAAAATCGGACATTTTTTAAAGTAGTTCTCTCACCAAAAAGTGAAGTCATTTGAAAATAAATGCAGGTAGAAAAGTTAAGGTTTTTTGTTGTGATAACAACACATGTTGACCAAAATGTATATAATAAAGGTAGGAATAGTGTATTTGGAAGGCAGAAATAATGGCCTTATTCTTTTTATGTTTTTTTTTCCCTTGCTGAACTTCATTTACATGCCATAGCAATTAAAATGCTGAACAACCATGTGTTCTGTCCTCAAAGTATAGTTGTAACATATTCTCAAACCTGCTGATTTAGATTCATCTTCTCTTTGGAGTTTTGAAAAAAATTCTGGAGCAATTTTCTTTCTTTCTTCTGTTCTTTCTTTTGTTTCTCTTTCTTGCAATAGAAAATGTTACTTTTGAGTCTTTTCATTTAAGTAACAAGCTGGGATTAAAATAGTTTCACATGATAATGCAGGATGTCCTGTTTGTGTTCTATTAAGGCAAGATGCCCTAAATGGAGTCTCTTTTAAATAATAAGTCAAAATCTTGGATTTTTTTATCATCTTTGTTATTTCTAGGTTACACCATATGATGGAACACTGAGCAAGCTGTAGCTGTTGTTTAAAATAAAATTTGTACTAATTAAAATTGAGTGTACCTACTGTCTGTTGCATACCTTATATGAATGATCCATTTTCCAAAATTTAACAAAGAAAACAAGAACATACTCTTCCTCTTAGAAAAAAAGCAAATGATCTGTTAGAACATTAATGTCCAGGAGACATTCCCTATGCATGCCATCTGCATTTATACAGATAATTTATAGCCAGTTGATTTCTATCTAAACATGAGTAATACTTTTAAAGGATCCCAGAACCCCACAAGTGGAAGGAATCTAAGACGTTTTAGTCCAATCCATATCTGAATAAGAATTCTCTCTACAACATCCCTTACAAGTGGTCATCCAACCTTTCCTTAAAGACCTCATGTGAAAGGAAGAGAACTTAAGACAGTCCAGTCTACTTTGGGATCGCAATAAGTATTATGATATAAACATACTTCAATTAGAAGTGAAAGATAATTTTCAATTGCTGTATTATATTAAGGGTCAGTCTTAGCTCGAAGTTTTTGTTTGTTTGTTTGTGGTTTTTTTGGCTAGGCAATGAGATTAAGTGACTTGCCCAGAGTCACACAGCTAGTAAGTGTCAAGTGTCTGAAGCCAGATTTGAACTCAGGTTCTCCTGACTCCAGGGCCAGTGCTCTATCCACTGCACCATCTAGCTGCCCCTTAACTCATAGCTTGTCTGCTTACTTTTTCATGTCTAAAATTAGCAACAATTGGTGATTGAGTCCCTGGGAACTACTTCCCCCCCCACACACACACACACTTATTCTGTCACAGCATTATTAATAGAAATGATGATGGTTACAGTTACTATACCACCAAAATGCAATCTTTTACCATTCCCTGGTACCATAGAAGCTATAATGGAAATGTCACTATGGGAACATATCAGTTAAGCCAAAAGCCCTCTAAAGGATTATGGATAATAGCTTTCCTCTATTCTTGTTAGTCTTTTCCATTCTTTTTCTTTCTCTTACCTTCTTTTTCCTTCTTCATTTCTTTCATTCTTCCCCTTCACTTCATCTTAATCACTATAATGAAAAGCATATTTTTCAAAGGCCTAACATTATATTTCATCAGTGTGAAACAAACCTACACCAAATTTTTCTAGAGGACCCTATTTCCCTCAAACCCTACCTCTTTACTCACTCACCCTCACTGAGTAGTATGTCATAGAAAATTGAGAGGTTGCAAAATGAAAAAGAGTTGGTTACACTAAGCTATCTTTCCCAGAATAAAGAAATAGACTTTCTCAATTTTTCCAGTTTGAAAGAATTGAGACTTGGAGTCTTTCATGCCCTCCCTCTCCCAAAGATTGAGATTCTTTTATAAATCAAGGAAATGAGAATAATTCTCCCACACAATCTGCCATTTTTTTCCATTTTCTATCTCTATTAGTAGTGACTTTTTTTTGCAACACAAAGAACTCTCGGATCTCTTCTTAGATGATAGCTTTTAATTTAATCTTATGTAATTATTTGTTCTGTCTCTAAGTAAAGAGGTTCATTTTAACAAATTATCTTTAAGTGTGTATTGGCAATGACATTCATTTTAATCTCACTTTTTTGTTTTCTTATCTGTATTTTTTAAGTCTTGCTCTTATTGTGTGTTTAAAATGTTTTGAGCTATGTTGTCAAGTTTAATTTCAGGACTTTGATCTTTGGTAATGGATCTATAAAGAAAGCAATAACTATTTCATGATCTGATATCTCTCAGAAACATTCAAAACCTAGTTTTAAGTATTCCCTTTTCATTGAATTGCATTTCCTTAAACTCCTATTAAGTTTTTTTAAGAAGAAAAAATGAGTTAAAATTTCAAAAGAGATTATTTTTAAACTGAGTCAAAAGAGGGGAAAGAGTAATTTACTATATACAAATGGCCCAGATAAAGAAAGAGATCGAAAGGAAAGGGAAGTTTGTAAAAAGATTAACAGGAGTGAACAGATAAGTAGTTGGGCCAAAAAAAAAAAAGGCCAAATGAGTAACTCTCTAGATGGAAAAGCTAGATTCTTGCCAAGGTCAAACCAAATGATCTACCCCTACCACTTTATCTCTCTTCACCTAAAAAAAAAAGATCCTTGACCAAATAAAACCATCTAAAGATTTTAAGCAAGGAGCAAGTTCTACAAGTCACTCTTCAAATGTCTATCCCAGTCCAGTTGCAGAGTGATGATTTTATGTGAGGCTACAAGAAATCAGTGAATTCTGGGCCCAGGTTTTGGGATGACTCCTAAAAAGTTACCAAAAAAATTTCTAAGAATTATAAGGAACATTTTGGCTTTGGGCTTGCTTACTCATTCATTTATTTATCAATAATAGGAACCAGTCCCAATCAGGCAATAGCTTTTTTTCAAATTATGAAGCAGAGGTCACTAAAAGCCTGACCAAAGTTGGTCTGCATAAGAATGCTGAAGTCGGACAAATTAGTCTTGTATATCCTGCTCCCCAGTTCTTATACATCTTTAGCTCCTTCTGATATTCCTGATTGCCTCCTTCAAATGTTCAGTGCCCTTCCCTCCTGTCAAAACCCACTCCTAAAAAGTCAGAAAAATCAGTGACATAATTTAAAACTAAGCAGCTTCATTTCTATTGCTGCTTCAGAGACATTTTTCTATCACAAGCCTTATTTGTAATTACAAAATGAAAGATGTTTATTGTTTATTAAAGGAATTTCATGCAACAGGGATCATGTTTGTGAGGCACATTTTTGGGTGGGAGTAGCAATCTGAGTCTTAGGGGAATAGGGTAGAAAAACTCTGTAGGGTTCTTTCCTTCAGCTTAACTGTTTATCTTCCTGTCCCACACCCTACCCTCTACTCCATGCCAATATTCTCCCCTCTTGCCAAGATTATGACCAATTAGAAGAAAGAAATGGGCAGTCAAGCAACCTCAAAAGCTTGGCAGCTGCTTTGGAGAAATGGTCACTCATCCTGAAAAGGAACTGTGTGGCATGATGCTTCAGCCGTGGGGGATTAGGGCAGAATGCTCTGATGTCCCCTTTCCCTAAGGGCCGGTTCTCTCCAGTATTCTTAGGACACAGTGCCATCCCATGGCAATGGAAGGGGAGAACTTTATTTTCCCAAATTAGGACACATAACAATGACTAAGGCTTCATCCTGTCTCCTTAGGAAAGTCTGTGCCTTGCTGAGCACAAAGACAGAATGGGGCTGATTTTTTTTAAATGTATTAAATGCCACTTTTAGAAAGTAAAAAGTTGCTTTTTAAAAGCCCAAACTCTAGAGTCTTGGATGTAAAAATCCATTTTTGTCTTTAATAATTGATGGCTTACACTAGCATGCCTGTTATCATTGCAGTGCACTGTATGACTGCAGACTGTAATACAATCAAGCTTTCATTTATATTTATGTGACCAGGAGGGCTCTGTATTTGATGATTTTAAAAGATGCATGAATTCTACTCTATTTAATTCTGATATATTAGTCTATTATCTATAACAGACCATTGTCTAAATTATGCTATTCACACGAGAGTCCTGGATGGAAATTTATCAGAGTGATAGGGAAATATTGTAATTTAGGTTTTCTTCAGCAGTAAAACTTGGGAAATATAGAGTCATATTGTGCCTGTAAATGACCATCAGGACTAGATTTAAGATGACCTTATTGTACAACAAATACATTATTAAAATAGTTTGTTATGCTGCATTAAAGGAGAGGCAGTAAGACATAATCGATTGAGCTCTTGCACAGGAAATATGAGAGTGAGTCTACATAGAACTATCAAACTAAAAGGGAGCTTAGAGTTTATCTAATCCACATCCTTCCTTTCAGAGTTGAGGAAACTGAAGCCCAGAAAGGTTTAGTGACTGACTCATCCGAAGTCACATGGCCAGACAGTAAGTGGTAGGGATAGGATTAGAATTCAAGTCTCCCAGCTCTTCCTTTACAACACCTCTCCACCACAAGGGCTAAGGAATCGGATAAAACAACTGAAATGCTGAAAAGTTTATTGACTCCAGTTCATAATAGCCATGAGTATCATTCACCCTAGCCTTGAACTTTATTCCTTTCTGTACTACTCACTTGATGGGTCAAACCACTTAATTTTTCAATGCCCAAATCTCCCATATACTATATGAGTTTAACATGTCTCATACTTTCTCGGAGTTAAAGTTTAAATACATGTTTTAAGATCTTCACTTACACAGATATGAAAGATAGGTAGTAGAGAACAAAAACACTGCTACTAATGTTGGGCTTTCCTGCCAAACATTGATAGTGTTATTGACCCAGTGCCTGCACCACAAGTTGTTTCTCTAGCAGGGGCTGATCGGTTTTTGCTGAGACATCCTCAAGTGAACATTTCCTGGATTTCCTGGATTTCCCTATGACCATAGTTGAGCAATAGAAACTGGCCTGCTAGAAGCAGTGTGAAAGAATAGAAAGGGAACTGAACTGAGAGTCAGAAGACCTGCTTCTAATCTGGGATCTGTTACTAGCTAGGTCACTAGGTCACCTCAGTTTCCTCATTTGTAGAATGAAGTGATTAGACCATATAAACTCAAGAATTTGCTCCATTCTAGAAGCTACATAATTATATAATGGACTTAGCCTATGATATCCATTGCCCTCTGTGTATTGTGGTTGGTTGAGGAAGGGGAAAAAGGATGGGAATAAGCATTTATATACTACCTACTGTGTTCCAGGCACTGATCTAAGCACTTTACAAATCTCATTTGATCCTTACAACAATCCTGTAAGGTAAGTGCTACTATTATTACCATTTTGCAGTTGAGGCAATCAGAAATTAAGTGACTTGCCCAGGACCAAACTAATTAATCAAGCTAATTAAGTATCAGAGGTTAGATTTAAACTTAGGTCTTTCTCTTTCCAGGCCCAATGGTCTATCTACCGTGCCACCAGCAGCTCATATCTGAAAGCCATATACAAAATTCTGTACCTTTAGACCAACACCTCTCTGGTGAAAGGAAAGAGATGCCTTTTCTCATTACTCCTTAGAACTGAGTATTTATCTAGCATCCACTAGGAAAAGCATTGAGCACATACTTTTGTCCTATCCCTACTTATTGCAAGGTAGACAATTTCCCATTATGACTAAAAATGCCATTTATCCAAAGAAATGCTCCCTGACCTATATAGAGGAAAAAAGCTGAAAGAATAGAAGGCATCAAGGATAATACTATAATCAATAGATAAGTGATCAAAGGATATGAAGAGTTTTCAAGAAAAGAACTGTAACCTAAAAATGACCACTTCAAAACATTTTCCAAATCACTAATAGTAAGAGAAATACTCACTAAAACAACCTTGAGGTTGTATCTCATGTCCTGCAAATTGGCCAGATAATGAGGGGGAAAATGACAGTCAATATTGGAAGGGCTGTTCTAAGACAGATGCACTAACACACTACTCTTGAAACTATCTGGTGAACCAACCATTTTCAACAAAAATTTGGAATTACGTAAAAAAAAAAGTGACGATAACTGTCTATCCCATTTGACCCAAATAGTGGACATTTATCCCCAAGGATATCGAAGTCTGAGACAAAGATCCAGCAAACAAAGTAGATGCCCAGCAATTGAGGAATAGTGCTGAAAAAGACTATGGTATCTGAACATGGTGGAATATTATTGTGCTGTAAGAAATGATAAATAAGAGGAATTCAGAAAAATGTGGCAAGATTTATAAGAACTCAATCAAAGTGAACTAAGTAGAACCAAAGGACAACACAATAATTACAACAATGTAAATGTAACCTCTGTCCCAAAGCCTACTGGTATGGGACTCTCACCACATTGATAGAAAAGAAGGCCTTGCTCTACAGAAGGGAAGGGACAGAATTGGCAAAAGGCAAGAACTTCACTTCTTAGCCAATCTCACTTTGGGGACTCTCCAAACAAGAGTCTTCTTCAACCATAGCATCTCCAAGTTGCTAAAGGCAAAGACAATGGGAAGATATGAGAGGAGCAGGCAGTCTTCACCATGTCCCCATTCCCAGTTTGCTATTCTAGAGATTTTAGGGAGTTTCCCCTTGGGTGAGATCCAGGACCTTCTCTCTTAGTTGAGCTGAGTTATCTCACTCCCAATGGGAGAGTTGCTTCACTCTTTATTGCCTGGTATATGTTCTCCTATGTATACCTTCTCTGATTTCTGTTTGGCTATGATTTAGATAAATGGACTTCGTTACTGTTCACTATGTGTAGTCATTGAGGAACTGGTATTTGGTGGAAAAGACGTCAAGCCTTTGATACAGATCTTAGAACTGAACCCCCAAAATGACAAAACAATCAAAAGTCAGGTGGAACCTGATCATTTCCCCCAGATTAACTATAATTAAGGGGAACAGAAAGATTTATTTCTAGGCAAGTACTCCCTCTTTCTCTGATGAGAGGAGAGTGGTGACCTCTATCTCCAACTACCTGATTCCCCTCCTGGCAGGAATGAGCCTCCCTTGGAGAAAGGTGGGGTGTAGAAGAGGCTAGAAATGTCCATTCTACCTCCCTTCAAGCCACACACAAGGACATCATCCTCCCTGCCTCAAAGGGAGCCTCACCACACATTTGGGGCTCGTTCTCACTCTTATCACTACAAAGATAAAAAGATTACTAACAGAAAGATGAACTCTGAATAAAAGAAAAATGATGAATCCAAAAGAGATAATAAAATATACCTCCCTCTTCACCATACAGAGGTGAGGAACTATTAGGCAGAATGCTGTATACATTGTCAGGGCAGTTACTGTATTTGTGGAGTTTTGTTTTTTTTATTTGTTTTGTACTTAATTGTTATTCTTTGTCACAGAGAAAAGATTAATAGGGGTAGGGATTTTTTTTCTAGAAGTGACTGTGATATAATGACAAAAAGCATCGAAAACTGGGGTGGGGGGGTGGGGAGGGAGGACATATCATGGCAAAGTAGAAAGGGATCCAAGTTTGGAGTCACAGAATCTGAGTTCAAATCACAGCACTGTCACTTACTGTCTGTGTGACCTGGGGCAAGTCACTTAACTTCTATGGGCCTCATTTTCCTCATTTATAAAATGAAGGAGTTAGACTAAATGGTTTCTGAGATCCCTTCCAGCTCAGAGGCTAAACTGCTGGACATTGAGTTGGGAAGACAGGAGTTCAAATCCAGCCTCTGTCTACTTACCAGCTGTATGACCTCAGCAAGTCACTTAACCTCTGCCTGCTTCAGTTTGTAAAATAAGGATAATGACGCAGGTGCCTGCCTCTCAGGGTTGTTGGAAAACCAAATGAGCTAATATTAGTAAAGCACGTTACAAACCCCCACTTAGGGATTTCTTGGCAAGGATACTGACGTGGCTTGCCATTTTCTTCTTCAGCTCATTTTACAGATGAGGAAACTGAGGCAAATGGGGTTAAGCCTGGTAAGTGTCTTAGACCAGATTTGAATTCACAAAGATGAGTCTTCCTGACTTCAGGCCCAGCACTCTATTCGCTGTACCACCTAGCTGCCCCTAAAGCATTATATAAATGCAAGTGATTCTATGGACTTTCTTTCAAAGGATATATGAATGACCAAATAAAAATGAGAATTTTTTAAAGCATCTAGACACTCATCAGTAATTTCACAGGGAAGAAATTATTTCTTGGATATATAGACAGGGTTTTAGCATTAGAGTTATATTACTGTCAAAGTTTGGGGGTTTTTTTGAGGGGGAATGTACTTTTTCCCTTAACATGCTATATTTTAATAATGGCCACACCCTCCCTTTGCTCCATTTGGTTTATTTATACAGACGCACACCCCTCATACATTCCCTTTGGATGTTTGGATTTGGATTAATCAACTTTCCACAAGACAGGAAAGTTCTCCAGCCAAGGTTGGAAGAGGAAGGAAAAGGTCAAAATGTAAACTAACAAGGGCAGAGTCTGACCTGAGCCACCAAGCCTGTGTGCCTGGGGCCTGGGCCTGCCAGGAAGGTAAAATGTCTATAGGATTCCAGGTGCTGGAACCCTTTAGGCTTGCCCAAGAACACCAGTGGATATCTTTTCCACTTTGATACCTGGAGACTTCCAAAGCCATAGGCCTTTGGTAAACAGGCTAATGAAGGACTAACCAGTCTGCTCACACTGCTGAGTTTGGCAGCTTTTATGATTCCTAACCCAAAGATCCTGCCTCCAGCTGTGGGAATCCTATAGGATTTGGTTAACTGAGCAAACTGCAAGTTTTTCTCTCCCCGAGTTTCCAGTAATGCCAATTTGAACACCCAAAGCTTTATTGTGTACATATGAGGATGAGCAGAGTGCTGCGTTTGCAGCCTGGCAAGAGCTGTATCAGTTGGTTTAATTAATCCAACTAGTGACCCTTGTACCCAATACAGCTAATTCTCAAATAAACAGCAAAATCTCCCATTGGTGGGTGATTTCCCCAGGGATCTTTAATGAAAAGAGTGACAATTAAAAAAAAAAGCAAGAGTAGCCTAAAAGGAGTGGATAGGATAATTCTACCTAATTCCATTAGGAAAATCAGAGCTATATTACCAGTGTCTGCATCTTTGGTAATATATATTCCCTCACTTCTTTAACCTCTTCATCTCGGTGGTCCAGGGCTCCTTTCAACATGCTTCTTTCCCTAAGGTGATAGGATTTCATCTTCACTTCTCCATAATAATAGCTATTAATTTTGGAACACTTTAAGGTCTACAAAGTCCTTTACATGTGTTATTTCATTTTATCATCACCAAAACCCTGTGAGTAGATGCTGTTACTATCTCCATTTTAACAAACTAAGGCTGAGAAATTAAGTTTATTCACAGTTACAGTCACAGTTAGTAGGAATCTGGGGTAGTATTTGAACTCAGGTTTATCTCACTCCAAGTCTAATTCTACCATCATGCCACACAGCTTCAAAGTCAACTAGCATTTACGAAGCACCTCCTACATGCTCTTTTTGTCAGACCAGTGCCTTGTATTCTATCCATTGCTTATATTTCATATTTTTCTTGTTGTTTAGTTGTTTCAGTCATATCCAACTCTTTGTTACCCCATTTGGGGTTTTCTTGGTTTTCTTGGTTTTACTGGAGTGGTTTGCCATTTCCTTCTCCAGCTCATTTTATAAAAGAGGAAACTGAGGCAAACAGGGTTAAATGACTTGCCCGGGGTCACACAGCTAGTAAGTATCTGTAGTCAGAGTTGAACTCAGCTCTTCCTGACTCCGGACCTGGCACTCTATCCACTGAACCACCTACCTACCCATGTGCCTGGCACGGTACTAAATGCTTAAGATGCAAAGACAACGAAATAGTACTTGCCCTGAAGGAGCTTACATTCTATTCGGGGAGGTAAGACTACAGTTTATTATTTAATTCTTTCAGCAGTCCTGTGAATTAAGTAGAGTAGATGTCATGCCCTATCTTATCAGTGAGGAAGCCAAGGTTCAAAAATGTTAAAAAAGTGACTTGCCCAGTTTCACACAACAATCTATATTCTCCTATCTAATTTACAAGCAACACAGCCATCATTTCTCACTGCTCTGGGATCTCAGAATTTCCATCCAGCACTTTTTCTCACCTTTCTCTTTCCATGTCCAGGATTCTATGCATGATGCTTCCTAATTACCTCATCTATAAAAGGGGGGATGGATGGGGATGGATGATAATAATAATTTTACCTCCCTAGATGGCAAGGTTAAAGTAAGGAAAGTATTTATAAAGGTATATAAATAGGAGTCAATATTAATATAGGGCCCCTTTCAGGCTGTCTGACCTTTTTCCATTCTATACCTTCTAGCAGGCTTTTTCTGGGCTTTAGCAGCAGCCATAGGAAGATGTAGAGAGAAAATTTGCCTCTGGAAGGGACTCAACCGAGCAGCAGAAGAGAAGGTCACTAGACTTAGAGAAATAGAAATTTATCACACTTCTCTGCTACTGAAAAATGGGAACTATAGGTTTCAAGGTAAAAAAGAGATGAATGGAGCAATAATAATGATGATGATCATAGCTAACATTTATGTAGCACCTACTATGTGCCAAGCATTATGCTAAGCACTTTCAAAAATAGGATATCATTTGATCTTCATAACAATTCCCCAAGTTAGGTGCTATTATTATCCTCATTTTACAGTTGAAGAAACTGAGGCAAACACAGGTTAAATGTCTCACCCAGGGTCACAAAGCTAGTATATGTGTGGAGGCTAGATTATACCTATGGTCCTTCTGACTCCAGGCCCAGTACTCAATTCATTGGGCCCCCTAGCTGGCGCCATATGGATTTTTAAAAATCAGCTTTACAAGTACAAGATGGTGGAAAGGTTAGACTGTGATTTGTCTGAAAAATGATCATCAGTAGGACGGAGGTTGGAGACAACGATGGGGGAGTGTAGTTGACTGGAAGCTCAACAGAATTTAGCAGTAAGATGTGGCAGCCACAAAAGCTAATGGGATATGACACTGCACTGATAGAAGCATAGCTTCCAGGAAGAAGGTGGTAGTCCTGCCATAGCCTCGTCTCATCAGACCACATCTGGATTGAGTAGGTTCAGTTCTGGGTGTTACAGAATAGGAAGGCCATCAATGAGCTGGAGTGTCCAGAGGAGGGCAAGCAGGATGGTAAAAGCCTTAAGTTCCTGCTATTGGAACAGTTGAAGGAACTGGGCATGGGTAGCCTGGAGAGGTGAAGATTCAAGCTGTCTTCAAGTATCTGAAGGGCTGTCATACAGAAGATGGCTCAGACTTGTTCCATTTGGCCCCAGAGAGCAAAACTCAGAGAAATAGGTGGTAGTTGCAAAGTGAAAATGTAAGTTTGGTGTCAGGAAAAATCTTTTTCATTAGAGTTATGCAAAAGGATGAATTCATTCCTCCTCATTGGTGGTCTCCAAGCAGAGGCTAGAAAACAACACTTTTCCAGCATATTATAGCTGAGATTCCTTTTTTTGCATGAGTTGGATTAGATCACCACAGAAGTCCCTTCCACCTCTGGAATTCTGTGATGTGTTTGTGAATTGACTACACCAAGGCTTAATACCTCTGGGTCTGCTCCCCTACATAATCATAGGGACCTTAATAACAAGACAATCCCCCTGAACATTTGACTTTGCATAATGTTGTTCATGAACAACTAGGTGGCCCAGTAGGTAGAGTTTGGGCCTGGAGCCAGAAAGATTCATCTTCCTGAGTTCAAATCTGGCCTCAGACACTTAAGAACTGTCTGACACTGAACAAATCACTTAATCTTATTTACCTCAGTTTCCTCATCTGGAAAAGGAGATGGAGAATGAAATGGGAAATCATTCCAGTATCTTTGCCAAGAAAACCCAAAAAAAAGGGGTCATGAAGAGTCAGACATGGCTGTTATGACTGAATAGTCAATCAGTGTTGTCTATGCACCATCCTCATTAGCACCACAGCCTTGATCAAAGGCCCCAGCAGCAACTACCCCAGGTTTAGCATAATGTCAGTTGCTTCCTTTTCTTCCTAAGGAGAGGTAGGTAGGAACTACACAGAGATATCCTCAGGCTTCCCGAATTACTGAACTAGCAATCTAGCAGCATTCACAGGCATTCAGATTTGGTGACACTGAAGCCTTGCACCTTCAATGAGCACACAATGTCAAAAGTAATTGGTGCAGTGGACAGAGAGTTGACCTCAGAGTCAGGAAGACCTGAGTTCAAATCCTGTCACAGGCACTTACTAGCTGTGTGATCAAGTGACTTACCTCTCTGTACCTGTTTCCTCATTCATAAAATTACTAATTGTACTTGATGGCTTCTAAAGTCCCTTCCAGCTGTACCATGATATTAGGATCCTTGAGACTTTCTAGCAATCATACATATTTCTCTGCATCAGCCCCACACCACTCCTCTGGCATGTCTCTGTGCTGAAACACTAAGTATCAAGGGCTTCCTCATTTGATAGGCAGAAGTTCACCTCTGAGAAAGAACAAAACTTTCCATGGCAGGTCCCAGCATCAGCGCTGTTAGACTGATGTAATACTGCCCTCCATGAGTAACTATGGCCATAGAATCACTGTCTGATGAGAAAAAGGAAGATATGGATACCAAGTCATTAAATATTGAAAGATATGTTTCATTTTATTTTCCATGAGTATTGCCATATTGATTAGTTTGATGAGAAAGAGGAAGGTATGAACACCAAATTATTTAGTATAAAAAATGATGTTTCATATACCAGAGATTTTTTTTTAAAAAATCAAAAGGACCTCTATGTACAAAAATACTTACAATAGCTCTTTTCATGATGGTAAAGAATTAGACATTGAGGCAATGCCACCAATTGAGGAATGGCTGAACAAGTTGTAGTATATAATTGTAATGGAATACTATTGTGCTGTAAGAAATGAAAAGCAAGAGGGTTTCAGAAAAACCTGGAAAGACTTACATGAACTGATGCAAAGTGAGGTGAGAAGAAACAGGAGAACATTGTATATAGTAAAAACAATATTGCATGCTGTGAATGACAGGTATTCTCAGCAAAACAATGATCCAAGACAATTCCAAAGGACTTTGGATGAAAAATGCTATCCACTTCCAGAGAATGAACTGAAGGAGCCTGAATGCAGATTGAAGCATTCTTTTTTTAAAATTTTCTTTCTTTTTATTGTTTATTTTTCTTTTTGTTGTGTGTTTTCTTTCACAACATGACTAATATGGAAATATGTTTTGCATCACTGTACATGTATAATCTATATCAACTTGCTTGGTTTCTCAAGCAGGGGGAAGGGAGGGAGGGAGAGAATTTGGAACCCAAAATCTTTTTTAAAAATTTTAAAAATTGTTTTTACATGTAATTAGAAAAAAATTATTAAAATGTTCACATAAAAAAGAAAATTAGATTTCATATATCTTTCCCACCCTCAGAAGGCTATGTATATCTTTTCTTAGCAAGGTTTCAAATACAAAATGGTGGTGCCAAGGACACAAATAGTGAAGTAAGATGGAAAGTAGATTTTTTGGGGAAAGGTAATAAGAAAAACATCTCCCTAGCTGTGTTAAGTCTCTCACCCATTCCTTGGATCCTATTCTGTTTCAATCATCCAAACACACACACACAGACACACATTCTAAAACTTTCAATGCTATTATGAATTCTTTCCTTCTCCCTCAACATGGCCTGATCTAATTCCCAAAGAGGGAATTTACATAAGAGCCATCAATAGCCACAATTCACCTGATCATGTTCTCAGTTTCCCTTCCACACTCCTGAAGCTCAATGACTCACATTCTGGTCCTCCTATCTGACTTCCCTTTTAGGGACAACTCCTGTAGTCACAAGTGACAACTGGGCTTCCTCATGTGGAAAGAGCATTGGGTTTCAGTTCTAGCTCTACTACTTACTAACTCAGTGACCTCCCTCTCCAACTTGCTTGGTCCTCTTTAGGTTTGACCTCTTGACAATGTTCAAAACTGCTGATCACCAACACGGAGCTGTTTTGTTTTTGTCTTTATATTCCTCGTTGCCTATCATATAGCAGACACAATAAATTCTTGTTTAATTGAATTGAAGTATTTGTCACCACACTCTACAACATTTATTTCTCAGGGCCCTGGGCTCAGCATGGACTCTTGGGGGCCTATCACTGAGGGGGATAAAGCACATAAGTAGACATGGAGACTTTTGATAAAAAATTAGGCAATAATGGAGCTGGAAGGGACCTCAAGAGTTCATTTCATTCAGTCCCTTTATTCCAAGACATTTTGTTCTCTGCCCTAAACTTTAATATCTCCAGGAAATAATATCTGCAACCTTGCCTTGGTTGCCTATTATGATATTTCACAGACCCTTCCATTAAGTTCTTTCTTATGCTTAACCTAATCTTCCTAGATCTAAATGCATTTCTTTGAGCTCTGTCCTTTGTGAAGATAAAAGACAACTGGGCAGTGCCCTCCCTCCCTGGAATAATAACCCTGCATCTCCTCAGAGACATATATTAAGTCATTTCCTCAACCTTCAGTTCAATTCAATTCAAGCCTTATTTTCATCGGTCTAAAAATCCAGAGCCTTCCTCATAGTCATATTTTCCAGCCAGCTCATCATTTTTATTGCTCATTTCTAACCAGTCTCCTATTTCTCTTCATCCCTTTTAATAGGAGCATAAACATGAGTAGAAGAATATGTGAGAGAGAAAAAAACTCTGTACATAATTATTTTCTTGGTTAACTCTACCAATAGTTTTTATCTACAGATCTTTAACCTACAAATATTTACAAATCTTAACTTACAAATGCCAATAGCTTTACAGAAATTGATGCTTCAAGATTTCTCTTTTCCTGTTTTAGGATAACTTAACAATTTGCTCTGTCCTACAAATGAACAGATAACTCTGAAGACAAAATTAGCCATATCTATCACATTTGCATACTTCAACCAAAGTTTATAAAGAGCTTATTATGTGCAAGGCATTACGCTAGGTACTAGAGACACATAACTTGATAAAACACAGACCTGGCTCTCAAAGACAGGAGGAGAAGACAGAAATAACAAGGAGACAATGATTATACTATGCATAATAAGTGCAGAGTCGAGGTCCAGGCAAGATGCATTGAAAAATTTGAGGAGGAAAAGATTAATTTCAAGTGGAAGGGGGATGAGGGGAAGGGAACATGATGGAAAGCTCTATAAGGAGGTGGCACCTGAGTTGGAAACAAAGATTTTGGAAGGAATAGAGAATAAAACATGCAAAGGCATGAAAATGGAAGAAATAAAAATGAGAGTAGGAGATGGGAGTAAAAGCAAATAGAATGAGAGAAGACTTGAA
Source organism: Vombatus ursinus (assembly GCF_900497805.2). Lineage (NCBI taxonomy): Eukaryota > Metazoa > Chordata > Mammalia > Diprotodontia > Vombatidae > Vombatus > Vombatus ursinus. The sequence continues at coordinate 4,730,241 of NW_020954867.1, forward strand.
AGTTAGGTTGTAGCCAAATTATGAAGGACTTTTAATTAAGTGTTAAGGAGTTGATACATTATTTAGCAGACAATTGGGAATCACTGAAGAGTAAAGACCAAGTTTGCATATACTTATTTTACAAATGAATTTTTTTTAATTTTAAAATAGATGTACTAACATTTGAGCAGACTAAGTTGGCAAGGACCACTTCAACAACATGTGAACGTTAACACTGGCATTTCTGCATGTCTGTTGCTTAGTATGGTCATACAGACAAACTTCAGAAAAAATTAAATTGGAGCCATGTGGTATTGTGGAGAGAGAGCAGGCCTCAGGGACAAGAACTGTCCAAGTCTCCTCTGACATACACTGGCTATGTAACACAGAACAAGTCATTTAATCTATTGATTCTCTGCACTATAAAGTAAAGGGAGTTTCCTCACCAAAGAGTTCCCTACAACAATAAAATCACAAATCTAGTCCTGATCCCAATCCTGATCCCAAATATACTAGTCTTAGACAGAAATGGATTTATCTTCAAATCAATTCTCAGTTATCTACATTAATGAATGATTACATTATCAAAAATAGCAAATAAGAGACAAAAATTAAATTTGATATTATGGGATTGCAACATAAGAAATATGATCGTAAAAGTCAGAAATCAATCTTATTTAATATTTTAACAATGGTAACAGACTAGTAGATCAGGGAATTGTCCTAAATATAGTAGATCTGGATTTCAGCAAGATATTTGACTAAGTTTCTCCCAATGTTCTTGTGCATAAGATGAGGAATTATGGACTATGTGATAATACAACTAAGTGGACTTGGAAGTGATTAAATGACACCCCAAAAAGTGGTGATTAACAATCATTGTCAGCCTGGAGGGAGGCTACTATTGGTTGCCACAGAGCTCTGTCCTTGGGCCCATTCTGTTGAACATTTTCATCAATGATTTCTGTTAAAACACAGATGATATATTTATCAAATTTTTGGAGGATTTGAAAGTAAGAACAATGGCTACTAAATACACTGGAGAGCAGAATTAGCATTCAAAAATATACTTAAGGCTCAATTGATGAGCCAAATCTAGCGATAAGGTCCAAACTTGTGATTTCATTAGCTAAAGGGAACTCCCAAATAAGGAAATGCAAGTTGGCACTATTTTTGCAACTTCTGGTCTTAGTTAATTGCCTAGAGCACTGAGAGGTTAAATGACTTGTCAAGGATTCCATACAGAACCAGTATGTGTCCAAGGTGGGACTTGAGCCAAACTTTTCCTAATTTTGAGCCAGCTCTCTATCCACCTTTCCATGTGGCCTCTTATAGGGCCAAGTCTAATGAGGAAATTTAACAGGAATAGGTATATTATACTTCAGCTAAAAATAATAAATTGCACAAGTGAGGTAAACAGGACTAGGAAAACTACATATATATGACTACAACAGTGTAAATGGAATGGAAAGAAAGAAAGAAAAGAAAGAAAGAAGGAAGGAAGGAAGGAAGAAGTTAAGAAAGGGCACATGATGTAATTATAATGACCAAACCTGATCTCAGAGAACAGTTGAGAAAATGAACCTCCTTCATTCTTTGCAAGAGATGTGGAACTATGGATGTAGAATATTGTGTAATCTGTCAGACATAATACTTGCTTGGTTTTGCTGAACAGTTTTTCTTCACAAATCTTTGTTATAAGGAGAAGCTTGGGAAGGGGATAATTCAGGGTGAGCCAGTACCCTGTTAATTCAGATTAAACTTCGGATTAAAATGAGGTACTCTAAGGTCATTCAACAGTTTTTAAAAAAGGAGGTTTACTTAGCCATAGTATATAAAAGATATTCAACAAGGATACTCAGCACTTACTTCATTTGGACCACTGAGTTTAGCCCTACCCATCTGGTCATCAAGGAAGAGTATGGATATTCTCTAGGTCTTGAGATTTTCTCCAAGTCTGAAGAGCCCCAACTCCATGTTCATAGGCTGTTTTATGACTTTAGGTAACCAGGAAACCACTATAACCCCAAAACTAAGAGAAAGCTAATGGCCAGTTTGAACCTTGACCCTTGTGCCCATCAAGTTCCAAGGACAGCTTCATCATTTTTCAGAGATAAATTAGCCTAAATCATGTTGAGGGGTATTGGAGGGGGGAAACTCTGATAAATAGTGGTCCTATAACAGATGGGAAAGAATATATTTGGAAATGTAGGTGAAGTGAAAGGAATAGGGATCAAACCTGTGATTTTAGTGCCATAGGGAATTCCCAGATAAGGAAATTCCAGATGGGTGAATTCTCTGAAACCTTAGAGAATTGCCTAAGATACTGAGAGGCTAACTGATTTGCCTAGAGTTACATAGCCAATAAGTGTCAAAGGCAGATATTTAAATCAGGCCTCCTCCATGCTGCTTCTCCATATCCATGAATATCCATTAACGTAAGATAATTCTTTAAAAAACTAATTGCACCTGTACAGGATGGGGAAACTTGGCTAGAAAGCCAAGGAAGTGATGGTCACAGAATCACAGAATCTCCAACTAGACAAAGGCTGGATGACCACTAGTCCTAGATGTTATTGATGGGATTAGTATTCAGGTTCATATTGAACTCAGTGACTCAGAAAGACCTGGATTCTAGCCTTCCTTTTAATACGTACTGGTTGAGTGAATTGGATGAATCACTTAAACTCTGAGAGGCCTCAGGACACTTTCTAAGTTGTAGAGCTCCCTATAATGATAAAATCACAGGTTTGGTTTTAAAAAAAAAAGTTAGGATTTTTTTTCTGACATCAAGCCTCAATTTTCCTGTCTGCACCATATTCTGCCCTGTATATACTATCAGGAGTATTGTGTTCGATTCCAAGTGCCACGTTTTTGAAAGGACATTAACCAACTGGAGTGTACCCAGAGGAGGACCACCAGGAGAGTGGGAGAACTCAAAATCATCCTATATGATAATTGGTTCAATTTAATTTAATTCCAGAATCATGTATTGTGTCGACCACCGATACCATATGAGGCATACCATGTGAGCACCCCCCTCAAATTTTTTTAATAGACCCTTCCCTTAAGAAGCTTGAATTCTACTTAGGAAGAGGAAAGAAATAAGGATGGAACTGGGGATTCACAAGGAATAGGGATTTATTCTGCTTATGTAGAATAAATTGGCTTCCTTGCAACTTCTGCATATTGTGCATTACAACTAGGACCAACGTGCAGAAGTTATAATTTCAGCTCCTTATGAGAAAAATCTTCCTGACAATCAGAGCTGTACAGAAATGGAAGGAGTTTTTTCAGGAAGTAATTGTCCTTTCCCACTTGTTAAGTGTCTCTCTCCTGCTACAGAGCAAGTAGCACCTGGCTTAGAGGTTCCATTTCTGTGGCCCAGCCAAGACTTAGGAGGGCCTGGGATAGAATGCAGGAATCAGGGAAGGCTCTCTGTGGGAAGCAGGCCTAGTCAAGGTGCAGAAGTCAGTTCTAAATCGCAGGTGCCCAACTGTAGAGCCTGGTAATTTAGATAAGCCCATTTAGCCTTTAGGCAATGCAGTTTGAGGGTTGGCAGATGGGGCTCTGCTCCAAGGGATGCTGACCACCCTGGAATGGGAGCAGGTACAGGCAGAAATGATTCATAGATGTCACAGGAATCCCAAGCAATGGTTTGTCAGTTCAGATGCAGCCTCTGCTCATATTGGCATTCAAGGAGAACATGACCTTTCCCTATTCCTTTCCCTGACTGTTATCTGTGCTATAGCTAGATATGCTGTTGGATTTTTTTAGGCTAAATTAAAATGTTAACATCAGCCCTATGGTCCAGTAGATCTTAGAAAATATGGTTCATATATTGCTGAAACTTCATTGCTCACCAGTGTGATTACTGCACAGTCCAAATGACAAGACTGATATGTTCAAATCAGGCAAATAAAGATTGGGTGGTGATCTACTCCTTATAATCCTAAATCCTTACTAGATTATGCCCTTCCCCTCATACTCCCCCCTCTCCACCCTAAACAGGTCGAGTTTGGTGAATAGAACAGTTTGTACTGACTGATCCAGAAGAAAAAGGTTTATCAGCAAAGTATTTAAGGATGACTATTGTGTTCGAACAGGGTAGTCATGACTACCAATCTTTAAAGTTATACAAACAAGATATCTTCACCAAGAGAGGTTAAAAGTCAGATGAATTCCTTCCATTGTTTTATCTCTATATGATCATGAATTCTGGCACAACTAGGGAATATATACAGCCTACAGGATTGTATCATAGGTATAGAACCTCCCGGGGCCTTAGAAATCACCTTGTTCAATTCTCCAACATTGTTGTTGCTGTTGTTCGGTCATTTTTTCAGTTATGTCCAACTCTTTGTGATCCCATTTTGAGGTTTTCTTGGCAAAGAACCATTGGAGAAGTTTGCCATTTCCTTCTCTAGCTCATTTTTCAGATGAAGAAACTGAGGCAAACAGGGTTAAGTGACTTGCCCAGGGTCACAAAGCTAGTAAGTGTCTCAGGCCAAATTTCAACTCAGAAACATGCATTTTCTTGACTCCAGGCATGGCACTCTATCTGCCAAGTCATTCTAACTTTGTAGACTAGGAAATTGAGGCCTAGCAGGGGTGAATTCCCTTGCCTAAAATCTTACAAGTTTTAGTAGTGGTAGCAAAGCTAGCATTCAACTCTAAATATAATTCTCTTTTTATCATATCATACTACCACCCTCTTAATGGAGCCACCTAGAACCAGGCTGATGTTTCAAACATCTGGTGATGAGGCAGTACACCTGCCTTATTGTACTAGAGACATCTCCAAAGTCTTTCTATTGAGACAGGGGCTTTTCATCAGTTGGTAAGCAAAGAAGGGGGCGGGGTGGAATACTGGATTAGTAGGGAGACTACATTGGCCTGGAAGTAGCAATGGTGGTTGGAGTGAGGAGATTGTCTAGTTCAACTCCCTCAACATACAGATGAGGAAACTGAGATCTAGATAATGGCAGCAATTTGACCTTGTTTACAGTAGAATAAACTTGTTTCCGCTTCCAGCACCTGGTGTAGTAGATAGTGAACTAGACAGAGAATCAAGAAGACCTGAGTTCAAATCCTACCTCAGACACTTAATAGATGTTTGACCCTGGGCAAGTTACTTAACCTCTGTCTGCCTGTTTCTCCGTCTGTAAAATGGATAATAATGGCACCTACTTCACAGGATTTTGTGAAAGTTGAATGATCACATATATAAAGTGCTTTGTAATCTTTAAAGTATCATATAAATGATAGCTATTATTATAAATATTATTATGTTATACTTAACTCCACGATTGGGAGAAAAGGAGATATGGTAGCATCGTGTCCTCTCCTGCCTAAGCTGTGTAAGAGTTTGTTCTTGTAAGTAATGGGTCCAGGCTGGATAATTTGCTTCTCAGTCATGCTCATGATTAATCATTCCCCAATGAAGTTATAAGGAAATTCACCCTATAGTCTAGAAATTCTCAGAGATTCCTGAGTCCTAAAATGATCTTGGGAGCTTAGTTCCAGAAACAGATGGACAGTTAGAACCAATGGACAGTTAGAATAAACAGCTTAAAGACATGTGAATATGTCAGGGATGCCTCCTCATAGACTGTTTGTTGTTGTTATCCACCACCACGGGAAGATTTGTTGCTGTTTGTTGGAATAGCTGTCCAAGGAGCACCCATGAAGTCTACAGTCAGGAACAAACTGTCTATGAGATACCATGTTTGGTTGGACATGGTGAATAATGACTGAGTGCTCTTCAAATTGTTTCGGCTCCCTGAAGTCTAGAATGGCTGAGCAGGTGGGGAGCAATAGGAATACCCAATGAGATTCAAAGAGAGACAGCCAGGACCAGAGCAGGACCTTCAACTGAGTTCACTGACAAATGTTAGTTGGGTCTTGCCAACTTTGGTGTGAGCTCTGTTGTCCCAGACAACATCAGCCAAGTCTTCTAGGAATCAATCATTAAGGACTGGCTCATTTGAAGGGAAGCCCTGAGCCAAAATCCTGAAAGGCATATTTGATTATCTCCCCTACCCCCTGGAGTAGCTGGCAGATCTAGTGGCTGACTACTTGCAAGAGGTCGTCAAAGGCATGCCAGTTTCCCTCAATGCAATCTTCCTAGTGGCTCAGCAAGGGATTTTGCCAGGATGTGCAGGAGCACCCAACACGTGGCAAATCTCCACAACTGGGAATCCATGGAAGTCACCTTGGTGCAATCTCTCTGGAGGGAGTATAGGTCCACCAACTTTAGGCTAAAAAGCTAGGGAGCTTAGTGGATTGGATACTTTTCCTGCCAGAATCAATGCATTAGTAAAGGACAATTCACTACTTGCTCCTGAAGCCATCTGTCTTCCTCCCATAAAAGATGATTAGGCCCTCGAATATGGCATTGTCACGCAGAAATTTAGTATTTTTCCTTGTGATCTGAGTCAACTGCTGCAGGCAAGTGGGGTTTTGAGTTTGTTGAGCTGCCAGCTTCTGATGCTGAGCAGGCAACAGCCCCGCTAAAGGCTTCATTTCTGAGGGCAGGACAAGATACAAGAGGGACTATGGTAAAAGGAAGAAGTCTGTGAAGACAGGTCTGTCCACCATGGTGGGTGGTGCAGTGAACAGAGCGCTGGACCTCGAATCAGGAAACCTGAGTGCAAGTCTGGCCTCAGCCACTTACTAGATGTGTGATCCTGGACAAATCATTTAATCTCTATGTGCCTCAGTTTCCTCATCTAAAAATGGGGACAATAATAGCACTTACCTTTTGGGGTTATTGTGAGGATGAAATGAAATAACACAAGTGTTTTGCAAACCTTAAAACATGACATAAATGCTAATTTTTGTTGCTGTCACTAACATGATCATGATCATGATGATGATGTTACAAAGATGAGTCCCTGGAAAGGCTGGTTCTTAGTAATAGACAAGATGAGGAAAGCAATGCTAGGTGCTTTAGACAGTGAGAAGATTAAAATTGATCCTGTATCATTTTCTTACTTATCTTATTTACAATTAATTGATTTTGTAACTGCCTAAGTCATGGTTCTTTGTCTCTCAGTGCAAAGATCCAGCTGACTTATAATGCATTAAGTTTAGAAATCTTGTTAATTCCTGTTCTATACTTGCTTCAAGAAATTCTGATAACCTTGGGGGATGTGGGTGGACACTAGGGAGTCTGGTCCAGAATCTTTACACCACCACATTATCTTTCAAGAATGTCCAATTTGCTATCCAAAGAAGTCTAGGCTACTCTCTTGTAGGTAGACTCAAACAATGAACACTTCTTAGTCACAGGAGGGAAGGAGGGAGATTGTTGTTAGCAGTCATTCCCAACATCCAACCAATCATATTGTTCCCCACACCTCAGCTATGTACCCCATGATGTCTCTTACCCTGTTCTATTCTTTGTTCTGTATTCCCCAAAACCTATAAAAGGGGAGCTGTCCCTTTGCTCAAGGTCTTTGGCTGATAACTGAGGCATCCAATGACCCATTTTATTCTCAGATTTTATATGCTGTAAATAAATATTATCTTAATCAAAGAAACATGCCTCAGTTTACTTTTTTGTTAAACTTTGCTCAGTTTGAGTGCAGACCACTGAAGTTTTACCAAGAGATGCTCACAGTAGGCAGGAAGGGGAAAGTAATCAAGGAAGAAACAGGGGTGAAGACTGAGAAATAGGAAGAATTTGAATTCCAGGAGAGTGGGGTGAATTTGGGGTAGTATCAGGTAATGTAGAGAATCATAGGTACCAGAAATTATACTTTCATTAACCTGGATTTGATTTAGCAGTAGCATCTACTTGAGGGAAGGAAAACATGTGTGGTTGTGGCTATCCTTTCTTCTTAAACCCTGAATTTGTGTTCTGAGCTCATCATGACATTGCAGTACCTATAGTGCCCTTTCCATGAGGGCTACCCTAAATGCTTCTCTAGGTTTAAGATATTTTGTGAGGAAGTCAGAATCCACTTGAAACCGTGGTTTGTGAGGCCCCATTGATGTATTGATTTAACCAGTCAAGCAGAAGGTAACATTCATTGAAAGCAAGAGATGTTTAATTAAACATAGTAAGATAAGTGGCCAGAATGATTTTCCCCTTATGGATAGGTGCACCCTCTTCCAGTTTATCATACAGGGGAAAGAGATACATGAAGAAAACACATGTGACCAGGGCCCCAAGTATGATAGAACATACACACAGGGAACACATACAGAAGGCATACATGTAACAACTATAAACAGAGACCATACACGAATGGGACACACATGAAACATATCTGGCTAGGGCACACGTACACATGGACAGGGAAGTGCAGGGTTCTAATGCTCAGAGCTTCCAATGTCTTCTCATTGTGTTTGCCCATAAACCGCTTTCTCTCCTGAAACTGAGACCTTGGCTGCTCTCATTTGTCTTCCACATTGTTCTCTGCTAAGCATCTAAATGACATTCTGCAGACTCTGCTGGGAGTCTCCACTTTATTCTGCTACCATCTGCTGGGGTTCTGTATCAACATGACATCTTAGCTAGATTGTGGCTGGGAGGATGTCAGTTCTGAAGTCCATAAACCTAGATTATTATTTTCACATTTGGATTGCTCTGCTCCTTTGTTTTACATTTCTGCCTTTGTTATGCACTCCTTTCCCCAGTGCTTTACACAGTGTCTGGGCACCTAGTAAGCTCATAATGATTCCGTGTTGACACCAAATCACTGGTTTGTCTGTGCTGTAGTAAGTTCCTCATGACTGGAAACGATCAAGAAAACCTGAATGACCACTTGTGAATCTCTTAGAAGAGAGTCATGTTTTAGGTACAAGCTGAACTAGGTGACTCTGTTCCTTCTTCTCTGGAATTCTATGTGGATGTGAGTAAATGGAATTCATAATACTTCAAATTAAACGATGAAGCCTACCATAAAGATGTCACGGTTTGATTTGGAAAAACAGAACATCCTTATTAAGCCCCCTCTCCAGCCTCACCCTGCTTCTCACCCCTTTACTGGCAATAAACAGCACCACCTCCTTTACTGCTACAAAATACCAGCTCAAAGAGAACTCAGCAGCCTCATTTATGCCTTCTCTGGGCAGTGAAATGAGGTCTGACCTGCTAGTGAACAAAAATCCTATTTGTTGACAACAAAGGGTTGCAAGGAATATCAATAAATACTCATGGACAAGATTTTTCATAAATTACACTTCATATAATCTACCAGAGAACTGATTGCAAGAAAGCTCCCCTACTCAACCATCTTTTCTCCCCCTTTTTAACTTTTTTGAAGTTTCCATGCTAGGCATGGCCTTTGGAACATTTGAATCCAAGGGGCTGGCAGTTTCTAACCTTTTAATGATTAATTAGAAATATTAAAACCAAAAGAATGTATCTTCTAAATATTGAGTTTGTAATGCTGATAAGGACCATTTAATTCAGATGCTATTTTTAGTGTCTTCTCATACTTAGCTATTGGAACTAGGTACGCAGAGAAATTAAAAAAGATTTTAAGAACAATTCAGGAGCACTGCTGCTATTGATAATATAAAATCTTTATTGCTTGGAAAATTAAATCCAAACGCTGAAGTATTTTAGATTTTCTTATCACTATTGGCTGAAAGTTTTCTCCCATTTATTTTAGATCTGACTAGTCTGTGGCCTTCTGTGTAGTTCCTAAACTTCCCTTAAACTGGTTTACATCAACACTACAATCTTTCAGGGAGGGTTGCCACCATTTCTTCTCTGAGAATGGCTTACTTTCTCCTACTCCTCCCCTCAGCCATATGGAGTTTTCTGAAAGAAAAGCTCTAAGATCTCCCTCCCTGCAGAGCCTGTTCCTTTCCTGTTGTCACAAAAACTCGGGGTCATTGGAATCTCTCCTCTTCCTGAACAGAAGTTTTCATTTCCTGCTAGGACTCACTGCCTCACTTGTCTCCTGAAATAGACTTAAAATGTCTTCTGAAGTGAGAGTACTTCCTCTATCACAATTGTCCTTTCCAGATTCCTGTTCATTACTCCACATTCTTGTTTTTCTTGGTCACAAAAGTTATATCTAATCAACAAGAGATGAATTGGTAATATGATCAATTAAAGCAACCACATCAGATCATTAAAAAAAAAAAAAAACTATTTTGAGTCCCTCTACATTTTCAGGTTTTACTATATATCTCTGGTGAAAACGTATGATTTCACTGCTTTCGGAACCCCACCCCGACCCTGGGCAGCTAGGTAGATAGAGCACCAAGCCTGGAGTCAGGAAGACCCAAGTTCAAATCCAGCCTGAGACACTTACTAGCTGTGTGACCTTGAGTGTTGCCTCAGACAAACTGAGACCTGGGAAAAGACCTTAACTTAAAAAGACCAAGGTCCCCCACTGCATCCTGGGCCATCACCAGTTGTGCTGACCTATGTCTTGCCACTGGACTCTGACTGGAGGAGAGAGTGAGGTTGATGACTTTGCACGGCCCTGTCTCACTTAAATCCCATTCACTTTCAAGTCAAGACACTACCCTCCTAATGTCATCGGTCCTCTTTGAGAAGGAAGAACAAACAACTATCTGTGTGACCCTGGGCAAGTCATTTAAGCCTGTTTGCCTTAGTTCCTCATCTGTCAAATGAGCTGGAAAAGGTAATGACAAACCACTCCTGTATCTAGGTCCAGAAAACCCCAAATGGGGTCACATCTACAGACTCAACAACAACAAAAGAAACCCGGGAAAGGAAACTTCTTTCAATGCAGATCAGCTCCTGCTTTGCAATTTATTGTCTCAGAGGATTGACAGAGGCATTGAGTTAAGTGACATGCTTAGGATCACAGGGCTTCAGAGGCAGGATTTGAACCCTGGTCATCCTACCTCTGAAGTTCTCTCTAGCCCCTGAACCACACTGTCTTTCTGCAGGTTTCAGACCAAAAATCTGCCTCCTTGGATCAAGTTTATCATATGATTGCTAAATCTCAACATCACTTTGTGATAGAAAAGCATCTAAGGGTATGAAAAAAGCTTATATAGGTGTATGAGGGGTCAGAGTTCATAGCTATTCAAAACTATGAGCTACAAAACTAGAGGAACATGAGCATAGAAAAAGGAAAACCCTTCCTTCTCCAACTACAGTCGCTTGTGGTTTGTGTTCTAGGACTGATTAAAAGAAGGACAATCCTTCTCTTTTCTGCTGTGGGCCTTGGGGTTCTTTCATGATTCACTAACACCTCCACTAGAAAGTAGGCAGCAGAAAGGAAGAAAGACTCAAATCACTCAATTTTGTTATGAGCTAACCTCTCTGGTTTAGTCTCTGCAGGAAGAGAAGTGGAAACAATTGGCTAAAATTGGGTTTTCTGTTCTAGTCCCCATTACCATAGCTAATTGAAGGGTTACTTTAACTTTTAGCTTTCTGAGTTCTAGTTACCATGGAAACGGCCCATGCCCAAATAGCAGCACTTGAGAGAGACAGAGATAGAGAGACAGGGACAGAGACCACATCAATCCAATTTAGGTTTTATCGTGAAACTACAGAGCTCAGAAGAGTGAGCAGTGTTCCAAAAGCCTTAGCCTGTCTCCCTCACAACACTTCATTGTGACTTTCACAAGATGCACAATCTGTCACCCTCAGAATAGGCACCAACTAGAGCCATCTTGCCAGGGCATAGCAATGCATTCCCAGATCCTCTTACCCCTCCCCTGTCACCCCCCATGTTCCCCCACACACATACACACACACATTCTACAATCCCATGGCCTTCCTATTTTTTTAATGCACACCTGCATTTAATTCATGCCTAATAATTATTGACTAATGAGTCTGTTCTCCCACCTTGGCCTCTATACTCCTACCCACTCCAAGTGTTTCAGCTGGATTGTTGCCATTTGACAATTTCTTATAGACAAGGAGGCATTTGGGTGGTAATTCTATTTTTCCATCCAAGCATTTAAAGGCAAAAACTTTGCCTCCATCCCAGTGCCCTGCCCAGCCTCCCTCCAGGGACTTCAATGCTTTCTAAGCTGCTGTTTGCTGGAGGGGAAGCAGGAAGTCATTTGTCCTATAAAGTCACTTTTGCTTAAAGACTTTTAAATTCATGTATTTGTGACTCCCAGGTTACCTATTTTCATGCAGCATCTTCCAAATTTGCTAAGCTGATTTGAATTGAGATAAATTAGATCATTTGCAGCCCAACTCCTCCTGCCAAATTCAAATTGGCACTTGATGCACTTTATCTATGTTTAGGGGTTTTCTGAAGACGAAACCATCAACGCCTCAGCCACATTCAAGGAGGTGGTTTTGTTTTTCTGCAACTGGAAAAGAATATGTTGTTCCTCATCTTCTCCTTCCTACCCCTAGCACTGCCTCACCTCCACCCCCACATCTAAAGGATGTTCTGGAATCCAATCTCCCCCTCTAAGGAAAATCTGATGTTTGGCTAGGACAATGCAAACCTTCATAAATCAGTTTCATTTTTTTCAAAAACACAGATTAGCACTCACCCCTGATGCCAGAGGATGAGGCAATGACAATCTGATTGCTTTGCCTAGGTGGTCTTCCTCCCTGAGGGAAACTCTATTCTAATGGTAATACCCCCAAGAAGATCTTGCCGGGGCTGGAATTTTTACTCAATATTTCTTTCTGTTAAAAACCCGCAATTAGTCTTGGAAAGAAGTTAAGTTTCTAACACTCCCAGAAGGGTGCTTATTCCAAATCCTAAAGTGTTTATTGGATTTTTGTCTCATCCTTCATTTCAAAGCTAAACCCCAGTAAGTGATGGTTTAATAACAAAATTCTTCATTGAGCCTGACTGTAGAAATGAAGACAAAAGCCTTCCTGTGGACCACTCCTTTCTTGCCTATTCTATTCATTCTACTCTGTGTTTTAATCCAGCCTGGTTATAATGGCCTGGAATACTTTAGAAGCAACAGTCCTCAACTATAACAGAATACTTTGGTTTTTATTATGATAAAGCAATCTTTATTAAATGAATGCTAACTTTGTTCAAACTGATTCTATAATTCGATTTTTGTTGTTGTTCAGTTGTTTCAATCATGTCCAACTCTTTGTGACCCCATTTGGAATTTTCTAGGCAAAGATATAGGAGAGGTTTGCCATTTCCTTCTGCAGCTCATTTTACAGATGAGGAAACTGAGGCAAACAGGGTTAAATGACTCACCCAGGGTCACACAGCTAGCCTGTGTCTAATTTGACTTAGCACAAAGTTCCCTCCAATCATTGACAAAGTAATCCTCCCAATAATACCTCCCTAAAGTTTATGAGTACAAAGGGATATTACCCTTCATTTTGCAGGATGACAATAGGAAGTTATTTGCTGACCAGCGTAGGACAACTTAGAATAGCATGTTTGAAATGGAATAGACCTGAGAGTATGGAGTTTCTTAACCAAGAGTGCATGGACCAAGAATGGATAGGTCTAAAGAGGACCATGCACTTCGATGGGAAAACAATTATTACATCTTTGTTTTCATTAACTTCTAATGGAAATTTAGCATTTCCTTTAACTATTTAAAAACACTATTCCAAGGAGCACATAGATTTCACTGACCGCCAAAGAGACCCATGATACAAAAAAAGGCTATGAACACCTGATCTAATCCAATTTTTAGTCTCTAGACGCTGGAATTCAGGAGTTTGTTCCCCAAGACCATCATTTTCTATCAAGTGAGTTTTTCAGGAGTGATTTCCAAATGTATTATCGTTATTATTATTATCATCCTTAAATCATGTTTATCCTTTTCTCTTTCAGGATAAATTCATTTAACTCTCAGAGTCACAGAGCTGGATAGGAACTCAAAGACCATCTGATTCAACCCACCTAAACTCTCTGTGATATGTCTGACAAGTGGTCATACAGCCTCATACACATTTGTACAGTGAAGGGAAATCCATTACCTTCCAAGGAGGCTCAGTACTCTCTGGGTAAGCTTTAATTTTTAGAAGTTTTTTCCTTTGTTGTTGTTTAGTTATTTCAGTCATGTCCAACTCTTTGTGACCTCATTTGGGGTTTTCTTGGCAAAGATACAGGAGTGGTTTGCCATTTCCTTCTCCAGTTCATTTTACAGATGAGGAATTCAAGGCAGAGTTAAATGACTTGCTCAGGGTCATGTAGCTAGTAAGAGTCTGAGGCCAGATTTGAACTCAGGAAGATGCATATTCTTGACTCCAGGACCAGCATTCTATCCTCTGCACCATCTAGCTGCTTAGTGTTTCCTTACATCAAATGTAAACTTGTCTCTTTGTAGGTTCAACTCTTTGCTCCTTTTCTTATCCTCCCATCACCTCTATCTCCTCCAGGCTTAGTGGACAATGTTTAACAACCATTTGCTGACCTCAAAGAGATTACATGAAGAAGAAGAAGAAGAAGAAGAAGAAGAAGAAGAAGAAGGAGGAGGAGGAGGAGGAGGAGGAGGAGGAGGAGGAGGAGGAGGAGAAGGAGAAGAAGAAGGAAGAGGAAGAGGAGAAAGAGAAGGAACCAGAAGAAGAAGAACCTGAATAGAGCAACATCTTAAAAGTCAAAAAAGAGAGAATGTTGGGAAGGGGAGAGGAAAACAGTGTTGAAAGCTTAAAAAAAAAAATCAAGGAGGATGAGGACCCGACAAAAACTACTGCAGTCATGGACTGGGAGATCACTGGCAACCTAAGAGACAGAAGTCTCAGGCAAGTAGTAGGGTTGGAAGTCAAATTGTAAGAATCTTAGACATTTAGAGGAGGTAAGAAAGTCTGGAGGTAGAAGGTATCAATTACTCTTTTTTTAAAGAGTATGGCAATTAAAAAGGGAGAAGAGTATAGCATGATAATTTGATGTAATGGCAAGATCAAGATGTTAACCCTCAAACCCATGTCCTAACTGCTGCCTTTCCCTACCATACATATCCCATAGAGGTTTGGAGTCAAATGGTAGTAAAGACTCCAATATAGAGACTGAGACCTTTAATAGAGCATAGTATGATGTATTGCTCCCCACATCAGCTGAGACGAGCAGGTTGTATAGCCCATGCAGTTAAATTCTCTGAAAAGACTTCTGGAAAAACCTTATGATCCCATTATCCTTCCTCCTTTGACACAGCCCTTTTGGATCCACAGACTATAACCCTTCTCCTACACACTCACAACTGCCAGCCCATAATAGTTACTATTACTACTACTGCTACTATTACTACTGCTGCTGCTGCTGCTGCTGCTGCTGCTACTACTACTACTATTATCCCTTTCTGGAGCATATGAATTGTTGCATAATTTCTTCACAGTAGAGAGGAGATTGTCCAGGCCCTGCTGTGACTTCCACTAGGTCCCAGTTTTGTACAAAGAATTAAATTAAGGAAAACATCCAAAGGCAGTAGAAATATATGTGAATAACAAGGTATTTAACTCTGTAGAAGCAGAAACAAGATTGTAAAATAGAAGAGGAAAGTCCAGAACCATATAGTCTCACTCAAGTCACATAGGAATGGTTTTTGCCAATTGCCCAATTGCCCACTCCCTCCCTCCAACGTGGCACGATGCATTTCATTTGGGGAATAAAAGTCATTTGTAGGGAGGAGATTGTTGCTCTTCTGATCTGATGAGACTCTTACCGTTCATGATTGAAATCAGCCTCTTAAAGGAACTGGGAGAGCACAAGGAAGCTACAAACAATTGACCCTGCTTCTGACTTTCATCATGCATCTTTAATTACTAATATAATTCTAGCCTTTGATGATCTTATTAAAGGTATTACTACTACTGTAATCTGAATGTTTGTTCAAACCAAATCCTGAACATGAGTACCCTCAGGGAAAATTCCATTGAGTGTCCTGAAAGATAGTTAAAGTGAACCTGCACATCTTTTAACTGGTCACTGGTCCTTTAGTCTTCCCCTCCTCCAATCCTTTCTCCACATAGCCATCAAAATGATATTCTTACAGCACAGCTCTGTTCATGTCACTATCCTGCTAAAGAAACTCTGTGGTTCCATATTACCTCTAGCACTGAACACAAATTCCTCTGTTTAACCTATAAACCTATTTACAACCTGGTTCTATTCAACCTTTCCAGGCTTATTTTATATTACTCCCTTTTATATACTCTTTGGTCCAGCCAAACTGACCTTCTTGAGGTTCTTCTTACATTAAATTCTGTCTTCCAGCTCTAAGCTATTGCACAGACAATCCCTCCAACACAGAATAAACTCCCTTCTCACCGCTGCTTCTTAGAATCCCTAGTTTCTTTCAGAGATCTGTTGAAGAGCCAAAGTCTACCTGAGGCCTTTCCTGGTTTCCCCAGTCACTAGTTCCCCACTGCTAGTGTCTCTCTTACCTAAATAACTTGTATTTTTCTGTATATATTTTGTACATTCTTATATGTGCACATATTGTCTCCCCCAGTAGAACATGGGAATGAAGGAATGAAGGAAGGAAAGAAACAGAATAGGGTTATTGAAGCATTTTTTTAAAAATATGGGCTCCTTGAGGACTACAGATATGCATAGAGTTTGGACAGGACTCCTGTGGAGTGTGACCAATGGAAATGCTTTCTAGGGTATGAGGGCATGCTGAACCCATGCTTTGTTCACAAGTATCTTAAAAATAAGGACTGTTGCATCCTTGTCTTTGTATGCCCATCGCCATTTCTTGACACATAGAAGGCACTTGATAAATCCTTGTTAATTGATTGAGTAATTGCATTAGCTACCTGAGACCTTAGTACAGACATGGAGTATAGATCCAGAATTTTTTTAATTAGAAGGTGGAGAGGGAAAGTAGAGTAGAGCTAGCAATAATATTGAAAGGGAGGCAGGGAGAGAGAGAAAGAGAGAGGGAGGGGGGAGAGGGAGAGAGTGAAAAGGAATGAAGTAATGAAGGAAGGAAAGAAAAAAACAGAAGAGGGTTATTGAAGCATTTTTTAAGATGCACAGATAAGGACAGAAGGAAGTTCGGATGGAAACATAGGGAAGCAAGACAGCTTTGAATATGTTATGTTGAATTTATTATATTTGTTTTTTTAAATGAGTTGTATGTAATATAGACTTCTGGTTTCACAAATAGTATTTTTCTGTTCTACTTTGTTTATGGAAATATTCCCTTTTTGTTACTTATTAAAATTATAATAAAAATAAAATCTAAAAGTGTTTTCCAAAAAATGACATATAAGATGAAAATGAACTTAAAGGTCATTTAGGGCAACCTGATGTTGATCAAAGAATAGAAGCTACTTAAGACAGAGACTGTCTCAGTTATGTACTTGTATTGCCTATACCTAGCATAATTCTTCATATACAGTATATGTTTAATAAAAGCTTGTTGATTGATTTCCTGATTGAAGGAAAAGGGATGGAATTGGGCACAAAAGGCAGAAATCTATCTCACTACTTCATCACAAACTCCAGAACTTCTAATGTTCTACAGATAAGCAAGGAGTTTCTGAAGTTCCTTTATCTTCAAAAATTGGATCAAAATGAAAGGAAAGTTCCAGGGAGGGGTTGAGGTCCATCTAGCAAGTCTCCACTACAATTTAGCTTTGATACTTTACAGGATCATAAGATTTTAGAGTGAGAAAAGGACCTTAGAAGTTACCTAGCCCAACTCCCTCATTTTACATAACTGTGAAAACTCCACAGTGCTCTAGAGAGTGGGCCCCTGCATTATTAATTCAATATATTTATCCAGTTTGGGAAAAGATTCTTCTTGCTAGAAAGTCCTATCCTTTTAAAAATTAAATGAGTAAATTTAGGACTGTGCCACACATTGCATGACCTATGCCTTTAAAAAAATTATAGCTTTTAGGTTTGTATCTTCTTATTTCCTAATATATCTCCTCCCAGAGAGCCATTCCTTATAACAAAGTATAAAAAAGAAGGGGGAGGGAGAAGGAAGGGTAGGAGCTCAGGACTATCAATAGATACAGCAACAAAGTCCAGCATTATGTGTTCTTGCCTACCTAGAGTCCTTGAAAAACCCCATCCTCCTAAAAAGAAGGAAAAGAGGTATATTCCCATTTTTCTTCTTTAGGGCCAAGCTTTGCTATTATCCTTTCACAGCTTTCAGTTTTGATTTTGCTGTTTTGTTTCCATTTTCACTATTGTAAACCTTATGTTTATTATTTTCTTGGTTCCGCTTGATTCACTTTTTAAAAAATCAGTTCATAAAAGCCTTCCCATGCTTCTCTGTATTCATTTCATCATTTCTTTTTTATGTTTGGATAAACAAGATTTATTTATTTTTGTTGTTTTTAATATCTTTTTAAAATTAATTTATTTATTTTTAGTTTTCAACATTCACTTCCATAAGATTTTGAGTTCCAAATTTTCTCCCTGTCTCTCCCCTCCCCTCACCCCAAGACAGCATGCGATCTGATATAGGCTGTACATATACATTTGTATTGAACCCATTTTCTCATTAGTCATGTTGTAAAGAAGAATTAGAACCAATGGGAGAAACCATGAGAAAAAAGAAACAAACAAAAAAGAGAGATCAAATAATGTGTTTCAATCTGCATTCAGTTCTTTTTCTAGTTGTGGACAGCATTTTCCATCATGAGTCCTTTGGAGTTGTCTTTGATCCATTGTTGAGAGGAGATGACTCCATCAAAGTTAGTTATCGTACATTGTGGCTGTTATTGTGTACAATGTTCTCCTGGTTCTGCTCACTTCATTCAACATCAGTTCAAGTCTTTCCAGGTTTTTCTGAAGTCTGCCTGCTCATCATTTCTTATAGCACAATAGTATTCCATTACATTTATATACCACAACTTGTTCAGCCATTCCCCAATTGATAGGCATTCCCTCAATTTCCAATTCTTTGCCACTACAAAAAGAGCATTTCATCATTTCTTGCAACTTAGTAATATCTCATTACATTCATGTGCAGCAGTTTATTTAACTAGTTCCCAACTGGTGGGTATGTTTTTTGTTTTTACTTCTATACTACTAAAAAAGTGTAGGTATAGTCTCTGTGGGAACTTTGTTTTTATCACTGATCTCAGGATATATGTTTAGCAGTGGAATCTTTGGGTCAATGGGTATGAACATTACATTAACAGTTTGTTAATGTAATTCCAAATCACCACAGCTTCTTTTAATGACTTTCTTATTATTCACTTGATTATAATGTCATCAACCTCAAAGACTGAAAAAGCCAGGTCCTAGCTCTCCTCTTCATCTCTGGTTGATCATCTGAGCTGAATGTCTTCAACAAAGTTGATAAGACCTTCTCTCTGTTTAGACACAAGACACAGGAGATTTCAGACATTTGTGTGTTGGTCTGAAAGCAAAAAAAAAAAGCATTTTTGCTTGGCACCTCAAAGATGGTAGTAATTTGCACTTTCACTTATTTCTCTTCAGAGACTGGAGGCATCACAAAGCTGAGATCATGCTGACCTCAGCAGCCTTTCTTCAGATCTTTGACTGTGTTCTTAGTCACTCTCCTTCAAGCTGACACATATCAAATGTTGACCTAGACCTTTTAAAAAAGTGGCCCACATATCACATAATTAATCTTTGGTTGCCATCCAGCCAATGTCATTCTCCTCTTGAAATGCTTTATTATTCCCTAGAGGGACATGCTCTTTGTGTTGTTGCTGTCTTATTTCCCTGGTTTCTCCAGCTGGGGCCAGCTTTGTGAGGAGGTAAGGAAGGCAGTTGTCCAGGGGGAATGATTGAAAGGTCAACTTGCCCAAAGATGTCTTCCCCTCCCACTGGCAATGGTATCGGAAATTCAAACCAATAATGCTACTCTTAGATCCTAAGACATATTATAAGGAAGGAGAACTAGCTAATATATTAGCATGCCTTACTTTGTTTTATTAATTAAACCATTACTCCTCCCCATCTCCTAGCCCTAGGGAAATACTTTGGAGAAAAGTTCACAAAATGGAGATTGACACATTGAAGGAGGGAGCTCTGGGCAGCCAGGAAGTAGTATGGGTGCCTAGTGATGAGAGGACACTTCAAATTGGAATGAATGCCAAAGACAAATCTCGATTATTTAGTTTTGTTTAGGGCCAACCCTAGCTTCATTCTAGCACATAGAAGACATTTTGATTGAGTTGCTGCAAGGTGGACAACAAGGAGAGGTTTCTGTTTTTCATTCAGTGTTCTGACTCTTATGATGCATTCAGATATTTATACTTGTGATGCCTCATATGCTCTGAAGTGAACCAAGGACAAATTAAACTTAATGTAGTAAAATTTTCCTACTTTTTGATAGAAAGGAGACTGGGAGATAAGAGGGAGTCATAGGGCAGAAAATATGGAGACTAGGAGATTTAAAAGTTGACAAAGGTCAGTGGCCTGAGCCACTTTAACATCCCAATTCCCATGCATGTCCCAAAATTGGCATAAGAGGACAAAGGATATGCTATATTTTCTCTTCTGCAAGGTGGTAATGTAAGTATCCCCCTCACATGAACTCTCTGGAAAGCATTCTGACTCACTGTTGCTAGATACACATGTGATCATATGAATTTGAAGATTGCCTCTCAATCACTAGCCAGGGCCTGAAGCGTCCCATTCCAAGTTTGTCCATTTGTCCTTCCACTATTAGTGTTCCAGTCTCACCAGCAGCACAGCTGTGGAGGGTTGGATAGATGGGATGATGTTGCTCATATAAGAATAGCTTATGGATCGCAATGTCTTGAGCATGGAAATTCAGCCAACCAGTAACGATAGTTCTACAATTGGTTCTTATGCCTATCTGACTTTTCTCTCTGTCCCTGCACTACACATTCCATGTTCCCAGTAAGATATCCTGGATATATCTTGTTAGAAACTATATATTTGACCCTTTTTTCTTTCAGAGAACAGGATTTCCTCAGCCTCCAGTGAGACCTTTCTCTTGGCATGAAGTTTTACAACATCTGAGATAAGCTATAGGGCAAACCTGCAGTCCAGCCCAAATCAGTCCAATCCCTTTGGCCACAGGTTGACCTGATCTCATTCTTGTAAGGGAAGTGAGAAATAGATGAGCTATCTGAGAAGAGATCTCATTATCAGAAGTTAACCTGAAACTTCAGGTCAGTATTATAAGATCATTGTTTTAGGACTGGAAAGGACCTTAGAAAGTCATCTGATCCAATTTGCCTTGTTTTACAGATGAGGAAACAAAGGCACTTGGAAGTTAAGGGGGCAAGTTGGTGGCTCTGTGGATAAATTGCCAGACCTGGAGTCAGGAAGACCTGAATTCAAATCTGGCCTCAGACTCTTACTAGCTGTGTGGCCTTGGGCAAGTCTCTGAACTCTGTCTGCCTCAGTTTCCTCATCTGTAAAATTAGCTAGAGAAGGAAATGGCAAACCACTCCATTATCTTTGCCAAGAAAACCCCAAATGTGGTCCTGAGGTCTGACATAACTGAACTATAACAACCAAGGACAGCTAGCTAGGAAGTGGCAGATTCAGGATTAAAACTGAAGCCTTCTGGTTCACAATCTAGAATATTTTTTCTACTCTCTCATTCTCAGACCATTTCTTAAGAAGCCACACTCATTAGAAAGGGGTTTGTTAGATACCTAACAGCCTCCTAGGAAAGGAAATTCAGAGGCAAGATGGGTGCTATATCTTGGGTTTTCCTTTCTTGTGCCAAAGAATTTCAGAGATCTTGGAAGGCTGTCATCTGACAGCAAGCTGCGCTGAGTTAAAGATGGAGTGGCAGTATTAATGGAATTTCCTCGCTTTAGGAGGTTTAAGGCAAATCCTTAACATCATTTTCTTGCAGTTTTTCTAAATTAAATTTAGAAGAAATATTATATATCCTGCTGTGCAGTTTGAGAGCTGTATTCTTGTGAAGGACTTATAATCATATTAAAAAGCTGGAGGGGGAAGTTTGTTCATGCCATCCAAACCATGAAGTAAAAAATACAGGCATATTGTACATTTTTATAACAGTAATACCTTGTCGCAGATATTATGCTACAAAGTGATTCACTGATATTGCTTCCTTAATCCTTAGAACGTCCCTTTGAAAGAGGTGGAAGGTAAATCTATAGCTCAACTTTATATATGGGGAAACCAAGGGATAGAGAGATTTGGCAATGTAGGAAGGCCCACACAGTGTGTCAGGGGAAAATTGGGACAGGAATGCCATAGCCCAGCCTTCAGATTCCATTCAACACCTCAGAGAGTCTTGAGAGGAAGGTATCTTGCTAGTTCACCCTCTTGAAGGTTCAGGAACAGGTCCAAACCACGACCATTTACCAGACTTAACCTCTAAGCTCCTTAAATGTTGAATTACAAGTAGATTTTTTTTTTACTTGATAATTTTACTTCAGAACAGGAGTACCTGCTGACCCATACTTAAATCACTTGCTTGGTATGTTATATAATCTCACAATAAAGTTATCCCAATGCTTGATGAAGTGTGGAAATGACCCTAGGTACTTTAAGGCTAGAATAATGGAGGCCAAGATCTGATAGGTCCTACTTTGAGTGTGGGCTGGGGAGGGGCAATGTATCTGTCGTCAGAGAACCAACTAGCCAAGTTCAGAGCTGCTGCCAGTTGACAGAAAGCTGGTCACCAAGTAATAATTTCATGAGATGCTGTGGTTAAAAAAAACAAAAACTAGTACCTACTAATAAGTCATAGACAGGTTATGATGGAGAATATACTAATAGAAATGAATTTGCAAACCTTTGAGATTATTGAAATAATCAAAAGCATGTTTTAAGCACTTACTATGTACCATAAACCATGCTAGTTTCTTCAGATACAGAGACAAAATGAAGCAGAGCCCTTCCTCTCTCTCTCTCTGTACATATACGTGTGTGTGTGTATGTATGTATGTAAATACACATATACAAAAATACATACATTTTGATATAAATATTTACAAATAACATATTTATGAATAAACATGCACATATATTTGTATGATTGTAACAGTGTATTTTATACCTATGTGTATATATATGTAAACACATATATATAAAATACACACTTACATATACATATACAGACAAATATATGTGCATGTTTATTCATAAATACAAACAAATAGGGACTGGACACATGGTTTCATTGGTAGACAAAACTCACTACCAGTACAGGTCAATACTTTCTCTTAAACTAATAGTATAGTCTTGGAATGTTGCCTAGAGTACTGACAGGTTAAGTGACTTTCCCAGAGTCCCACAGCTAGTTTATGTTCCGGGGGTTGGGGGGTTGGGGGTGCACTTAAACCCGGGTTTTCCCAGCTTGGAGGGTAGCTCTCTAACTGCCTTGTGTGTGTGCATATACACATATGTATATATACAAAATATAACCAGAATAATTACAAAGTAATTTGAGGAGGAAGGTAGTAGAAGCGGGTAGCATTAGTAAGGATTCCATGTAGAAGGTGATGCTTGAGCTGAGTTTTGAAGGAAACCAAGGGTTTGAAGAAGATGAGGTGAGAAGGGAGTAGATTCCAGGCATGAAGGATAGACAGCCTGTGCAGCATCACAGAGCTTGAACGCAGAATTTCAAGTGTGAGGAATAGAACCTTTTTGGCTTAGCCATAGAGTCTGTGAAGGAAGCTAGCACATAATAAGAGTGGAAAAGTTGATTTCAGGCAGATGTGAAGGACTTTAAATGCTAAACAGAGTCATCTGTACTTGAGAAGAGCAAAGAAGACTCACAGGAGACCTAATAGCTGTGTTCAAGTAGTTGAAGGGCTATCATGTGATAGAGGGAATAATCTTGTTCTACTCAGCCCCATTTGGCAGAATCAGAAACAATGGGTGGAAACTGGGAAAAGGCAAATTTGTGTTTGATGTCCAAAAGTGAAATGGATTTCCTCAAGAGGTAGTGAATTCCCTGTCCTCCGAGGTCTTCAAGCAGAGTCTGGATGACAACTCATCAAATCTCTTCTAGTGGGGATTCTTTTCAGGTGTTGATTGGACCAGCTGGCCACTACGGGCCTTTTTAGCTCTCAAAGTTGGTGATTCTGTGATCCTAAAGGTCACAGGGAACCACTGGAGCTAATCAAAGACTTATCTTAGAGAATTAGAAAGCTTCACAATCTTAGAGTTGAGAGGCACCTTAGAGACCATCAACTCCAACTACTTACCTGGTACAGGAATCTCTTCTGAAGTTGTCCCAGTAAATTGTTATCAGCCTCTGTTTGAAAATTTCTAGTGGTATAAGGAACTCATTACCTCTCAAGACACTCCATTCCATTTTAGGCAGCTCTAATTATTAGAAAATTCTTTCTTATATTGTGATAAAATCTGCCTCCCAGCCATTGGCCTAGTTCAATTAAATTCAACAAACATTTATTAAATGCTTAATTAGTGTGGTACTAGGAATACAAAGAAAAAAGTGACAAATCCTTACAATCTAATTGAAGGACTACAAAGTGCCATTAGAAAAAAATTTAAGAAGATATTATATTGCTTCCAACTAGAGAAATCAGAAAAGGGTTCATGGATGAGATAATACTGGCCTTGATCTTGAAGAAACAGAAGTGTTTCAATAGATACAGATGTTGAGGGAATATGTTTCAAACATGGAGGAATAGGGCAGCATGAGAATATGAAGACAGGGCTAGGTTTGGAGCCAGACAACCTGGATATAAACCCTGGTTCTGTAACTGGTTATCTCTGTCACCTTGAGCAAGTAACTTAACACCCTCCCTCAACCTAAACCTCAGTTTCCCCATATGTGAAATCATGGGTTGATATAGGTGATCACTAAGATAGATCCCTTTCAACACTACATCTGTGATTTGTGTTAATACATGGAGATAGGAAAAGGCAGGATGAGACTGAGACCAGTTTTACTGGAATGTATAGCATGTGAAAGGGAGAACTAAGAAATAAAACTGAAAAGATAGCTTGAAGTCAAATTGCTAATGGCCTTAAAAGCTAAACTAAGGAGATTTTATTTTATCCCATAAACAAAGGAACCACAAAAGGTTTTGGAGCACAGGAGTAACATAGTTAGATCTGTACAATAGTATGATTATTTTACCAGCCAAGTGAAGAATGGTTCAGAAAAGGAAGACACTAGAGGCAAGGTAACCTGTTAGGAGGTAGCCCAGGAAAGAACTGATGTGATCTTAAATTATTGTTGTGGTAGCATGAAAAGAGAAGACAGGAAAATATTGGAGAGATTGTGGAGGTAGTATTGATTGTTCATTAAAACTGACTGGACAAAGGGAGTAAAAGAGAGTGAAAAGAATCAAAGATGGTTTTTGGGGTGACCTACTTATTTAGATGTTTTTCTTCTCCACTCACACTCCATTAGATTGTATAATCCTTGAAAGTAGGGACTCTTTTTCCCTTTATTTGTATCCCCAGAGCTTCGCAGGGTGCCTGTCACAAAGTAAGCACTTAATAAATGTTTGTTAATGAATGAATGGATGAATGAATGAATGAATGAATGGGAAGATGCAGTGGGAAGGGCTTGGAGGCAGTGAAACCAATTAGAAGACTACTGTAAATAGTTTGGGCAGGTGGTGATGAGGTAATGAGGACCTGCACCTGGTTATATTTTGTGAGAGTGGGCTTTGAGGCATTGAGAAATGATAGTGATTTGGTTAAAGAGTACCAACAAAATATCTTTAAAAGATAAAGTGAAATAGATCACTCATTTCTTCAAGTTTCTTCCTGCTGACACATTTGTCAGTGACTTCATTAATACAATGAGGACTCAGCCACCAGCCATTCTCTTCACTGCTTTAATGCCTGGATGCCATAAGTGCACATTACCAGTATGGTTGGCCATTACTTCTAAAGGAGACAATGGCTTGTAGCTAACACTACCCTGTTGTCATATAACAGGAGAGATGACTCGAGATAATGTGAAGGCTATGGACTTTATTGTATCTACTGTATCACATATTTATATTTTAGCTAAAGACCATTAGCTGGGCTGTCTACATTCACTTGCTGTCATTGTACTCCCAGGGAAGGTGGGATCGGTCTCTACTTAGTCATGAGGGACTGGGGCTGGAAACTTAACCAGTTTTGGCCTCTATCTGAAAAGTCTGTTTAGAAGAGAGATAACAAATCTCAGTACTATGTCTTGTGTCTGGATTATCTGTTTTCTAACTATTATATTTGAACCACAGACATCTGGCTACAGATGTTTGTGGTTTTACCAGAAGAGAAATAAGTGGCTAGAGAGCCTTGATTCTATTCTAACTTCAGAAGAAGAGCTTAATTTTTTCTTACCTGCTGATTCCTACAATCTGTCCAGGTGCAGTTGAATTTAAACTACTGTTTGTTTCTCTCATTTCTCTTTTTGGGAAGATTTACCATTCTGTGTTTCTTCAGAGTAAAATAAAAAGTTCTGAGCCTTCTTCAAGGATTTTGCAACCAGTAACTTGAATATCATATTCCAAAGAGAGAGCTAATGAGAGAACATCATGTTATAGATGTGATATGATGGTCACCATTTGTTTCTGAAGGGACAGAAGAAATGGGCACCATGCCAGCTGTTTGCTGTCATCAGAAAGGCTCAACATTATAATTTGAGAAAGCAAGTTTGCAGTCTGGAACCCATCAGGGATCAAGTGAAAAACATCTGTTACTACTTTAAGTATCATTGATTTGTCTCTGTCTACCAAGCCTGCCAATTTATGATTAATTGTCTGATTGTGATAAAATCAAAATGATTTACAATAGATCTAAACCTCAAATTTTTAGGGCAAACCAAAAGAAAGTTAAATTGAGTGCCTTTGAAAGTTACCATTCAGTCAGAGGATTTAGACTGAGATATCTTTGTATAAAAATGTGAAGACAAATAAAAAAAATTATCCCTCCTACTTGCTAAATAAATCCATCTACAGCACCTAACAAAAGGATTTTTTTTCTCAATTTTCTAGCAGGTTCCACTGAAATTTCACTTTTTCTTGTTACATTAGAATCTGAGTTTAAAGTGACTTCAGAGATCTCTGGTCCACCTGAAGCAGGAATTTTCCCTATCTCTTGAAACGGTCACATAATCTCCTCTTGGGCTGGAAGTTGAGTCAGGGCATGTAGGTTCAAAATCTGCCTCAGATAGGTGCTGTTATTTTACCTCTCAAAGGCTTAACTTCCTTATCTGTACAATGAGGATAATAACACTTTCACTGCATAACAGAGTTCTTACGAGAGAAGTTCTGAGATATCTCAGTTCCAGCTGAAGGACTAATTCATTCTTGTGTATTTTTTCATAGATTCTAAATCTGCAGAACTTCTCCCATATCTATTTGCTATTTTTCTTTTATAAATGAGGTTTCTCACTGTTTGCTATTTGTGATTTCCTTTTTGTATAAACAGCATTTGGTAAGAAGGAGATAAACTTATGAATATAAGCTAACAACTATCTTCCTCTTTGAAAGTAACTGGAGAAACAGTTTACCTTCCGAACTCGGACTTGTGCCACTAGTTAAGTGACATTTGCAAAGGAGAGGGGGCAAGGCAGATGAATCTAATTCT
The DNA here is from genome assembly GCF_900497805.2 of Vombatus ursinus. NCBI lineage: Eukaryota > Metazoa > Chordata > Mammalia > Diprotodontia > Vombatidae > Vombatus > Vombatus ursinus. The sequence goes on from NW_020954867.1 coordinate 4,757,573, forward strand.
AGCTTAATACCACTCTCAGAGACTGAGGAAAAGAGTGCCTAGATTTGTAGCACTCTTTGGGCCTATCTGCCCTTCCCCACCTCAAGCTAGTGTGTGGTGACACAAACTTTCTCCTCCTTTATGTGGAAGAGGGCCAGTTCTCAGATCATATCTATCCACACTCCCAATAAGCCATATCAATACAGACAACCCATATGAACATGTCATGCGTATCTTACAAAGATATAGCCCCAAAAGAGAGATGCGTGAAGACAACTTCAAATTCTTTACAGAGGTCAGAGTCCAGAGTGGTAGAACATTGAATATAAAGTTTTATTAATTCAATAGTCTTACTGAATTTTTTGTGTGAGTTAAAATGTATTGAATAAAGGCCTATTGTTCTTAGTATCACTGAACAGTTTGCTTCTTCCATGGAAACCTCTAAGTTTCAAAAAATATAACAGAATAGGATGATAATGTATAATCTGTATCTTACCTCTTCTGAAAGCCTTTTAGCCTTGAAACAAAACCTAGAAAATTAATCTATCACAGCAATTTTGTTCCCTTATGTCATTTCCTAAAAAGCAGTGCTTACTTCACCAGCTAGCTCTGTGAACCAACTAAGACACTGTGGGTAGGTACCACAGGACCATTAGAAGGGTCAATAATAATAACATACAAGCGGCATATATAATCAGAAACACTGACTGTGACAAACCCTCCAGGGCTGGTTATAGCCTGAGGAGAAGATCTTTTTTAGCTAATTACTTTTTTTTTCCTGAAGTCCTTTTAAGATGATTCCTCAAACATTGTGACATTTCACCCGTGAATGTCAGATTTACCTCATTAGTTAATTTGATCTCCTGGGTGCAGAATTGTTCTTTTTTTCACTCAGTGAGGAACTGAGCACATACTCGCTCTGGGCAGAGTGTCTCAGATGCCAAAAAATTAAGCAGAGACATATTTTCTACTAGACTCATTTTTGTTTTAACAATTACAGATAGAAACGTGATCTGGAAATTGAGACTGTAATTGGTAGAAATTGAAGAAGTGATGAGAGCCCTATACTTTCTTCAGCCAGAGGAAGTAACTAGTTTAAAATGGAATAATGGACTTTTCCGAATAGATATAGGTATTTCAAAGTACTTTAGCATAGGAGGCTATAATAGATACTAGTTATTACAGAAAGATTTCTCTCTTTGAAGGCAGTGGCCAGCTGTTTTTATCACCCAACTGAGAAATTCTATATAGATGTCCCTGTTTATATATTGTCTTATTGAAAGAGCAGTGCAAGGTTCCCCTACATGGCTTTGCGGGGGACACTGGAAGTTTTTGGTCACGTGGTAGCCTTGTAGCCCTGAACAAGATGAGTGGCACAGCTTCAGAGAGAAGAAAAACCCAGTTGCTGAATATGAGGGGCTTCCATCTTCAACCCAGTTAAGAAGACCAATCCTAATTTTCATTTCTGTGTTAATGCTCCCCTCCATTGGAATGAAAAAAGCAGAACACGTTAGTTGACTGTTATATATTTAGGTATTTGCTCCCAAGTATTATTTCCAGTTTTACTCAGAACGATAATATTATGGAACATAAAAAAATACAGATCCCTTTGGTATGTTTGTCTTTTTCTTCTTGTAATGGCAGGTCGGACATACGCTCAGAGTATCTTTAAGGGCAACTTTCCGTATGGAGAGACTAAGGAGCCTGCTTCCAGGAAAATCAGGATAATGTATAATGGAATTACCTTCGAGAGGCATTGGAGCATATATAGACATTCTATAACTGGTTCTGGTTGATTAATCATGTGGTGAATAAAAGGCTTTTTGATTGGCTACAAAGGTATTCAAAATATATTAACAACCAGAGTCTTGGCCATTTTCTCTTTGGCTACACTCTGGGAATTTGACTCCTTCCCTGATGGCATCTCATGGAAATGGCCCTAGTCCATTTGCCTTTTTTTTTTTTTAATGAAGGATTTGGAGATTCTGACACTGAGAGTTTTCTAAGATTAGGAGAGTGAGCCTTTGTTATCTGTCATGGTGTCTGGGGTTTGTATCCAATCCAATATGAATGCCCCAAGGAAGAGGGAGTAATCTTTGGGATTGAGCTTTGGGACACAGCCCAGCAGTAGCTGAGTTAAGGACTCATCTGGGCAGGGATGCTGCCTTTAGATGTGAAGTTGATGGGACCAATGCCATGTAGGAATTAAGCTAAGTTTAAGCCAACTCTTTCCAGTCTGGCTGTAAAGTAGAATATAAAGGAGAGTAATATGAAATAAAGCTACAAAAGTAGATTGGAACCAGGTTATGGATGGTCTTAGATGCCAGGCTGATGATGATGATGATGATGATGATGATGATGATGATAATAACTAGCCCTTAAATGTCACTTTGAAGTTTGTAACTTACGCTATGTAAACATGTTATTTCATTGATCCTCAAAACATCCCTGTGAGGTGGGTGCAATTGTTTTCTTCATTCTATAGATAAGGAAGCTGTGGTTGAGAGAGATTAACTGAGCAAGTAGCTGAGACAGGATTTCAATATAGGTTTTCCCGACCAAAGTCAGCACTCTATCCACTATACTAGCTACCTGGATCAAGGAATTTGTATTTTATCATCTAGGCAGTCAAGAGCCATGGAAAGTTTTTTGAGAAATAGACTGGCATGTATTTTGGCAATTGTTTAAAAGACGGATTGGAAAAGAGAGAGATGGGAAAAGTATTATAATTGTTCAAGGGACAGGTGAAGAGGAGTGATGGCAATGAGAGAGAAGAGAAGGAGATGAGATGTGTAGAAAGAACCAATGGGATCCAGTAACATTGGATATAATAGAATGAGAAGGAAGGAAGAGTCCCAGGCTTCCAGTTTGGACAACTAGGAGGATGGTGGTGCCATCAATTACAATAAAGTTGGAAAAAAAGAAATAAAGTTGGAAGAGAAACAGGTTGGGGAAGGACAATAAGTTTTCTTTGGCACCTGTTGAGTTTGAGGGCCTGAAGAAACATTCAGATAAATAAGGCTAACAGCTAGTTGAAGAAGCAGAATTGAAATTGTCTGGGAGGACTTTCATTTCACTTTCCTTACTTATAAAATGAAAGGGTTAGCAAAGATTTTTTGTTTAACCAGATGTGATTTCATCAGTTACAGGTTGCTCCCAGATGAGGAAATAACCCTACCAATGCAGACCAGGATCTTCTTTGCCCTTTACTGTCTTAGAGAGTTACCTGTGGCAGTGAGAGATTAAGTTATTTGTCATACTGGTCACATAGCCAGCATGTGTCAGAGTCATTCCAAGACTGGCTCTCTATCCCTTTTATCAGGCTGTCTCACCTATCAGGCGTTACAATAATGTAAATGAGAAGGAATCCAAACACTGAATGATTATAGTACATAGCTAGAAAAAGATAGTGAAACTACCTTCCCCTTCTTGAAATAGAGGCAGGGAATTTCAGAAGCAAAATACTGCATACATTATAAGACCAGGAGACTGTTAAAAATCTTCTTACTTGGTCTTTGTTACAAGGGAGAGTTCAGTTTGGGTGGGGAATGGGGGAAAGGCATATCTTTGACAATGCACAAACAAAGGCATTAATGAAGTGTATTTCTTTAAATGAACAGTTAGACTAAATAATCTCTAAGATCTTTTGGAGTTCTAAAATCCTATAATCCTTGAAAAAGGTTGGAAGATGACTAGAGGATTAAGGTCAGGAAACCAGAGACACAGCATGATTTGCCCACTTTCTCAAAGCTTCCTGTAGCTTGCCTATTTCCCTCCATCTTTTCTGATAAGGAGGATTAATTGTGGTTCCTTTTCTAACACGGTCTTTGCTAATAGATTAGGTACCAACAAAGCCAGAAGCCCCAAGCATATCCTGTGAAGACAAAGAGAATCTGGAGCTCTCCAGCCCTAGCAGTGAAAACCTCCCATCTGATTTCCCCACTTGGCAAGGAAATAAATGTTAGAGCCCCTGGAGCTAACAGCTGAGAATGCCAGACTTTCAGATGACCTGGTTGAGGCCCCTTAGCGGCAAGGGTGTTCTGAGCATTTAGCTTCTGTCTGCTTGTATTTTAGGACCCCTCTCTAATTTGGTTTAAACATTCTGTTAATTGACAGCCCAATGAGTCCCTCACTGCTGCAGCATTCAGACACACATTTTGAATGCATGAGACACCTGCAGCCCTCCCAACCTCCAATCACCTCCCATCATTTCATTTGTGACCTTTAAAGTTGTCAGATGAGCCTACCATCTTTTTTGTCCCCCCCCCCCGGGTGCTTCGTTCTGCATTGGGTGCATTTTGGGGTCCCAGAAGCATAATCAAGCAGCACGTTAATCAAGTCAGCTTCCCAGGTGCCTTCATTTCCATGTCTTTTGTAGTGCTTTGCTGTCTAGTACAGCATGCATTTAGAAACAAGAAGTACACTGCCCTTGCAGAATACATTTTGTTCATATATCAGACCTGGTGATGTAAGCATGTTTTGATGAAAGAAACCAGCTCTGCTTTGGTAGTTTCTGTATGGCATATTTACCTTTGGTGAGATCACATAAGTGCCATCCTTTGCTGAGGTATAGAATGGACGTGGCATGAACTAGTTGATCAACTCATTTGAGCTGTTATTTGAAATCATTGTCTCTAAGAAGCTCCCCAGAGTAACCTTGACTATGAGAGCAAAGAAGAAAGTCAACCCATGTTTGTGAGGAAAACATGCATAAGTCAGGATAGAAAAATATTTTCTGAAGAGTTAGGCTAAGTGGCTATTTTTATTTTATTTCTCCCCATCAGCTTTCAAGTATGTACATTCCAGTAATATGACTGATCTGATGGCCTCTACACCTCTGGAGATAAAAATTAAAAATTAAACCTGGTGTTTTTATTCCAAAATAAACACATGAAGATATAAAATCAGGCCTATATCAAGTAGGATGGTATGTGCTTATCTTGAATACAGAGATAACATAACGTAGATTGAGTAATTTTCATCATAATTAATTGAATAACAAATTGAATTACAAATAATTGAATAACAAATTAATTGAATAACAAATTGGAATTTCTTAGGGTAGTTATCTTAGTGCAAGCAGTTATATGAAATTGTTAATGTTCTGAAGCCAACTAATTTAATGATTTCCTTTTCGTTTTATGAAGTTGAAACAATAATTTTAAAAAGAACTTAGGGGTTTTTTTTTTCTATTGTAGTTGGGCTCAGCAAAACTCACACATCCTTCTTTAAAACAAACCAAAACAAAAATCCAGCGGGTTTAATAAAAATGTATGAGTTTTTGTGTTACAGAGAGAGTAATGTGCCAGCTCAATTAGGTTTCCTCCCTCAGAGCCATTAAAGTGACCCTGGCTGCATAGTTCTTTAGATTTATGTTTAGGGTTGTCATCCAAACATTTATGACTGGTTCACGCATCTAATAACTTTTTACAGAAGTGCAGTTTAGCAAAAGATAAGAGTTGTATGAAAATAAAGCAAATTCCTGATTCTATTCCTGATTCTCTCCCTAAACAGTCATGTGACTTTGGGCAAGTTACTTCAACTTTAAAAATTAAATTTCCTCATCTGTAAAATGAAAAGGTTGAACTAGGCGACCTCTAAGGACTCTTCCAGCTCCAAATCTTTGATCCTAAGTGAAGGTTGGTAAGGAGAACTTTCCTAAATGACTTGTAATCTCCTTTTCAGCTCCAAAAAGTCTATGATTCTATATATATATATTTTTTGGATTGTAATTGTGATTTTATCAACATAGGTGTGGAAATACCACCCACCCATACAACTATTCTACAATTTATCATTTTAAACGGTTGCCTATAACACTGACAGATTAAGTGACTTACTAATGGACATCCTACTAGTATGTGTCAGAAGTAGGACTCTCTAGTCTTCCTGACTTGAACACTAGTATCTATCCACTAAACCAGAACATGAAACCAGTGGTGTCAAACTCAAATAGAAATGGGACCACTAATCTGTACTTAGGGATCCCTTTAGCCTGCATAATGATGTAGCTTTAAAATGTAATATTATCTATGTTTTATTTTATTTTCATTTATTTTGTCACATCTTTCCTAATTATATTTTAATCTGGTTCAGGCCATATTTGGGAATGTTGTGGGCTGCTTCTGCAGGCTAATGTTTGACAACTTTACACTAAAACATGCTACTTCCCAAAGTCATTTGTATGAGGTAATAGTTCTCCCATTTGCCAATTCAAACATTTGAAGGGATAGGACACAGCAAAAAAGAAGTGCCAGGCAGACAGTGCACTTCTTTGCATTCAGATACTTTAGATACTTCCTGGTATATTTATTTTCTCTCTTTTTGAAAATGCAGACTCTCCTCTTCTTTCCTCTTTGGCATTTCTGTTTGCCAAATCTAAGAAAAGGAGGCTGGTCAAGGGTTTGAAAGGGCTTTTGGGGATATTCATGCCAGGCCCAGTGGGGGTTCAACAAATCTTTTACCTTTGATACAATGGGAATGTACAGTAGATCTCTGTCAAATGGTAATTGATACAGTTCAGAAATGTCTAAAAATACATGAATTCAAATGTGCATCTACCTGTTTGAAAAGGGGAACAAAGGTGAGAGTTATAGCTTTGTCACTGTCATGATCTGATAAAGCTTCTTAGGTTCAGAACTTGGTGAAAATGAACTCTCAATACTCCCTAGTCAGATAGTCTAAATTTGTCGATATGACACCTTAGGTGTTTATTTTATGAAAAACAAGGTTTATCATGGCATGTGTCTCACTATCCACTCTCCCCAATTCAGCATCAAAAGAGAGAAAGTAAAATATAAACTGAGGGAAGGGTGGAATTTATTTTTTCCTTTGCACAAAAAATGATGAACATTGTTATTCTTCTGAGAAGTTTTGGGAAAATCTCATTTCTTATACCTAATCTATTTATAGTAATCTCATGAGTCTTCAAAACACTTGGGTAGTTTGACAAGTTGTTCATCTGTGTAGGATGAAGTATTCCTAGGGTATTGGGTGAAAAGTTGACCAGTCTCATAGGACAAAAAATTCCTTTACAAATGCAGTGGTAGCTGTTTTTACTGTTTTGTTTTCTTTTTGACCAAATATGGTAGAAGTGTGTGTTTAGACCTACTCACATGGAAACTTCTATATATTTTAACTCTAGTTTCTCTGTAGTAAGGAAGAGGTGCTGAGATCTAAGTAATCCAAAGTAAGACATTATTAAAAAATTTTCTCATATTGGGTTTGGGACTTTTGCGGGGTGAGATTGTACTTCTATCTGAATTGGGGAGTTTCTGAAGTTCTAGAAACTCATACCACAGAAAAAAATAATGAAGCTGTATGGTGAAAATAATCACTGAGAGAAGCTGGAAAGCTATCCAGTATAACTCTCAGTTCATATCATGCAGGGACAGAAAGTGTTACCTCTTAGATTGATGATATAGAGTAGTCGATTAAACCCCTCTCATTGCCCCATGCAAAGGCATCTAACTATCTTTCTGGATCATACCTTTTATGAGGACAGAAATGGAAATAAAAGGATTTTAGTTTAAAAGATATTTCATTTGAGCTTTTGCCAAACTGTAGTTTGAATGAATGAAAGAAAAAAGAATAAACCAAGTTAGTCATGTCAACAAAAGAGTTAATGAAGCCTGAATACATTGTGTACAAGAATAAAAAGTATTTTGAAATGTGGCCTTTATGTTAGAGGCCTTCATATGATAGAAAGGGTATATTGGGCAATTTCTCACCTCCCTGACTTTTAGCCCCTACTCAGAAAATCTAAGAAGCTCACTGACATCACAGTGTGTTCATACCTATTCCCCTAGCAAGTATACAGTCCTCAAAAGTAACAACAGCAATAATAGTAATTATTGTTATTATTATTATAGCTAAATTTATATAGAGTTTACTGTGTGCCAGCTACTGTGCTAAACACTTTACAGTTATTATCAGATTTGATCCTCACAACAACTCTGAAAGGTACATGGTATTATTATCCCTATTTTACAGATAAGGAAAATGAAGTTAAGATACTTGCCCAAGGTCACATAGCTAGTAAGTGTCTGAGACTAGATTTGAACTTGTCTTCCTGATTCCAGGGCCTATGCTCTATCCACTGTGCCACTAAATAAAGAAGGAAAATTTTATTGACAGGTTAAAAAATAGAGCTTATAGAAAATAGATACTGCCCAGTGAGTTATGTTCCCTCTTGAGGGTCTGTCCCAACAGGGTGGGCTTTCCAGCAAGTGCCACCTCCCATAGTTCCTCCATTGTTCCTGCGATGGTTCTTGCAATTTGGCACAATTCCTTGAAAGTGTGACCAGTCATTCTCTATGGTGTCTCCTGACATTCTGAGCAACATTGCTTTTTCAGATCTGGCTTCTTTTACAGGTGCCATACTACCACTGGAGGGGTGATTGCTCAGTGGGGGGAGCTTTTCCCCTGTTTAATTGCTCCTACCAATCCCTGGCCTCCCAAAAAATCTCCTGAGGAATCAGGAACACTATCCCCTCTTCATCTCCAAATGGATCTCAATGACTAAATGGGATTTTTAATGACTTTACTCATGATTCAATCATGACTAAAAGCCCTGATGCCCTTCAGGTACCCAGTTAGTTGTCTCCTATCCAAGTGAGCCCTCCCTGCTGATTTAGTAGCTAACAGAGGAACCCAATTTTCTTTATTTGTCTCTCAAGTACCAAAGAAAGAATGAGGAGACATTATTCAAATTACCACAAGCTGTTACTTTTCACAAATCTCATCCCATGCTCATCAGGAATCCCCTTCCAGGACAATGTGAAGAAAAGAAAGAACATATCCTGTAATGGCTACAGAAGTATGTGGAAAAGGTCAGAAGCCAGAGGACTTGGGTTTGAATCCAGCCCCAATTAATTATGACCTGTATATGCCTTGGGCCTTGATTTCCTCTTCTTTAAAATGAAAAGTTTAGGCTAACTGGCTTTTAAGTTTCTTTCCAGCTCTATACCCATGATTCCATGAAATACTCACTGGGAAAGGCAATACCATTGTTATCACTGATATTTTAATGTGAAAAAGAATTTGAGAAGAAATTTTAACAGTGGGAAGAGCAGGTACACACGTGGGCAGATTGAAAATAAGGGAGTTTGGGCAAGCCAAAGATAAATTCTGGCTATTTCATTAGGTCTGGACTCCTCAGGAAGGGGAAGTAATAGTCAACTAGGACTATCTCACTCAAACAGGGCATCTGGTCATCTTATTACACCAACTTTTTCCCATGTGTTGTTGCCACCATCCATGTAACATGACTTCAGAATGCCTTTGAATCATTTCTGCTCTTACATAAGCATTCTTTGTCTTACCTTGCCTTCCCATTCAGCAGCTATTAAGTGTCACTGGAGAGGATCAGAGAGGTTGTTACAAGAAGACAACATCTCTTTCTAGGTCATTACTTGAGAAAGTTCTTAGGAGAAAATTTCCTCTTTGACCACTAGTTAAAATGAGTTAGTCCTTGAAAAGTGAGTGATATTTAGCAAAGAGAATTGGTGAATACACATGATTTCTTGCAGCATCACGTGACTCTGGAAGTCATTAGGGAGTGAGGAAAGGACACTCCCTGATATAGCCATTTAATCTCGGCGGCCCTTCTGCGCTCATCTCACAAAGTGAGATGTAACATTTAATCTAAGGGAAGCAGTAAAATGTGATGCTTAGAGCATATGGAGTGACTTACAGGTCATCTTAACCTACTTTCTTATAAAGATTAAAAAAATAAACCCTACAGCACTGATTTGGTATCATTAGGTCAGCTATCTTTTATGTTAGAGGGGCAGGGGAAAGTAGAAGGTAAAGGATACAGGCTATAATTCAAGAAGGTGATACAACTAAGGTCAGTCAAGACAGAATGATGTGTGAGATCATATGAGAAATATCACTGGATTCCTCTGGGAGTCATAAGGGTGCCTTAATTCTTTTCCTTGCCAAACATCCTGTAATAGTACACTAGGCTTTTATTTATTATCACAGTCAAATTGGTCTTCCACTCTTAGGTCAGCCCATCATGGAAGGGTGTCAGTCACTGCTTATTTGGTCAACAAACTGACCTCAAAAAAAAAAAACGTTGCCAAAAAGAAGCCACCCCAAGGAAATGCCTCATTTGCTCCAGTCTGAGCTAAGACCATTTATTATTGCCCAGTTATGTAAATGATCAGATGGTGAGAAGTTGAAATAACTCTAGCACCTTGAGCCACCTTCCCACACAGTGGGTCAAGTAGAGGTGGTTACCCCAGGTACAAAGGGTGCTGTGGGTCCATATGGAGGCAGAAATCCTTCCTCAAGCCTCTGCCAATGTGTTTATTTTTCTACTGATAGAGATGAAGATTAATTAAAATGAATGAATTTAACAAAATAGTATAGTACAAAAAAAGTAACAATAAAACATTTCTCCCATAAATGTGATATACATTCTGTTATTGGGAATAGCAGCCATACACAGGAATGAATACATGTGGTGAGGCATGTACATACAGGTAGGAAATGTGCGTAGCCAGCACTCACTTATGAAGTAGCACACATAGGGGCCATATAGGTCCATATATGGAAGGAAAATTCAGGCTTCTGATACTCCAAGATGACCAGTGGCCTGCTGCCTCTAAATCAAGCCCTCTGTGTTGTCTTTACTGAGGGTTGCTCCCTCCTGGTCACATGGTTCACCACTTGTCATTATTCTGTTGGTCACTGCTGGTCACTACCAGACATGGTCCCACCATACAAAAGATTTCTTTCAGACCTGGCTTCAGTCAGAGTCCTCAGTCCCCCATAGATTGTGAGTTCCTTGAGGGCAGGACTGGGTGGTAGTTGTTTTTTTCTTTTTTGCATTCCCAGCACTTAGTAGAGTGCCTGGCACATAGTAGGTACTTAACAAATGTTAATTGACTGACTGAGGTACCAAATCTTCCTTGGAGCAACATGGTACAGGGGAAAAACACCAGGTTCAGAACCACAGGGACCTGGCTTTAAATCCTGCCTCTGCCATTGACCAAATGTGCAACATGAGCAAATCATTATTAAATGACTCTCCTCTATAAAAAAGGTGTTAGATTAGCTAGCCTCGGAGGTCCCTTCAGACCTAGATCAATAAATCAGATAGGAGGTGTTCTGCATGGCATTGTTAGTGTAAAGCACAGAGGCTTTTTTCTTACTTTTTTTTCTTTCTTTTTTTGGCCTTTTTGCCTTTTTGCTACAGATCTTTTAGAAAGACAAAAGTCCTAACACTCTCAGTCATCGGACTAGGAAAAACAAAAAATAAACAAATGCTCTTAGGCTTTTGTCCAGTGTGGGGCATTTCTGTTTCCTTAAGTCTTATCTCGAATGGACATTACTCTTGCAGGAGATAACTTGCCCCAGGTGCCAAATTTTTTATAACTTAGAGCATGCCAAGCTAATTTATACCCTCAGGCTTAAATCTGTTTTGTTTTGTTCTGTTTTGTTATTTAAACTCAACTTTCTGGCCATCAAGGGTAACCTCTCAGCTAGAGGCTGTATTGAGACAAGGGTAGAAATCTTTTGCAATGCCCTCCTTAATTTCTCTAAGATACCTCAAGCTCCCAAATCCATCTAAGGAGTATGTGTGTGTCTGTGTGTCTGTGTGTCTGTGTGTGTATGTGTCTGTGTGTGTCTGTGTGTTGGGGGGGATGGCTAAAGAAACCCCATGATGTCATGAGGGTCCTACCATTTGTAGTCTTTTCAGCAACCACAAAATTATTTGGTTTCTCGGGCAAATCAAAGGAAGGGGAAATGAATGAATTGCTTGCCTAACCCCTTCCTTTTAATATGTTTATGTGGGTGGCCAAAATATTTCTCAAGCATTTACTAAATAATTATAGCATTTTTTAAAAAAATGCTAAGAAAAAAATGCCACCTTTCAAAATTAAGCATCCTGGATTATTCTAAATTCAAACGGAAACTCTAGTCATTGGAAATTGGGCATCTCCTTTGAATTTTCTCTCCAAACTAGCCAAGTATAGCAATGGGAGTAGAGTTTCTATAGGAAAGTACTCAGCATCATAACTCAGCATTTAACACATGCTAAATGCATCTAATAAGTGGCTAATAAATGTCAGTTGAATTGAATTAATTTGAATTGAATGAAGGTGGTGGTGCAGGGTTTAAGGTATTAGGGTAGGAGTTCTTAGTGGGAGGTAGTCCGAGTCTTAACTGTCTGCTTTTGTTCTTGTAACGTATTTATTAAATGGTTCCTATACGTTTGGCACTGTGCTAGGAACTGAGGATAAAAAGACAAAAGGAAATGGTCCTTACTCTCAAGGAAATTATGGGTGGCATCGGTGGTGATCTAGTTCTGATAACGACACCAGCAATGGAGGAAGCAGGGAGGAAAGGGAAGAGGGATGAACAAGCCCCAAGCAGCTGGAGACATACGCGCTTCCATGATTCATGATCTCATTTGTGTGGCCATGCAAGAGGTCTTTCTCTAGATCTTTTTAATGTTTTATGTGTCTCCCACCCTTGTGTCCAGAGAGCAGGAAAGCAACTGGGATAGCTGTTGACAGGACAGGATAGAAATCATCAATGTATTTGATCCATGGTTTTGAATGATCTGGGAAAAAAGATACTTCCCCTCTTTTCTATATCTGAAAGAGGGAGACAGTGAACAATGTGCTTTGAAGAGTTGGGTTTGTGTTGCATTGTGACTGTGAGACCATGGATAATTTCTTGGACATCAGGGTCATGGTTACTGCTATGGCTGCCACCACTGCTGTAACCAAGATTGGGGTTGGGGTTAAACAACATACAGAAACCACACAGAAACAGTGCATAAAGACTGTAGTTATCTTTGTTTGCCAAGAATGATGATGAGGAGGAGGAGGAGGAGGATTCTTTTGTCTTCGTCTCTTTCTCCTTTTTCCTCTTTTCCTGTGGAGAGTGAGTATTCAGTTCCAAAGTTTGTTTTTGTTTTTTCAAAGTCCATATTTTACATTTCTGGTCACCTAGTTTCTACTTTCTAATATTAAGATAAAAGTGTGATTAACTGAAGCATTTGTGGCCTGTATGTATTTTGCTTATTCAAAGGCAACAGAGAGGGGTATTGTGGTCACATACACAGAGGGCACAAAGGAGATTCTTTCTATCTTTTCTAAATCACTGGGGTTTTCCCAGACAGGGGATCAAACAAACCAAAGATATTTTATTGATGATAATTCTTATAACTTCCCACAAACGGAAAAAACTAAGCCATGTGAATCTGGACTTCCATGGGTTACTTTGGACATAACTGAGCTAAACCAAAATGTTGGGGAAAAGAGGGTTGGTAAAAAGAAATTTTTTCTTTAATCTCCTAAGAGGCAATTGGTCTCAGGCCACTTCCTTCTTATTCTCAGATGGTAGATTCAAATGGCCCCATCCACTGATTATGATGTTATGTACTCTCAGTTGCAATTGTGCCATTTGGTAGGGTTTGCTTAAGTGTTTTCAGAAAATGTATATTGTAGTGAAATCTGGGTATTTGTTGGGAGCTGTTGTGCCTAAACAAAAATAGCTGGTACAACCAACCAACCAACCAACTAACCATGAGATAAAATGGCTCCAGAATTGGTTAAGAGGAGGACAATGGACTTAATTGCATTTGGGAAATTGTGTTGTGCTTTTAGTGATCCCCAGTTTTTCTTTGTTTGGAATGAAAGCATAGTGCCTTTTTTTTTGGTCCATCTTTTTCCCATGATGCCGTATGCTGTGAATCATGGAACAGCCTATTTTTCACTAAATAAGCATTTTCAGCTGAGTAGACATTCTTCACCTACTTTTTTTTTTTACTGTGTTTATTATCAGCGCACTCTTTATGAGGAGATTTTGTATTGTTTGGAGGCTCAATGTAATCAGCGCAGTGTCATTCACAAACTTCACCACCTATAGAGACACACTTTCCCATTTGGACTTTTGCAGGATATCCCCTCTAGGATAGTGATGATTGCCAAAGGTGTTATTTTTAAGCATTTATCTCTCTCAGTAAAAAATAAAATGACTGAGGACAAAGAGTGAATTATTTATTGTGTCCCCAGTGCCTTAGCATAATACCTGGCATATAATAGATGATTAGTAAATGTTCATTGGTTGATTAATTGATACCAGCTATTTTTATTTTGACACATCTCCCAACAAATACCCAAACTTCACTACAAATGTACATTTTCTGAAATCTATTAAGAAATCCCACCAAATGGCAGTTACAACTGAGAGCACACATACTTCATTTCATCATTGTCATCATCATCATCATCATCATCATAGCTAGCACTTATATAAGTACCCACTATGTGCCAGGCACTGTGTTAAGCACTTTACAAATATTATCTCATTTTATTCTCACAACACCTTGGGAGGTAGGTGCTATTATCACTTTCTACTTGTGTAGTTTTAATGATTAAAGAAAAAAATGGGTACTTTCACTTTTAATAGTATGGTGCCAACATTGACCATTTTAACTGATCTGAGTTTTATTACCTCTCAGAATTGACTTTACTTTCACTATTGTAATCATTGTGGATATTGTTTTAGTTCTGTTTTCTTCACTTTGCATTATTTCACACAGGTATCTCCATGTTTCTCTGAATCCTTCATATTCATTATTCCTTGTGGTGGAGTAAATACTTCATTAGAGAATCATAGACTAAAAATTGAAAGGATCCTGAAAGAAATTCGAGTCCAATTCACACTAAAAACCAAAACAAACCAAACAAAAAAAAAACCTCTTTATAACATGCCTGATAATCTAGTTTTTGCCTGAAGGCCTCTAGTGGGGTGGTCTCTACTACCTCTCAAGGCATGTTGGGATAGTTCTGATTGTTAGGAAATATTTGCTTACATCAAGTCTAAATTTAGCTCTTTACAACTTTCTCCTATTGCTCCTAGTTTTGTTCTTTGGAAAAATCTAATCTCTTTTCCATGTGATGGCCCTTCAAATGCTTGAAGACAGATGTTATACACCCCATATCCCACACAATCTTCTCTAATCTACATTGCCTGGTAAGTGAAATAAAGCGTTCATTTCCACTTACCTCCTATGTATTGATCTTCGCTTAACCTTCCAATTCTAAAAGACAATTTTATTATGAGTTCCTGAAATATAATTGCAACGGATATAATCAGGGGAATTGATTATATCCCCCAACTGCCTCTAGCTAGAATGCTTCCTGTGGAGTGTGTCTGGAGCTGGGCCCTTTCCAGTGACACACTTGTATGGAGATGACTCATTTCTAAAAGACTTGTTACTTTCGGGTGACATGGCAGGATTCTAAGTGGTACTTCAGTCTGCCACCAAACCTGTGACAATTTTGGAGGTGGTGGATGTGTGAGAGAGTTCTTCATAACTAGTCTGACCCAGACCCACTGCAAGCCCTCTGACTTACCCCTGCCCAAGTGCCCTTTCTTGCTCCCTTTCTGTCTCTATCTTTGGGAATGGTGATCATATCCACATTATCATTCCATGAAAGGATATGTCAATCTATTGTCCACTGGCTCCCTTTATCATTCCTGTAACATCTTGCTGAGTGCCACTCCCTTTTATGTGTTGTCTTCCTTCACCCCTTGAGGGCAAGAATGGTTGTTTTTTTTTAATATTTACATCCCTAGACTTTACTACAGTAAACTGGCACATAAAATTTTTTTAATAAATGCCTTTTCATTTTTTCAGTAAGTTGTACTCCAAGACTCTATGCTGAGCCCTTATTCCCTTCTCTTACTGGAGTCTATCTCTTGGTGATCTCATTTGCTCCCACTGTTTCAACCAGCTTTTCTACACAGGTGGCTACCAGATCAATCTATCTAGCCCTAGTCTCTCTCTTGAACTCTAGACTTGCGTTACCATCTATTGGACATTGCCTATTGTATGTTCCATAAGCATCTGAAACTAAACATGTCTAAAACAGAACTCCATTTTTTACCCAAACTCTCCTCTTTTTTCAAATTTTAAATTCTATCCACTCAATAATACAGACTCAACTCAATGTGGGAATCAATATTGACTCTTCCTCTCCCTTATTGCTTATATGCAAAAAATTGCCACCTCTTATTAATAGTACCACCACAATATTTCTCATCTATCTCGTTCTCTTCACTTACATAGCTATCATGATAACCTTCATCAATATCACCTCTTGCCTAGACTGCCAATAGCCTAATCATTCTCCCTTCCTCCGGTGTTTCCCCTTCCCAATAGATCTTTCACATATCTGCCAAATTAACATTCCTAAAGCACAGATCTCACCATGTCCTTTGTCTATTAAAAAATATCTTTAGGATCAAATACAAAATCTCCTGGCATTTAAAGTCCTTCATAAGTTGACTCCAGCCTACCTTTCCAGGTTTTTTGGACATTGTTCTCCTTCAAGCACTGTTTTTAGTCAAAATGGTCAGCTTGTGCCCGGTATATGACATTCCATGTCCTATAGCTATGCCTTCTTATAGGCTGTCCCCTATGCCTAGAATGCCCTACCAATCACTCCTGCCTCATGGAATTATTAGCAGCCTTCAAAATAGTTTCAATGTCTCCTCCTTTAGGAAGCCTATCGTGATAATCCAACTGCTAGTGCTTTTCATACTTTTTTTTTATATTTGATAGTTTGTATTATTTTGTATTATATTTTAAATATTTCCCATTTAATTTTTTTTATTGCAATAGAGATGATGAGGGATGCCTGGGATCAATTTGATGAGTTCTCTTAAATATTTTTGATGATATTACATAGCTTGGGCTTTTGTTGGAAGGATATCCTCTATAAAGATCAAGGATCTCTGACACACAGGAACAGATTATTCCTTGCCACTACTCAGCTGCCCATGGAGGCAGCCCAAGTCATTGGCAACCAACCAGGAGTTCCTTCTTTCCTTCCAGCAAGTTACCATGCAACTACCTCCATGGAAGGTGCCCTTCGTACAAAGTTCCATGTCTCATCAAATTGATCAGAGGCTTCTTGGTTTATTCTTATTACATCTTGTACAAGTTGTTTCCTCTCAACAAAAATGTAAGGCCCTAGAGAGCAAAGTCTGCTGCTTGTCTTTCTATCACTGTTCTTAGCACAATGCTGGGTACTTATCAGGAGCTTAATAAATGCTTGTTGATTTAGTGAAACAAAACTGGATCTCTTTCTGGGGTTTTGCTAAGGAATAAAGTACACCAAGAATCTGAGGCTTAATTTTGGTATTATTTTCCAGCTTAGACCCAGTTTTATCTTATAAAATCTTCCTCCAAGATGCTTATTTCTAGCTCATCTGTTCTAGCAGTAGTTATCAATCATCAGCCTCTGGTTTGGCTGTTAGTAAGTCACACCCAGGAAATCTTACAGACAAAAACCTAATGATTAGTTGGATTCCTATCATCATTTATCCTGAATGTGAATTTCAGATCCCTGTAAACAAAGAATGAAGAGAAGAAATAAATAACATTTTGGATCAGATGCAATACCATTTGGAAATGTTTAGACATAGACACGAAATCAAAATATGACAAGATACAAAAATGTCAAGAGTAAATAAGAAATTCTCGACCTTTAAGAACTGACTTTCAAAACAAAGGGGGTTAGTAACATAGTACAATACTGGTATGTTAAGACTTAAAAAAAATGTAGGAAAATACAATCTGCCATTCCTAATTTGGGGATAGTAATTCTAACTTCATCATTAAAATGGTTTTAAAAAAATTAGACTTCAGAATGCTTAAGAGATCTCCAAAATATAGGTTTGTACAAAGACATGATACTGCAAAGAGACAGTTATCCAGATTTCTAATCATTTTGGGGAACTGACTAGGATTTTTAAAAATGAGTAGCTTTCAAGATTCTCTCCATTTTATATTTTCCTGGATGAAACAAGAATCTTTTTGTTTTTTAGTGATTCAAACATGTATTGTTAAAATAATATTTGATTAAAATCAGCTAATAAATGAGAACTGTACTATATTCTCCCCATTATCCCCCTCCTTTATGAGGACTGTTCCTGACCCTTAAAACATTCACATAGACACCTTTTAGGGCAGAGATAATTACAGGAAAGCTTAATAAAAAGGAGCACATTTCCATTTTATTGAGAAATTTTAGGAGAATTCTGAACTCCAGTTAGTTTTTTTTTTAAAGCGTTCATTTAGTATTTTCTAGTTAGTTTTCTATGGCTTCTTGGCAACTTCACTGTGTGCTTTGTTAAAAAGAAGTCCTTGGGGCAAAATGATTTAACTATTTGGCCCACCAACAGGTTTTAAGAGTACTCATGACTAGCAAGGGAAACAACAGCTAACATAGAGTGATTCGCTAGGGGAAAAAAAAAGGCCAAAGCATTGCCAGCTACATCTATTCAAACTGCTTCTAATAATTAATATGAAGAAAACAGGAAATGAATACCTTTTCTTTATCAATCCAATTAGCATTTTATCTACGAGGAAACATAATTTTTCAGAAGTCACACAGTCAACCCAAATAGGTTGTCATAGCAATAACCATAAAAATATGGTCTTGGGCCTAAACATCTCAGGCTTGTGGGTTGAGGAAGTGTTTAATTAGGGATGAAATACAGAATAAAATGTATTTCAGCCTAAAATGGTAAATTTTCTAACTAGGCAACTTAGCTCTTAATTGGATTATGATGTTCCAAAATAAGAGTCACTGAAGAAGTATAGCCAATATGTATTTCTTTATAGCTAAACCACCATGTTTGAACCATTCACAAATGTTCGCGTAACAGATGGCAATTGCAACAATTTTCAGCTTTGGCTACTACACAGAATTGATTACATTTGGTCTTTTACTAGGAAAGTTCAGTAAGTACTGTCAAAATACCCAAATAAACAAAGTAATTGTTTCTGACGTGTCTTACTCAAATACTCTAAAATATCCATTGCAAAGGAGAAACATACACACATATATATGTATATATATACATGTATATGTATATATATACATATATATATATATATATATATATATATATATAAGAAAATAATTGGACTTTCTTTTGGTTTTTTGAAATAAGTTCAAATGTTTGAGTGGGAAGAAAACAGTCCAATTAGCAGCAGCAGGACTTTGCTCATAGACAATTCAATGACAGCATAGTCATCATCCAGTTTTTTTCTTGACACAATTTCCTTCCTTACATAAAAAGAAGGGTGAGAAGAAAGAAAAGGTATAATTTAGTCTTGATTCAGGATTAGTCTTGAGCCCATCTGGAACATACATATTCTTTCAAGTGTACTAAATCATATCAGATAGTTTTGTGTTGGACTATTACCCACTAATTCAGATGAACAAATGTAGTTTTGCTCAGGATCATGAAATTGTACTCATGTTATCTCTCCAAAAAATAAAGGTAATAATAGCTTTAATTGCAATTTGTAGCTGACCAAAGTAATGTTACCATACACAGATATATACACTTTTTTTTTATGTGTGTGTGTGAGAGTGTATGTGTGTATACAGTTTAACTATCATTCTCTCTCCCTATAAAGGGACATTTGACAAGGAAAGGTACCTATCTTGGAATCCTGCCTGCCCCTCTACTCCTGCACTCATTCACCCAGGCAGTTGTGTTCAGTTGTCATCACCTCCAGGTCTCTAGGCCATACTCACTCAAGAATCTCTCACGAGGATGAAAGGGGTATAAAGGCAGTTGAGGGTGAGATGGCATAATACTTCCTTTATATGGGTCCCTTCCTTGATCTTGGTATTGTTGTGGTCTAGGAGTGCTGGCAACCCTGAAATGCAAAGGGATAGGACACGGGTCTGCCTTGAGAGAATTCAAGCACTCAAGTGGTCTTCAAGTCCAGGTAGTGAGTATATTATGACCCCGGCTGGGGTGGGCAAGATTCTGAGTGAGTCTTCACAATTTAATGGAGGCATGATCGATACTTTTATACAGAAAGACTGAGGGAAGATCTGGATGTGATCTAGGAGTGGCAAGGAGCCAGGGGTAGTTAGAAGGTTAACAGAGAATGAAGGGCTAGGCTAGATCAGAGGTAACAGAGAATGAAAGGCCAGGCCTGGGTCAGGGCCACAGTGAAAGGTCAGTTGAAAGGATTATACTAGGATGAGCTTGATGCCTCAGGCGAACACCAGGGATCTGGCTTCAGAGGCTAGGTTCCTGAAATTTGTGTGAAAGTTCAAGGACTGAGGGTCTTTTCTTTTTGGGGGTCTAGATCCCATACCCTGTCATTACCTGCTCACGTACCTGCTCTTCAGTAAAGAAGTTCGGTTCCAGGGGCAGCTAGGTAGTGTAGTGGATAGAGCACCAGACTTAGAGTCAGGAGGACCTGAGTTCAAATCCTGCCTCAGACACATAATACTTCCTAGCTGTGTGACTCTTGGCAAGTCACTTAACCCCAATTGCCTCACTTAAAAAAAAAAAAAGTTCAGTTCCTGGGGATCTTCTGGTTATAGAACGTTTGCTTGGCCCTTTGACCTACCTGGTGCATGGTTTCTAGACTTCTTGGAGATCTCTGTTCTCTACTTGGTCTTTTTGATTTCTGTTTGCTTCCTGGCTTGGGTCCTCTTGCAGACCTCTTTGTTTCCTGTTTACTTTGGGTTTTCCTAGTTCCAAATATTTCCTTAGTGATCTGGAGCTGTTGCCACTTACAAATTGGCATGATGGCATGGTTCAGTTTAATAAGTGTAGGCTTTGTCTGTTTTGTTTTGTTTTTTTTCCTTAACATACTATCCAAAAGAAATCTTCTCAAATTCATTTTAGGAACTGATACCTTCAATTCTCTTCTGTAAATGCATTTCTAAACAAAACAATTCTGCTATGCCGTTAAGGCTTGTTGTCTGTTTAAATGTGTAAATGTCTTTTACCTTTTGCTGTTTTATTTGTTTTCAGGAAAATGGGAACTGTAACTAGAGGGCAAAATGCACATTTCAGTAATGCATAAAAGGAGAACAATTTATTCCCACAATGGCTATGGAAAACACTCGGTTCCCCAATGTCTATAAACAGGCCCTGTTTCACAGTTCTAATTAATTAACTTTATTAACTTGGAGCAGAAAGAAGGAGGCAACTTAAACAAGGAAATAAAAAGCAGGGGACCTGTCCAAGACTGGTTCCATATAACTGCTTTTTAACTGAAGGCAAAAGACCTTGTAGTGTATTTTATAATGCAAAATATATAAACAGCAACAACCTATCTCCAAATTAACTCGTAGTGCATCATAAGTTTAAATGAGAAACCACACAAAGCAACTTTTTTCTTTAGTGCAAGAAGTTTATTTTCTTTGATGAGAAATTATCAGAGCAGCAGTGCCCCTATCTTTATGTAAAATATTTTTAAAAGGAAGCCTATTCATTAAAACCTATCTGTAAAAGTTACTGATGGTCATGTAGTTTATAAAACCTGCAATATTATTAGCTCATGATGTTAAAAAAAATAAACCCACACAGTTGGGCAATTAAAAAATGATAATTTTGTACCAGAGCCACAATTGAAAAAAGTCTTCTAGAACAGATATATAATTTCAGCAGCAAAAGTTTGGTATAAGATATATTCATTTTATATAAATGCATCTGCATTGTGTACAAGCTTAAGTCATATATCATATAGTCTTCATACATTATATATTTGCAGTGGGCTTAATATGCCTTACTGTTTTGAAGAATCTAATCAACCTGAATTCAGCAATGATTATAATGTGTCTACTAGTCATTTTATGTCTACTTCATATTTCTGATCTTACAATGAGAGAATGTAGATCATAACTACAGAAAGAACTTAAGACATATATAAATACAAACATACATGCATGTATACAGCAAGACTTGAGCTCTGAGATTTGTGATTCATTGAACTAGACATAGACAACAAATCAAATATAATTATTTAGACCTGCAGGCACATCATATATTCTCTTTAAGAAAACATTGCTGAATAGAGAAGTCACCTACCTGTCCACTAGAATATTACATATAATTCAATCTCTCTTTCCAACTATAGTAGAACAGATTGTCGACCAAAAGGCATTAAGCCAATTATAGTTTTGCACAAGGTGTCAAACATACAGCAAAAGCATTGCAAGTATGAATTTTAGATAAAATTGTGATAGACTTTCAAATACATAACTATATAATGCCAGTTATACAAAAGTAAGGCATTTTAAAAAGTGTTGCAGCCAAGCATAGTATGGCATTATAGTGCGCTTATTCATTTTATCAACTGAATTCATAAAGCTCGAAGTCTTGCCAGCAGGGCCTCCACTTCAGGAAGTGATTCAGTTTTAGAAACAGAGCCAAGAAGCTCCATTTCCTTTTCTTTGGTGCCTTCTATGTTACAGGTCTCCTTCTTCCCAATATCCTTGATCCTTACTGTGGATGAATGAGTATCTTGATTATAATTAAGTTCCTTGGCAACAGGAGTCCTGGTTGAGTTGCGATTGAGTTTGTGGTGGGAATGGGATACTTCCACCAGTTGCTTCTTCTGGTTCTCTATAAATAAAGAGGAAAGAAACATAAAACTTACAATTTAGGAAAGAATTACGAAGGACTGTGCAAATGTTCAAAAATAGTCTCAAAGCTATTCTTCTCACTGAACAGGTCCCACACAGAGACAAAGGTCAAAGACAAGATACTCGCCAAAGATAAAAGGTCATTTTTTTCCAAGTCTTTTTAATTTCAACTAAATTAGGATACATATATATATATATATATACACACACACATATATATATACACACACATATATATACACACACACATATATATACACACACACATATATATACACACACATATATATACACACACACATATATATATACACACACATATATATATACACACACACATATATATATACACTTACATATATGAAAACCATTTCATTAGAATTGTTTTTTTACCTTAATATTTGTTTTAATAATAGTTTAAAAAAAACCCCAATGCTGTTTTGTACACAGAAAATGAAAGGTCACAGAGGTTGAAAAATTAACTGAAGTCATTTGGACTCCTTTGACAGATAAAGATATGTACGTATAGTGCTAAAATCTGAAAGCACAATCAACAATTTTTTGTCACTATTTAATTGTAAAAGAGAATCTATTTTCTTTTCTATTTGGTAAATTACTAGTAAGTGAGAGTAATCTTGACTTATCACACCATCATTAGGAATCTGTTATAGTATCTAATGATGAAACAGCTGTAGCTGAATGACTTTTCCTAAGGGTATTAGACAGATTACCACCCCCCTCAAAATTAAGTGACTTAAATCTTATAGTCTTATGAGTGATTCTTCTCATAGATCTGAAACTTAAAAAAGAGGCATACTCAATATTCATGTAACCTTGAACAGTGTTTGAAAATGGCTTCAACAAACTTGACATGACATTTAAAGTTTTTTGGTTATTCGGTGAAAGATGTTCCATTATCCCAATAATAATGACTTTGGAGCACAGGCAGTCACTCATGACAGTGTGTTTTATGTGAGTGCTGAAAATTCCAACCGAAAACAGCTTGTACATTAAAAGGTGGCTGCTGAAGATATTTACTGCACTGTCATTTCCTGACCAGGGGCACCTAGTGATGGATGAGTATTTCACACACTTTCTTGGACAATCTCAACGAATTTCAGAAGTATGATCACCTTTTAGCTGTTGGAAGAAAATAAATATCCCTTTCCTATCTTCTTCTATATCAGGTGGACAATTGTTACTCAAAAATCAAAATCTAATAGAGCAGTGATTTTCACTTAGGGCAGTTATGCTCTATCAGTTTATACTGCACAAACTATGCTTATAAAAGCAACAATACAGAAATGGTATTCATGACCTTTCCCACAACTAAGTTGTTTGGGTTTTCAGGTCCAAATAAAATATATGCACAACTTAACACGAAAGGCTTAGTAGCTCAAACTCTATGGTACAGGGGGAAAAGTACGGGATTAGGAGTCAGAAGACCTAGGTTAATCCTAGCTTTGCTACTTACTATAACTGTGACCTTGGGCAAAATAACTTAACCTCTCTAGGCCAGAATTTTCTCAAATGTAAAATAAAACTATTAGAAGAGCTGATCTTTCAAGTCACTTCCAATTTCAAAATTCTATGATCCTATAATCAACTCTTGACTGTTCAGTCACCTTGATGCTATTTTCTGAGTGCTGATCAAATTTGTGTTGGTCACACCATCACAGATATGCAGGAAGGTCAGGCACTGGACCTGCTATTTCTTTGCTATAGAAAACTCCATGATGAAGAAACTCACTCTAACAATGTAGGTTTGTACCTTCTCTGCAACTGATAGTCTTAGTGAGTTGCCTTGAGCACTCATGGGTTACTTATAGGGGTGTACCCAGGACATTTAATTTGTCAGAGGTGAACCCAGATCTTCCTGGCTTTGAAGATGCCTCTCTATCCACTACACCTCTGGAAAAAGTTTAACAAGTTAGTTCTACTATTCAGAATCTCTGGTAAAATGTTTGATGGGGAAGATGAGATTAAAGGTACTGGCTAAAATAATGTCTGGATAATTTGTAATGATCAGATATCTTAATTATCATCCCTATCTGTCATTGTTAGCAA
This sequence comes from Vombatus ursinus, assembly GCF_900497805.2. NCBI lineage: Eukaryota > Metazoa > Chordata > Mammalia > Diprotodontia > Vombatidae > Vombatus > Vombatus ursinus. The sequence goes on from NW_020954867.1 coordinate 4,782,064, forward strand.
GGAAAATTAAGAGTTGCCTGTACATAAAGAAATAAGAAGTTAATAACCTCTATTAAAATGTGATGACAACCATTACACAGGCTTTAATTTAATCTCTTATAAAATCAAGCTGCCTGGATTCACAGATTGAATGCTCATTTTGACCAGGGCTCTTATGAGAATGCTATTTTAATAATTAGCAAAATCTTATGTTTTTAACAGGAAAACCATACAACTCATGAGATTAGACATGCCAGTAGAATCCTTAAGTATGTTGGCTCTCGAGGAGGTCAATTCCCCATGGGAATGGGTGTGAAGGGGGTAGAGTTGGTTTTTTTCCCCTCCAGTTGAGTTGACAAATCACAAAAAACAACGGGCAAACAACAAAAACAATTAAGTGTCAATACATTAAACTGAGTGCAAAAACATGTCCATGCCCTCTTATTCCTTTATAGAATGTGAAAAGAGATACCTGATGGATTAGAAAGGGAGACAGACATTGGCTGGCTAAAGATTGGTCATGTCCTGATGCCTTTAAAAAACATAGGTTTGCCAGACCTATGACATTAGAAGAAGGTAACAGGTCTGTGGAATGTGATTCCTCCATCTCTACCAAAGGTCAGCAGGGCCAGGAGGTAATTTTTCCCTTTTCCTCTCTTATCGGCCTTGGAGATGTACAACTGAACTACTAGCCCAGTAGGAAATTCTAGTAAAGAGGAGAAAGATACACACAGAATATGTGAAAAGTAGTTCCAAGTAGTTTGACCTCTGGCAGAAGAGAAGAGAGATGACCAAGGCTCTAAGAAAAAAAACAAACATTTCAGAATTAAGTTCCCAGGAATTAGCACCTAGTAGAGAGACACTATATCTAAGGGAGAACAACATGAGAACACTACGAAGAGGGAAAGGATATTAAGGAACAAGGTGCCACAGCAGATAGAGTGTTGGACCTGGAGTCAGGAAAACCTGAGTAGAAATCTAACCTTAGATACTTACTAGCTGTGTGGCCCTGGAAAAGTCCCTTAGCCTCTCTTAGCCTCAGTTTCCTCATCTTTAAAATGGGGCTATAGTAACAAAGACCTCCCAGAGCTATTGTGAAGATAAAATTGAGATGATTTTTATAAATCTTAAAGTGATGTGTGAATTCCAGTTATTATTGTTGTTATTATTATATTGAGCCCTGAGGTACTGGAGAAGTAAGTTGCATTGGCCACCCCCACTGCATGTGCCTCATTACAAGTGCGTGCTGAGTTTGTACCTACTCTTCCCAAGGATGTATATTTGAGGGAGAGTGCACCTCAGGTTTACAGAGCGGAATGTTGTCTAGCTACTCTTATTATTCTAGCTTAGTTAATGCCTTTGCTTTGAGTTAATTGTGTCTACTGGCTAGCTATGGTGGCTCATGAGTTCCAAATCCATAGAGTATCTTTCTTTTTTTTTTCGTGAGGCAATTGGGGTTAAGTGACCTGCCCAGAGTCACATAGCTAGTGAGTGTTACATGTCTGAGGCCAAATTTGAACTCAGGTCCTCCTGACTCCTGGGCTGGTACTCTATCCACTGCACCATCTAGCTGCCCCTCTCATAGAGTATCTTTGAACATAGAATAGTCATCCTCTTCCTCCTCCTCTCCCCAACCTATGAGCGAGGATTAGGAGTATTTCACAGAATGGGATGCTACAGGATTAATTTTGAATGAGAAGTCTTAAAGGGCTTCATACTCATAGACTAAAAAAATAACAATATTTCAAGGTATATGTGTGTGAGGATTAGCTTAAGAATAATTTTTTGAGAAAACAAAGTTAGTTAGAACTGAGAACACGGAATAGTGCCAAATGTATATTAGAATAAAGGCTATAGAAGCATGGTCCTCCCCTGTCCCTGCTCCCAAAGGCTCAAAATCATCTGGAACCCTTGTTGTGGCAGGTACTACCTTTCCTGAAATGGCTTAGATGCCTTGACTGCTATGATTTTCTGCTAACAGCATCAGTAAGGGGTGAAGTACCATTTTTATTAACTCTAAAGGCTTATATTAATACTAAAGGTTTAGATAGCACCTTTATTTAGAAGCATTTACTACACTTTAAATCACTGCAACCATTATTTTACAGATAGAAAAGTGAAAGCAAAAAAGACTAAGTGACTTGCCTAGAGTGTCATGGAGTAAATCGGTGGTACAACAAAGACACTATCTCTGGAGGGTATCTTAAAGAGAGTTTATAAATAATTTCACAAAGAAATGTCCTAAACAATGTAACATTGTTGAATTTAAGTAATCCTTTATATTTGAAGTTAAAAATTATTTATTGAAACATCTAATTTTCCTAATATCCATATAAAGAAGATATAATAATAGCTATAGAAACATAAATAACAGGAGTAATTTGTCCAAGGTCACAAAACATATCAAGAATCATCCCTTGACTTGTAATCTGGCATTCTAAACCACTAGCACAGTAGTTTTCAAAGGGTAATGTTGAATCTTTTGGTGTTTTTGCTTTGTTTTGTTTTTTAAACTTGAGGAATACTAGCCCTATAACAGTACCTGCATGAAACTAATACAAACTAATATGGCTATCATGATTACTTTGAATGATTTCCTACAACGAATTACTGGAATTACCTGAACCTGAAGTTCTCTGGACATATTTTGTAAACATCTGCACCTTGCAATGTAGCTTCCCTATATAGAACTTAACTTTATTATACATAATTTATGAATAAGCATTGTATTCTGAGGAGCCAAACATTTTAAAAAATAACATTTCAACAGTTCTCACAGGATAATATTCCAAATGAAGTTTCTTCTTAATTAATTACGTAAAGGGAAAGGTTGGAAAGAGGTGGAAAACTTCCATATTAACCAAGAGAGTGACCTTATTAAGTACTTCTTAAGTACTTTTCAAAATAGAATGAATTGGATAGCAAATATTTACTGAACACTTGTGCTACAAATATTACTGCATGTGAAACTAAAATGGAAAGAGAAGAAATTAATCCTAATCTTAAGTAGTTTACAACTTAGAGCAGTGGTCTCTCTAAAGAGGGGGCTGTGGCTTGATCCCAGGGGTTATGTGATCAACCAATTAGAGGGTAGGAAGTTACATTGAAGCCCATTCCCATAACCAATTGTGAGCTTGCTTCCACCATAGATTCCCTTAATATCTTCAACGCTTTTCCACTCTATGCCCAATTGCAGGTCTCTCATATGGCTCTTGGTGTGGACCCATCTAACCCAACTCAGGCACCAGAGTAGCTTTGAAAACAAAATTTCTCCCCTCCCCCCATCTCCCCCACCAGTGTCCCTACATCCAGTCCCCCAAACACTACAGCAGAAGATTCTGTACTCTGGAGCAGTGGCTGATAAGCAAGTCCTCACTGCCTCTTATTTTTCATTTTCTGGTGAGAGTGGGATGTACTGAATGAGCAGGCCTAGATGGGTTGCGATTATATTATCTTTTCCCCTAAACTCAGCTCTTTCTTAAGAATTTCCTTTTTGTCAAGGGGACTAGCTTTCAATGTCATCGATTCTCAACTTTCTAGTTATATTTTACTTCTCACTCAAATGAAACTGCTCTCTTCAAAGTTACAAATGACCTCTTCATTGCCAAATCTTGACCTCTCTTTAGCATTTTATCCTGTTGCTTACCCTCTGCTCCTGTATAACTCTCTCATCTTTGAGTTGTTTTGATATTTTTCTCTCTTGTTTCTTTTCCTCCCTCCTTGCTCCTTCTCAGTTTCCTTTGATGAATCATCATGCATGTCATGGCCCATAACAGTGGGTGTACCCAAAGGCTTTGTCCAGGGCCCTCTTCTCTTCTGTCTGTATACCTTCTCATTTGGTGACTTCTTCAGTTCCACAAGATTAATTTTCATCTCTGTGTTGATGACTCTTAGATCTATATATCCAATGCTATTTATCCTAAGCTTCAGTCTCACATCACCAACTGCATATTGGACATTATGAACTTGATGTCCTATATACACCTTAAATTCATCATGTTCAAAACAGAATTCATTACCTTTTCCCCCAAATCCACCCTTCTTCTAAACTTTCCTATCCTATTGAGGACTCCACTACTCTTCCAGTCATCTAGTCTGGCAACCCTGGTGCTATCTTTGATTTCTCCTCTCATTCAACACATCTAACCAGTTTTACTCTCATTTCTATCTCCACAATATCTCCAGCATTCATCTCATTTTCTCTACTCACATTGCCAGTATTCTAGTTCAGGTTGTCTAGCCTCTCACTTGGTCTCCCTCCCTCAAGTTCCTGTCATTTCATACATACACTATGTATATGTGTACACACACATACATATATGCACATATACATACATGCATACCTATGCACACATATATTCACATAGATAGCAGTGATTTTCCTTAAGCACATGTCACTCAGTAAACTCTAGGGGCTCTTATTAACTTTAGAATAAGATATTATTTTACCTCTTTATGATCTTTAAAATTTTTCATTTTTATAATTTGCACAAATTCAATAGCATAATTATTAGTATGATAGTATATGTGAATGTGTTCAATTATTTTTTACTGTGTAAAAAAATTTAGTCCAGAAGGCAGGATAAACATATATGTAAAAGAACTGGGAACACTTACAAAGACACAAATACATATAAAGGAAGTGATTTAATTTTTCTGGGCCTCTATAGTTTCATTTATAAATGACATGATGGGACTGGATGTCCTCTTCATTCTAGCACTCTTTATTTCTATAATTTCAGCAATATATTACATTACAGGGGATATGAAGGATTGAAAATGAACCCAGGTGGGGTTAATGAAATTAAAAATTAATCTAAATAAATTTTGAACGAAAGGTTGATTCACTGAGAGAAAAAGGAGCATACAGGAACTTAAGAGGCTGATATTAGCAAACTGGAGGCAAGAGACAACAAGCAAATTTTTAGATGAAGTGGAGAATAAGAAGAGGTGAGCTTGTATAACATGCTAGCTGTTTTTATCTTCCCCTTTGCCAGTTACAAACCATGCAAGGGTTTTTGTTTTAGAGGTGCTAATGATAAGAGACCAGTTAGGCTTATAAAATGGTCACTTGTTACACATCACATGGAATGTGGAAAAACCTTTCTAAATGATACTTCTTTTCTCCTTATGGAAAAAGCTTAAAATGCTCTCCTCCAACCAGACTATACATATGGAAAGGGTCCCCTGGTGGAGCAGGCATATCTAATAGAGATGTGGAGGCTAGTGGCCTGTGTCCCCATCAGAGATTTAACAGCTGTCTGGTCTAGTGAACAGAAAGCCAGCGAGAGAATCAGGAAGACTGTGTTCCCGGCAGTGCCTCAGGCACCTACTGGTTGTGTGCCCTTGGGCAAGTCACTTAACTTTTCAGTTTCCCAGGGAACTTTCTACGATTAAAAACTATAGATTAGTTGCATATTTGCTTTGGTAGAGGGAACCCTACACCAGTGAAGTCACAAGTCTGGACCAAGACAAATAAAATCAAAACAAAACAACCAAAAAAGAACACCTTGACCAAGCTTGAAATAGAAGTACAGTAATGATGCGGTTTAGGGGTTCAGGGGTCCTGGGACCCCAAAATCACAACATGCAGGTCCTGCCTGAAAGAATTTGACCCAAGCCTTCTTTCAGCCAAAGACAAAGTTTATTAGAACATCCATCATATTGGGCAGACTCCTAAGGAGTCTGAACGTGGGTAAGCAGTGGCTAGATTATAAGAATCTAAGCAGTGGCTAGATTTTAGGAATCTGAGCTGTGGCTAGATTTTAAGAATCTAAGCATCTTAATGGAGACAAGATGGAGCTCATATACAGAAAGCCTGTGGGAGGGACCTAGGAGTGGCCAGTAAGCTGGGGTGAACAGAACTCCTGGGACCTGGACCTCATGGCCAAGGGAGAATGGAGCCTAGCTAGGATTAAGGGTGGGAAATGGCCAGGGGCCATAGGGAGGTAAGACAATGGAGGGGGGATTGGGTGTAGGCACAGTGAAAGACCAGTTGATGGGATTATAGCCCCAGGGGAATGCCAGAGATTTGGCCTTGTGGGAAAGTCCAGGGTTTTTCCTTTCTAGGGCCCAGATTCCAACCCCATCAGTAATATCTGTACATAGAAGACTTAGGCCTAATGTAGAAGAGGCAGGAAGAGGAAGGGGATTCTATTTCCTCCTGACCCTTCTTTATTTGGATAAGCTTAAAATGAGCTCACTCCCAAAATGCAGGATAACATTTGATCCTTTCCTGGTCCTTGACAGCGGAGTAGGGGTAAGGGGAGGAGTGTGACACTGGGTGAGTGGGGGGATTGAGCACATTCCCCCCATCACCCAATTACCTTGCATTTATTTTTACACATTATCTCCCCTGTGAACTCCTTAAGGGTAGGGGTTGTTTATTTTTGTTTCTATAATCCCAGCACATAGAATGGTACCTGCCACACAGCAGACAGTTAATAAATGGTTGTTAATGATTGATACAGAATTACTTTCTATCTCTCCTAAAGCCTCATCAAAATAAATATTCAAAGGAAATATAAATATTGTTGTTTAAAACATTCCAAGAATTGAAGATTTTCCCCATTGTTTTATATATAATTAAACTCAGTATCTTTTTTTTTCCCTTTCTTTGCTTCTAAGAAACTTTGAATGTTACCGTGGTAGAAGTGTGTTTCACCTAGGATTACTCCTATTATAAACACTCATTGGTGTTTTCAGTATAGACAGGTAAGGAACTTGCTGCTATTCTTAATTCTCTTTCCATAAGGGAATAAAACAGACAACTCTGCCTAAATATCTGGAGTTTCTGGGGATCCAAATGAAATAGCACGAGAATAAATGCTATTTTCCTTTAAGATATAAAAATGCTTATCATTCTTCATTTTACTCCTTGTACAATTTTTACCACAAGAGTTGACACTGGAGTCCCCTGACAGATTTCCAGGACTGAATTGAAAACTGGCAAACTATTAACGCTGAATAGCAGAATTTCTTAAATGTATAGGATCCATTTCATTTAAACACAAGAAAAAGTGCCTTAGATTTGGTCCAGAAATACCCCATGATTCCAGGATACCTCTTGATCCTTGACAAGTAACTGAAAAATAAGATAACAAGGAAAGCTGGGAGGAAAAAACAACAGCAAGATCACTACTCTGAGATGGGATTTCCATTATTTCATGAGGGTCTCAAAAGAAAAAGGAAAGCTGGGGAGGGAATGGCAAAAAAACCAAACCAAAACAAAACAAAACAAAAAAACAAAAACCCAAAAGACTCCAACCACAACAAATGAAACCATGTGAAATTTGGTATTCTAATAATAAAACAAACAAAAAGATTTCACCTATCAGTTCTTTTGTGTTTATGACACACACAAGAGCATGGTAGCTCCAACTCTGGGTAACTGGGTAACTCTGAGACAACCCTGACCACTACAGGAAAGATCACTTATAATTCAGAAAGGGATGTTATTTCCTTTAAGCTATTATTGATTTCTGTATCACAATGTGGCTCTAATGAACACTAGATTCTTGGAAGGACCACTCTCAGATGAAATGTAAAGCTAAGCTCCTGTCTCTTCTGGTCAATACAGAGGCTGGGGTAGATTTGGCAGGAGAAGGGATATCGAAATCTGGTGTGCTCAATTGCAATGCTTCTCTTCTGTCCACCTAAAAATTCTGTCTCTAGTTACCTTTTGCCTTTATTAACTACTGCTCTGATCTGCTAAATAGCAGCTTTGTTCCATCCCAGCAATGGCTTAACTTTGGTAGTGGGCAAAATGACCTATAAATATAATTTTTAAAGCACAATTGGGTCTGCATAATAGTAAAGTGTGTGACAAATATATGTTTTTAATCTATGCAATAACCCAAGACAACTCTGGCAGCCAGCAGCCCATACCCTTGAGGTTTTCTCTGCTGTTGATTTACTGATGCTATAAATAATCGTCTTTCCTCTGTTTCATTTTGCTATTTATTTTATCTTATGTATTGAAAATGAATAAAAATGATAAAAAAGAGCAGAGGGGCATTTTGTATATAGCTAAAATAAAAAAGAACCACCCATAAAATTCCTGATAGCCTCTAATTTTGTAAAGAAGCAGAGGAAAACCAAAGGAGGCAAAAATATATCTCTAGGCACTGATAAAATAAGTGGCTCCCATACTAGAACATCTTGTAGTTACTCATGATGTCCTTAGCCCAGGTGGATGCCTTCATTATCAGACTTGCTATATATGGGCTATATATCATTATCTCAGAATAAAATTTCAAAAACAACATCTTCATCTTGTCATTTCTTATGCTAAACTTTCCAGATTGATATTAAAGCTGGAAAGAAACCCCATGAGTCCCCTAGATAGGATGGTACCAAAATTATCCAACAAAGATGCTTGTATTTGTTTCTAAATATCAAACAAAAACCTCTCACTTCAAGCTGCTACTCCTATTGCTTTGTTCTATTTCTTTTTTTTTAAACTACAAAATTTTTTGAGTTATCAGTTTACATTTGCTATGCCTCATTCCTTAACCTCCTGCAATTTGCCTCCAACTACACTATTCTATTGAAATTGTCTTCTCCTGTGTCATCAATAACCTTCTAAATGCCAAATATCCTGACCCTTCCTCAGTCTTCATTCTTTTTGTAATGGAATGATGGCTTAATCTGATGAGAAAACCTATATTCAAAACCTAGTTCTGCTACTTATTACATATGTAAGCATGGGAAAGTTGCTCAGTCACTCTAGGCCTATCCTTTTAGGGTCCAATGATGTTAACCTCCTTCGTGGCACTCGAAATGCTATCCTAGTTTGACTTCCATGATCCTACATTATCCTGGTTCTCCTACCTTTATAACTTTTTCTTTCTCCTTTGATATCATTTGAAGAATGCATAGGACTGACCGTGCTATTTCTCTGCTTAAAAATCACCGAAGTTGCCCTGTTGCCTCTCGGACAAATTAGCTTTCCCTTTTCAAATTCATCCTCTTTCCACATATATGCCACATTACTCCTCTCCTCAAGAATCTTATGTACCTCCCTATTGACTCGTGGATAAAATGCAGATTCCTGAGCTTGGCATTTAAAGTCTTTCACAGTGTAGCACCAGTCTATTTTTATAGGCTTATTTTTGACCATTCACTTTCACACATTTGCTATTCTAGTAAAAATGGCTTAATCTACTTTTCCCCAAACTCAGCATTCTATTCCTGGCCTCTATGACTGCCCAGGTGGTCTTCCATTTCTGAAATGATTGCCCACGTCACTTCCTCCTAATAGAATCCCTAGCTTCTTTCATAGCACAGCTTTGATGTTCTGATCTTTCCAAAATTAGTAATTATCTCTTAATTGACAAATCTGATAAGACCTTTCTTAATCTGCAAAATTCTTGACTTCTTTACAGCATTTGACATTATTAACCACCTTCTTTTCCTGGATACTCTCTCATTTCTGGGTTTTCATGTCACTGTTCTTTCTTGGTTCTAACTGCTACCTCTACTTGGATGTGTCCTATTCCCTAATTGTGGGTGTATCCCAGGGGCTCTGTCCTGGGTCCTCTTTTCTCTATATATTACCTTATTCACATCATCAGATATCATGGATTTAATTATCAACTCTATATAGGTGACTTACAGATCTATAATCTAGTTTTAGTCCCTCTCAGGACCACCAGTCTGACATCAGCAATTACCTATTGATCACTCCCATCTAGATATTCTCTAGGCATCTCATATTCAACTCATCCAACAGTGAATTCATTTTCTTTTCCCCAAACCCTAATCCTCTTCCTAACTTCCAAGCTTCTGTCAAAGGCACCATCATCATTCCAGCCATATAGTCTTGCTACTTTGGTGACATCTTCGACTTTTTGCTCTCATTCAATATATCCAATCAGTTGCCAAAGCTTTTCAATATTATCTTAAAAACACCTTGAGCATTCAAACTCTATAATCATAAACCACCCCATTACTCCCCCAAACACTTAAAAAATTTCAGTGGTTCTCTATTATTTCTAGGATCAAATATAATTTTTTTTTCTTGTTTGGAATTTAAAGCTCTTTACAACTGAATTCCATCCTACATTTCTAGTCATATTGTATAATGTATAAATAATGTATACATTACTTACTTCTGTGTACCCTATGGTTCAGGGAATGAGTAACATTAATTTTAACATTATATCATTTGACCACTCCCATTCTAGCCAAGGCATGTACCTGCGTAGGGACGCTTACTTTTTTTTTTTTTTTAAACCCTAAACAAAGCCATCCCTAGGTACTCCCCCAGGGATAGGTCCCGTCATCCTTGCTATTCCCCCCAACAAGGTCAGGGCTACCTGGTCTACAAAGAAGAAACTAAGCCAGAAGGATCTGGAGTAGGGTAGTTTTCCTTGCCTAGATTGCTGGAGGCTATTGAATCTCTTGACCAGGACTTGTTATTCATCTGACAATCCCCACCCCTCACTATGAAGGAAATGTGAGATGGTATATCTCCTCATTAAATATTCACCAATCAGGGTTGCTCCTGGAGCCTTACTCCACCCCACCAAGTTACATTTTTATCTCTTTTGTATATGCTTCTAGATGAACATGCTTGTCTACTCAGAATGTAAGCTCCATGAGGAAAGAGATTGTTTTCTTTTTCTCTCAGTATCCTCAGTACTGAGCACAGTGCATGGGACATAGTGGTGCTTAATCAATGATTGTTGAGTGATTGGTGCTACCTCCTACATACAGCCTTTCTTCATTGGCCTAGTTTTTAGTGCACTGTCCTCCTATTAATTATTTGGATTTAGTTATCTGTGATCAGCATCCCTTACTACAGTGCCTTGCACACAATAAGGGCCTGATAAATTCTTGTTGATTTGAATTGACCTTGGCATTTAAAGCCCTCCATAGTCTGGCTTTCTTCCACCTTCCTAAATGTGGGTATATCAGTACTTGACTATCAGCTCTTCTTTCTCAAAATTCCTTCCTCCTAAAATGGCATCTACTTTCTGTCTTTACCTAGTATATACATTTATTTAAATAACTATTTGCTAAGTTCTTACTGCTTCCCAAAGCACTGTGCTAAGAAAGATAAAAAAGATAACAAAGCTAAATCTGCTGCTCTCTCTAGACCTGTCTCTCTCTGCTGAACTCAACTCTATCTCTAGCTTCCTGCTCTTAGACACTTTTACCTGGTTGTCCTGCCATTACCCTAAACTCAACATATCTAAAACTGAACTCATCAAGTTCCTCCTACCCCCCTTCCCCAAAATACAAACAAAAAACAAGTACCCTCCCTAGACTATTGCATTTTTGCTAATGGCACCATTTTTCTCCGAGGTGTGAAACCTTAAAGTCATAGGAATTGTCAAATAGTGTCAGGACCTAGGCCATTCAGCCAGTGTTCTAAATGCCAACATACCCAAAGAATAAACTATGGAAGGGCATGGTGGTTTTTCTTGATGTCACCATTAACAGTGTTCTTGAGTGAATGTCTTATCTCCTCCTCTAGAAGGTGACCTGTTTCAAAACAAGAACCATTTACTTCTTTTACCTTCTACAAAGTCTAATTGCCTTTCATTGAACAAGTAATAAATTTTAAAAAAATAGAAATTTCACAGCTTTCCTTGTCTTAATTTGTAACATTGGACTAAAAATGTCTTTTGACTTACAAATATCTTGCTCCAATTAATATTTATTTCCTTTTGTTTAATCCTCTCTGCATACATATAACGTTGGCAAGCATTTTCCTTATAAGAATCCTTCATTTATTTGTAGACTATTGTCATCATTCATATTTCTCTTTCCCTGATTACATATAGCAACCTTTCCTACTTTGTAATTATCTTTCTTGTTCTTTCAGGAACAATTATACCATTAGAAAAGCACTTCCTACTATTTGCGGTACAACTTTATTTCAATCAGAAATTTCACTGGCAAAATGTTTTCTGCCAGAAATTGTATAACCACAGGATCTCAGAGATAATGATGAAGATAGCTACAGAAGCATCTAGAAGTTAGAGCTGGCTTAGATCAGAAAAGTAAAAATATCTCAATGATGAAAACTTAATTTGACTTATCACAATGCATACAAATGATACCTCAATTACTTAATCTGTGAGAAATGAAAAATGCTGTATAATGAAGAAATGCTATATAATTTTGTGTAAAATTAAAAAAAAATTTTCATAGGGTATTTACAGGAGTGTTGGCTCACATTTATGGTTCAACAGCAATGTTTTCCCCTAAGTTGTCTAGTTTACAAAGCTCTGGCTTTGTCAACTGCTCCCTGCGACTACTTCTTGCTTGTCCTGACATAGTCAAATGTCTTTACATAGCTGGAGAGGTCCTGAGAACAAACTACAAAGCTGTCAGAGCTTGTCTTTTTGTTACTCTCAAGTAATCCTTTCTGTGCCCCTTTCCTCAGTCTTGGCTCCAGTTCCAACTTGTCCCCTTCCCTACCCCCACCTCTCAACTCATTCACTCCATTCTGCTCTTTACCTTTATTTTCTCCTTTATCAAAGCAAGAAGGATTTGATATCCAATCCTGAGTGACCCAAATATTCCTACCAGGTGAAAATAGTTAATTCACATTTATACAACTTTAGTTAGTATTTAATGATGATTTTGTATTGTAATCTCCCAGGTTCCAACATTCTGGAATGAACTTATGCCTCCTACATTTCTTTTTACAAATGGTAGATTTTTTTGCCAAGTGGACTATTAGACTCTATCTTTTGTCAAAGGAAGTATTACTAATTGAGAATTATGTGCATTTTATATTTCATAGAACAATAAATTGACTAAGGATGATTGTTTCCCCCCAAAATTCTCAGATTAACCCAACTTTAGGTGATATTAAAATGAACTTAATTTAGGGATAAGTGGGTGGCACTTGAGTTGACATACTTTGACTATTTTAAGTTTCAGGAATATTGGACTTGAAGATTCACTCTTACAGTGTTTTTTATCTAATACTGCCTATTATCCCAAGCATTTCTAGTTACTAATCATGTACTTTAAAGCTACTTCTGAGGCTATACTATAATTCAATGGCTGAAGCATCATCAATGTGTTAAGCTCAGTCATGCTTAAAAAAAAGTTTGTATAACAATCCTACAGCAGTTTAAAATAGTTAATTTTGTTAATTGCCAAGATAAGGTTTGAAATTTACTTTCACCTCACTGCTGCTGGCACTTGTGAACTGTCCAGCATGGAATATGAAAACTAATGCTTGCCTGAGATGTCAACCTATTTTGTTGAAATGTACCTGACTGTCATTTGATGAAACTTGCTTGAAGAAGACAATGAGTTACTTATTGTCTAGTTCCTAACACTAGAGTGCTTCTTACTAGAGTAAGAAAGCATATGATTTTCTGAATGGATGCCTAAGACTTTTTATTTTTGGTCCTGAATCTCAGGTATCCACAAGAGTACCTATGATCCTGGTAGTCTATAATTAGGCTGTGGTTACAGATGTTGGGCTGATGGGCAAATATATTCTCTTGGGCTCAATCTGTCATGATGCTTGGAAAGGCAGATTCCCTAGATTTAGGACTTCTAGGCTAACTAGAAAATAGCCAACACTCAATAGGCTTGAACTATTAGGAAGGGAAAAGACCTTTGAGATTCATAAATAAAGGAGAGAAGGAGGAGGCACATTTCTTATGGTTACCTTGCTATTTGTTTGCTCTTTTTTTTTTTTTAGCTCTAAGTACAAATCTGTACACAAAACAAGAAACTGGTTGAATGAGTCATGAGGTCATAAATTTGGAACTTGGAGACCTTAAAGAGGTGATCTAGAACATTCCTCTTATTCCACAGATGAGGAAACTGAGGTCTGGAGGCCACATTCACAAAGCAAGGTAGTGGCAGAGCATGGATCTGAACCCAAAGGGACTAGGACCCATTTGTTCTGGGGCCTAGTCCCATGTTCTTGCCTCTAAAGCAATGGGAAAGACTATGAACTCCATTTTATTAAAAGTCTAAGATAAATCTAGAAACCTGTGTTGCTCTTTGTGAATTTGCTTTCTACTCCAATAGGAACTTGTGATGTTGTACTATGTCTTCTCCTGAAACCAAAGGACATAAAGTGCTATTGCCAGCTATATACATACATATATACATATGTACATACATGTATATATGCATGTGTATATATCCTAATTCTTCCCATTTCTTTATATTTCTCAAACCTGCTAATTCTTGTCATTTATTAACTGTATCAACTAAATGTGTGGTTTCCAAAGTTTTCTCTTCTGTTATACTCTGAGGTGACTTGGATTTTTCTCTTTTTCACACACAATTTTTAATTTCTAAGTATTCTAGAGTCCTTGAATGATTTGGGATGCTGTTGTTGTAGTTCGGTTGTTAAGAGTATTCCTGACTCCAGGCCCAGTACTCTATCCACTACTCCACCAACTGCTGGAATGCTGTGGTTTCTGTTTAATTATGGACACAGAGATGGGCTTCTTCAGATTATGTGAATAAACTGACTTTACAATCCAGAACATTCTTTGATTCAGTAACTCAAAGTTCTGAAGAAAAACCAAAGTCCTTTGAGATATTTAGTGCAGTAGAACTCTCTACCTAGAGGGCCAGAGTTTGGTTTTGAATATAGTGAACTAAAAATAATCAAGTGAACTGATACCTCAAGTTGAATTTCAGTATGTCTAATGAATATTTCTTTGAAACAATCACATCCTTCATCCACAGCCTTAGAGAATTTACTCCTGAGATATATTTATATTGAAGGTCGTTTAAAATTCAAATCATCTTGTATATAGGTATACACACAGGAATATTCCTCATTACTTTCTGGCTCTTTTCAAGAAACAATATTACTCAAGGGTTAAGATATAACTAGTAATACTTGTGATAAAATGCACATTACTTTATCCTCTAAGCAAGGATGGCATTATGCTTATGAAGTACAAGGGTGAGCAGAGTAAGATACCCCCTTAAAAAAATGCCATATACAGTCTCCCTAGTGTTTTGTATAGTGCGTGGACCATACTAAGTGCTTAATAAATACTCATTGACTGTCTGACCCATAATAATTCCACATACCAGTTTCACTTAATTCTTTGTATTAATTGTTTTTCATAGTTAGCTCTTTTTCAGAGCACTAACTTGAAGAAAACCTTTATTATTATAATTAAGCTTATGTGGTGTTATTACAGGTTTATTGCTTATATGAGCTGTCTGGCCCCCAGGCTCCTATATGGGGCATGAATAGAGGTCTAAAAACTTAAGTTTCCATCTGTTCTACTGTATGAAAAACTGTAGACTTGGCAACCTATGCAAAAATAAATTGCAAGATTTTTCTTTGATTAAAATTCAATATAAGTTTCTAATAAGTTTTATCTTAATGGAAACCTAAGAAAATAGATTCTGCTTATATATTTAGTTTAAACATGATCTATTCATTATTGTTGTTGTTGCTTCAGCTGTAAAATGGAAGAGCTCTGGCCTGGCACCACTTGGGTAGTAGGTCTGGATTTCTTAATCCCTACTTGATTCCATGTAAATTATTATCAAAGTCTCAGCCCTGAACAGAATAGATCCTGTTTGAGAAATAAATACTCCTCTCATCTCACAACTTTTTAGCCACAGTGAAGGCTTTCTGCTTCCATGTTGGGTAGAACCATGTATATCCAGTAAAAAGCTCTATTAACATATGGTTTAATATGAAAAGCCTAAGCATACCAGCTATAACAATTTATTGTTGCTTGTATGTTGTGTAGTGGATAAAGAGTCGACCTCAGAATCAGGCAACCTATAAAAAGGTTCATTATATGTTAATGGAAATATAAGAAAAATAGATTGTATGTGTAGAATTTTTTTCCATTTCCTAAATAGTTAGGAAATTAAAAAAAAATTCAGTTATACATATGTTGAGTCAAGTTAAAAAACAGCACTTATTAGACATTTACTATGTGCCAGGCACCATGCTAATTGAAGGAGATACAAGGCAAAAATAGTTCCTGTCTTCAAGAAGGGAAGGGGAAGGGAAGGAAATAAGCATTATATAGCACCTACTACGTCCCAGGTACTGCACTAAGCACTTTGTAAATATTATCTCATCTGATTGTCACAACAACCCTGGGAAGTGGGTTCTACAATTATCCCCATTTTTACTGTTGAGGAAATTAAGGCAAACAGAGTTTAAGTGACCTGTTCAAGGTCACACAGCTACTAAGTGTCTGAGGCTGGATTTGAACTCAGGTGTTCCTGACTCCAAGCCTAGTCTAGCTCTATCTACTAAGAAGTTGACATTCTAATGGGGTGGACAAGATGCAAACAACTATTTATATACAAGACAGAAAACAGGGTAAGTTAGTTAACGATGGTCTCAGAGAGAAGGCATTGGTACACAGATCCTTAAGGTGAGTGTTTCTCAAATTGTTTTCTGTGGACCTTTTGGGGTTCTTTGAAGTAGTCCAAGGAGTTTGATTAAGAAAAAACGTGCTATTAATGAGCAAGAACAGGTAGCAACTCTGATAGCTGTCTGTGTTAGTTGAACATATATTTAACCAATACAGAGAACCACTGAAGGCTGGTGGAAGTTGGTCATATGATCAGCTCTCCCGAGGCTGAGCAAACAAGAAAAAGAACCTGATATCTCACTTACTGCAAAGTGTGTGATTGGATTTCTGACACAGTCAAGTGACATCTTTCTATGCTTAAAGGTCAAAAGAAGGTAAAGGGACTCAAGAAGTACCTCTTCAGTCTCCAGTTTATCAAAAAGGCATTAAGTATCAATAAGTTAAAAAGAAGAAAGGCTTAATATGAAAACAAAGAAGAAAAAAAGTTCTGAAGAGCCAGAGGTAAAATCCCCACCTGTGTCTAGAGGTTGGAGGGCAGAAAAGCGTCACAGAATAATCAGAGAAAAATTAGGATTCCTAAATATTTGGACCTAGAAACAAATCAGAAGTTCTTCCCAAAGGGAAGCAGGAGTTCAATACTCTTAAGATACTTGTTTTTTCAAGGAATGATGATGTAGATGTAAAGGTGCTGTTAAGTGAGAGAGATCATTTATGGAAGAGTGGAAGGAGGTGAGCAGTAGTAATTGCTAAGAGCAACTGAGGCAGTTATTGGCATCAATAGCAAGAGAGGTAAGCTGTCTTTCTGGGACATGAATCCAGGATATGACAGAACCTTCCAAGACTTGTTGAACCAGATGATTATGACCTATTTCTGCTAAGTCACCTGAACACAAATATTACTGCCCTTCTCTTTCTTGGTGATCACATCATCACATATGAGTTAAGTTATCATCTCCATGCAAATGACCTGCAGAGATCTACATATCTTGCTCTAGGATCTCTCAGAGCTCAGTCTTAGATTCTTTTCTGCCCATTAGATATCTCTAATTGGCATCTTTATGGGCATCTCAGGCTCAAATGTCCAAAACAAAATTCATCATATTCAACAACAATCCTAATATTCCTCCAAACTTCCTTTTTTCTATTTCTATTCTATTCCAGTCACCCAAGTTCACAATCTCAGAATAATTTTCTTAGCTTTTCCCACCCCAAATCCAAACAGTTGTCAAATAATATCTATTCCTCTATAGCACCTCTCATACCTCTGTTTCTCACTAACATGCCTACCACCCTAGTTCATATATCCTTCCTGGATCATCAAATCAATTCCTCTGCTTTCATTACCAGATTTTAGCCTCTGCCCTTTCCATATCCTGTCAAAATAATGTTCCTTGGATATCATTTAAGAATCATTGATCTGACCATGTCATTTCCCTGCTAAAAACCTTCAGTGCTGCTATACTGTCTCTAGAACAAGCGAGCTTAATCTCCTTGCTTCCCCTCTCTTATCCATTCTCTCTCCTGCAGCCTAGGAAAATGAATATTCCTAAAGCACATGTCTAACATGCTACTCTTCTTTCTAAGAATCTTAAAGAGCTCCCTACTGATTCTAAGATAAAATAAAAACTCCTCAGTTTGGTATTTATAACCCTTTATGTTCTGGCTCCAATCCTCACCATCATTCCCTTTGAAACACCAGCTTGATTTTGTGAATGTTCTAAACAAACTGGACTACTTGCTATTTCCTAATCCTGGCATTCTATCTCTTACCTCCATGCCTTTGCACAGGATGTCCCCTGTTCCTGGTACCCCCACCTCCTGGAATCCCTAACTTCCAAGTCTCAGGTAATATACTTTATCCTGACTGCCCTAGCTGTTAGTGCTTTCTCTTTCCTCAAATTACCTTATATAGATGGGGATGGGATGGGGGATAGGTGGGAGGGGGGGAAGAATTAGATACTACTTTTTAATTTCTTTTACAAACTTAATATGTGCCATGACCTCCTTTTGTTGCAATCACTTGTCTTACATGATCTGGTATTGAGTTCACAAGATTTTTATTTGTATTCTTTAATTCTTCATCATGAAACCACATATTACATTGGATAGTAGATATATCTTTGACTATTAGACCATTTTTTCAAGCCTAGTCTAGGTTTAACATGAGTTTTAAATCAGGTGAGTTCCCAGACCACTAAAGAATGTTTATCTTCATACCTTGGATAGATTTCTTAATCTTCCTGACACTAGCTGTGTAACCTTGGGCAAGTCTCATAAGCCGTGTACTTCAGTTTTCTCATCTGTAAAATGGGAATCAAATAGTACCTACTTTGCACGGTCATTTTGAGGATCAAATGAGATAATAACTGTAAAGCAGAAGGATGGACACATGGCAAGTATTTAATACATATATAGTCACTGGTTTCTTGGTCTAGTGAAAAGAGGAGTGGAGGAGGACTTAGAACTCTGGTGGGGTTCAAGACTTGGTTCTACAATTGCTAGATGTATGACCATGAGTTAAGTGCCTTCATCTTTTTGAGCTTCAGATTCCTAATGTGTAAAATGAAGGGCTTAGATGAGATGACCTTTAAGGTCTTATTCCCATTCCAACAACATGTCAACAATATGTACTTCTGCCAGCGCCTATAACAATGTCTTGCACATAGTATTTAATAACTGTTGAAGGGATGCATGTAAGATATTTTAAATGAGCAAGTACTGTAAAATGTAAGCTATTAATCTAACACCTTCATCTCACAGATGAGGAAACAGGGCCAGAAATGTTAATTGACTTACAGAAGGTCACACAGCTGGTTAGGAGCAAAGTGAAGACTTTCACCCAGTTTTATCCACAGACTCATTGTCACAGTGATAACCAACAAGTGTGCTTTAAAACATTCAGAGTATACTTTTCATCAATCATCTTATATGACACAAAGGATATGACAACACTGTGAAGTAGGCATTGCAGGTAATGTTATTCCCATCATAGAGATGAGCAAACAGAGTGAAAGAAATTCATCATGTATTTAAAGCTGGAAGGGGACTTAGTGGTCATCTATGCCAAGCTTCTCATTTTAAAGAGGAGAAAACTGAGGCCCTGAAAGTTTAGGTGACCCTCCCAAGGTCGCATAGGTAGCAAGAAGCAAAATGGGAACCTTGATTCTGACTCCACTACTGCATCCATTCCACCGTAATGACTCTGACTTACTCCTAGTGCTTTTCATTATTTTAAGATTGCAGGAAAAGTTGCAGATTTCTTCCTAATTTTTGGTTCAGTTATTTAAAGGGTAAAATTACTCCTCTAAACTTGAATGTTAATGGTAATACCTAAAAATGCAAGTCTCTTATTCTTCCATATAGGCCGTTTAGGATTTAAAGCAATAAAAGACGTTAAAGATCTAGTCCAATCTCTTCATTTGCCACAGATGAGGACATCTGGAGTTAGAGAGGTAAATTAACTTGCTTGAGGTAGCCAAGTCTGGGTTTGAACTTGGGCCCTCTGACTGCAGATCCAATGCTCTAAAAAAAAAAAAAAAAAAAAAAAAATTCTCTACTATCACAGGTCCAAATAAAGGGAGTTGGCCTAGAGCAGGGGGATGGAACCTGCAGCCTTGAGGATTTCTCAATCTGTTTGGTGCTAGTCTAGTATTGATTTTATTGAATCAGTAAAAACAAATGATAGTAATTTTTAAAAAGTCTAACTTATTCAGTTTTCTAAATAAAGCTATTACATGTATATTACGTTGATCTTATATTGAAATGATGGTACCAAGTTCAGAATCAAACTTAAAACTCTTTGTGTGGTTTAGTTCCCAAAGCCAATGAGAAGAAAATTGGCACAAGTCATAGGTACTATTTCAAATGAGACTGATCTAGACTAGTGTGCTACTGCCTCCTCCTGTCAGTTCAAGTAAATAGAGGACTTCTGAAGGAATCTTACTAACCTTTTATCCTTTGAAAAAGCTCTTTAAACATAGTGACTATGCCTTCCATCTACTAGCTCCATATTGCTGAATAGGTACCAAGCCATTTTGCCTCGGGAGATGTTGATCCTTCTTAAATCTCTTTCAGTACCAGACCTGTAGCTGAAACATTGCAAGAACTCTTTGGACAATGGATGGATGAATGGATATAATTTTAGAATAAAACTGAATCATTTAAAAATGGCTGATAATTTGTTTCATATAATCTTGATTTAAAGCTGTTTTTTCCCCCTTCATTGTTTAGTACTACCTTTAGTAAACCTAACCAATAAGTTATAAATAATACGTAATACTAACAGGAAAAATGTCAATTTTCTTTTTAGTTTTCCCTTAAACTGCTCTAAAACACTAATGACATGATAGTTACATTTACATATTTTGAAATTTAACAATTATATAAAATTCATCTTAATACTTTAATCCATTAAACAATATTCCTAAAATACAGAGAGAATACATGATAACAATAGCTAATATTTATATAGTACTTTAAGGTTTGTAAAGCACTTTACAGTTATCTCGTTTTATGCACGTTGTTATAAGGTAAAGAGAAACAAAACTGCTTTAGAACTAGCCCAGATGATCAGTAATTTGGGTGTTGGTTATGCATTCCTTTATGTTCAAACTATGCAATGTGATTGCTGATGCTTTCAGATAACTCAAAGACTATCGGCCATCATTTTAAAGGTGATGATCATCAAAATAACTCAGGCAAAGAGTACCTTTCTCAGAAGCTGCTCCCTTTTAATGAGGGAAACAGTAAAAGGAATAGGTCAATGTCACTTCAGTTATTTTCTTACAAGTACAAAACACCAAGTTTGGCTCCTGTGAAACCCTTGGCTGCACTGAGCTCTCTGAGAAATTGGTTTCTGTAAACAACTTATTGTTAATACACTACAGTCTAGGCCTGTTGCTCTCCGGTGACTCTATGGACACACAATCAGAGTTTGACTGCAGAATTCTCCCTTTTTACTGTGGCAGAATCCTGCCTCTGGCATCTCACGCCAGCAGGGAATATTTCCTTGAAGCCCAGCTTCCACGTGGCCTTGCTGCAAGGTTTCTGCAGTGCCTCCTGTCTCTATGGTAACATGAAACACAGAGAGCTGCAAATGGACTCCCCACACAGGAGCCGGAAGAGAGAAGCACTAGAGGGAAGGGCTCTTGGCAGGCCAAACAAAGAAGGGATAGGCAGCAAAAGGAGGAAAGGGCAGGAAGGAAGGAGAATTATTAGTTGTTTGGTTACTATTTATAGTCTGTTAAACTAGCCACAAGTGTTAATGGTAAGCAAAAGTCTTAAGGTGGTACTGGATGGCCACATAATGTCTTATAATTTTAACATGAAATTGTCGCAAATAAATTTTAAGTATTATCAAAATGTCAATGTTCCAAACTGGCCAGAAACATTCAGCCATTAAGCTATTTAGAGATATGAAATAATTTTTATTTCTACAGCCCCTCAAGGTTTATGAAGCACTTTTAAGTAGCAACTCTCTAAGGCAGGCAGTGCACATATTATTATTATTCCTATTTTATAGATGAAGAAGCTGAAGGTCAGAAAGATTAAGTCAGAATCATAGGGCAATAGGTAAAAAACTGGAAAACACCTTAGAGATCATCTAATCCACTCCTTTCATTTATAGATGAGGAAACTGAGGCACACAGTGACTTGCTGAAGATCAAGTGGAAGTGCAGGAGCTTCCAGGTCCTCCAGACTCCATAGCTTCTCCCTCTGAATCATGACTTTCCAAAGTCACACAGCTGGTAAATGCTCAGCAATAAATTAAGAAAAAAAAAAGTAGAATGAAAGAGAAGTAAGAAATAGTTTGTATTAAAGAAGGGGGTAATGTAGGTATTGATAGCCTATTTGTACTTGCATATATATGTATATATATTTCATATATGTGTATATATTTCATATATGTGTTTATATTTGCACATGTATTCTATGATTCTGATTTTTGAAGAGATAAGAAAGAAATCTGGCACAGAATTTCATTTATTAATGTGGCTCTAAGAAGTATCCAGGAAGGTTATAATAAAATATAGGAAGCTATTTTAATTTAAAAAATTAATTAAATTAATTTTAAAAAATTAATTAAAAAAAGCTAGATTAGTTTCCATGAACTGCTACTGCAATAAAAATTCAATATAAACGTTTAAAATGTTCATTTACACATATGTTCTAAGACAATAATAGAATTTTTATTCTACAATGTGTAAAACTACATATATATAACACAAATACATATGTTCACACACTAATAACACTTTACCTCCCCCCCTCCTCCTTTGGATAGAAACCTATTCAATAAGGCTAAAAGGCAGTACCGATACTATGGGTTTGCTATGAACTTCAAAAAGCCTATTGTAAATGCTACAAAGATTATTGGCAATGAAGCCTCAGTACTGGCTATATTGACACAAGATAATTTAAACGCCAAGATTAAAGAGGGTTCTGAGCACTTTATTTCTAAGTGGAAGGTGCATCACTAGAAGCAGACTAGTAAAACTAAACAAAGTCATTTCCTTAATTTGAAGGGCTAGACTCTCAGGGCGTTTCTGACAGGATTTTTTGGAGAGGTTTTCACCCCTCATTACTAGTCTGATCTGCAGCTATGAGTTGTAGCCACTAGAGGTCAGACCTTTACACCTGTCACCAGCAGTGACATTTAAACGAGCACTATGATACTGTGAATAACCTATGATGATTCAAATATATGTGCATATGCACATGTATGTGCACTCATACATACATATATGTTCCTAGAATAATAAGCTTTTATACTACTAGTGATGCCTAATAATAATTAACTATAGGATATAAAGGCAACAATAATTCTTGTGATCCTAAGGCTATATTAGGATTTACTGGATGTCATATTATAGAAGGCAGAAAACTGACAATTTATATAGTCAAGTGACTTGGATAAGGCCACATAACAATTTGGATTAGAAGATTAAAAAAAGCAATTCACAGATCAGTCTCACTCTGTATATGCTCTTTATCTTTTGGGGATATACCTGGGAATCCTGGAGCTACTGTTTTGTTTTCCTGCTATATTTTCAAGGTATTATATATTCACTCACAGTAAATTTAGTTCTATACACATAGCGCCTGGTTATAGTACAACTTATCTTAGCACTAGATTAATTATAAAGTGGTTTCATTTGGGAAATGTTCAAGGGAATTTACTACTGAGCCATGACATTATATATCCCCTATAATTCCAAAACATGGAACCCCCAAAATAGCTATAGCAAGGTTCCAGTATATATTCACTCTCTTATCCTATGAAAGATAAGGTTTTGTGAAAGTGTTTTTGCTTTTCTGGCTAAGTTTGTACAAATGGGTAACTGACTTTTGAAAGGCTGATTACACAAATTAATAGGAGGGACTGAGGAAAAACCAACAACACTTTACTTTTAGTTTTCTACCAGGTTTCTTAAAATACTATATACTTTTTTTTTTTTGTTGCGCAATGGGGGTTAAGTGACTTGCCCAGGGTCACACAGCTAGTAAGTGTTATGTGTCTGAGGCCGGATTTGAACTCAAGTCTTCCTGAATCCAGGGCCGGTAACTCCATCCACTATGCCACCCAGCTGCCCCAAAATACTATGTACTTTGATTACTACAGAGGCGGAAATTTACCTCACTGGTCACTGTTTACATGACTGCTTTGTTTCACCTAAGAAGGTATATATAGTGTATACTAGTGACTTAGATGAATTTATTTATTTAAGAGATGCCTATTATGTGCAGAGGATAGAAAAGCAAAAAAAAGAAAAAAAGAAGTCTTTGTCGTCAAGGAATTGACATTCTAGTGAGGGGAAAGTGCTTAATTATCAAACAGTAGGAAGAAGACCAGAATGGGAGTCAGAAGACTGGCTTTGCTATTCTACTAACTGGCTGTGAAAACCTAGCCCTGGAGATCTTCTCTGTAAAATCAGAGATGGACCACATAACCTTTTACTGTCCTTTAAAGCTCTAAAAGTATGATATTTTACATTGCCTTCCATTTCCATTTCTACCACAGAAGTTCAGTTCTCCTCCTTTTTACCTCAATTATTAAAGTATTCTAAGTAGTTTGACTGCATCCAATCTCTGCCCTTGTCGATCCATCTTTCACACAGTGCTGAACTAATCTCCTTAAAGCAGAAAATTGATCATATGGTTCTAAAAGCCTATGGAATAAAACAGAAGCCTATCTCCTGGCATTCAAGGCCCACCACAGTCTGGCTGCTTTCTAGCCTTATTTCACTCTTCTCTTTGCTTACCCTCTAGCCTTCCTCTTGTCCTTCTCTCTCATGTCTCAGGGTGTACCAGTATCTTCACCTATTCACATTCTTCCCTTTACCTTTGAGAAGAGGTGACCTCCTGATCCCCCAGCTACAAGTGCGTTAGCCTTGTTAAGTTCTTGCAAGCAGTCCTGTTTGATTTCCTCTGCCCATTGTACCCCTTTTCAAGGCTAAGCTCAGATGCTACTTCTTCTGAATTATTCAGCCCCACATGGTTCCTTCCTTCTAGAACATCTCAAACAACTCTGTTTGGCCTCCACTGCCCACTTAACCATTTTCTAATTTGTATTATGAGTATCTACAAATTTGTCACATACTCTCAAGAGGCCTTAGGGTTAATAAGCATAAGGACTATAGTTTCTTCATCTTTGTAATACCAGTGCCTAGTAATAGAGTCTTGCACACAGTAGGGACTTAAGTGTTTAACTGAATTCTTTGATTATCAGAAAGAATATAAATAGTTTGAGATTGAACTATATTATAGTAATATTATAATTTTACTTAATACGATGTTACTTTAATACCAGTATTTACAGATAAGCTTATTTTATAAAAAATAAACTTTGCCTGACTAGGGCCAAAAGTATAGATGAGAAAAAAATTTTGGAGGGGTCTTGGATCTGTGATTTCATGGTCAATGGCAGAGGAAACCATTTTTTCTAATCAACCAATCAATAAACCTTTATTAAGCATTACCATATACCAGGCACTGTTCTAAGTTCTGGAATGAATATTTAGGATGACTAAAATATAAAATTTAACCTATCCTAGTCAGAGGCATTGTCCTAGCTCTAGGTCTCAGATATTAATAGCATCTGATAAAATAATGAGTTTTTATTTTGATCTTCTCACTTTAAAAGGTTAAAGGGAAATCCTTTCAGCCATTCTGTAGACCATATAGCAGTGGAGATACCATGTCTTCCCAAAAGACTTTCAGGATCAAAAGACCCCTTGCAAAGAAGCAGAAGTGGGGTGGCTAGGTGGCACAGTGGCTAGAGCTCTGGCCTTGGAGTCAGAAGGACCTGAGTTCAAATCTGACCTTAGACACTTAACACTTACTAGCTGTTCGACCATGGGCAAGTCACTTAACTCCAATTGCCTCTCTCTCTCTCTCTCTCTCTTTGCAAGAAGAAGTGACAATAAGATCAGATACAACTCAGAAAGGAGACATTAGAGAAGGACCACACTGGGCCTGCATAGAACTTCTGGCATGGTCATGTACACATTTATCATGCACCAAGTTCAAACACATTACCAGGCTACCCCTGAGAAGTCCATGTTACCACTCTCTCATTTTGGAAGCTTTATGCTAAGGTGCAAATAAACATAAAGAAATTTATTGTCAGAGACTTATTCTGCCATCTTATTTTCATGCATTCTATTAATAGGCTTAGTAACAAATTCACATGTAATAGTTTAAAATAACTAAAGGGAGTCCAACAGTAAAACACCTTACACAAAAAGGCTGGTTACTGGGCCCGCCAAGGCCTTTAACATTTTGTGTCCAAGCTCTTCTTCCTAATATATTATTATCTATCGAGAAAGTTGGGAAATGTGAGGTTACCAGGATAGAAATTGAAGATATCATAGGATCATGGATCTAGAGCTTGACAAGATCTCAGAGGGCATTTAGTCCAAGTTCTTCATTTTATAGATGAGGAAAATGCAACCTAGAGAGGTTGTGTCTTTCCCAAGGTTACACATCTGGGAAACATCAGAGATATAATTCGCTGCCTTCCAATTATCATGATAAAGGAAATAAATAAATATATATATATATATACACATATATATGTGCACACACATACACACATATATACTTACGTGTGTGTGCATGTATATTCTCTTTTTGGGAGGAAGAGGGAGAGAAAAGTTTGGATCTGTGATTTCAATAAAGAAGTTCCAGTGAGAAAACTCTCTCTACCAGCGTAGTCCAGTAACTACTTTTCAATGTCTTATCTTGGAGGGTTGCCTGGTATGGAGTTAGGACTTGTATCCTAGTCATTTTTGACTGTGGGGCTGGCCCTTCATCCACTACATTCACCTTAGTGACTCTCAGAAGAAATATTAACAACACAAAATAGAGAAGAAATTGACTTAGGAGATTATTTCTAAAAAGTTCCTTTTGAAGATGTTTTAAGAAGTCCACCTATATTGTTTTTAGTAGAATTCTCACACAAAAGGAAATGGAGACACTTTTAATGCAGTTATTTAAATATAAACTACTGGGTTAAGTGAACTTGAACTTTGAAGTAAGTAGATAAAACATAACATTCCAGCTGGAAAGGATCTTTGAGGTTACTTAGTCCAGAGGGCCCCTCTCTCCCAATATTATATTAAAACCGGAATCTTGAGAGGTTAAAGGACTTGCCCAAAGTCACATGGCAGAACCATGATCAGCCATATGGTATAACAGAAAATATCGTGGACCAGAATCAGGAAACCTGGATCCTGTATTTATTTAGCTGTGTATGGTAGAGAAACCATGGGTAAATTACTCAATTTCTTTGAGGTTCACAATTTTTTCATTTACAAAAAAAAAAGAATAATAATGTATTAATTTACTTCACAGGATTGTGGAAAAAATAAAACAAACTCAGTAAATATTAACACTTTAAACATGTAAATTATTATTATGCTATCTTTCTGACTTGCTTAAAGGAGGTCCACTGCTGTTTAAAAGCTCCACAAGGACTAGTGGTTTCTAAGATAGTTAAAATATCCTCTTCCTTTCCCCTACCTCCAGGAAAAAAAAAGTAGCAATTAGTATTTGTTTCACTTTAATTACAAACTTCAATATACTAATGCTTTCACAAAGTGACGTTAATTAAAAGTACAAAAAAAATTTTCATATTGATTGCATCTAAGGAAATTCATCCACACCCCTAAGTTGGTCTTAAAGTATGACAGAAAACAACAGAACATAATAGAAAACAGAATAATATTAAGTTAAAACTCAATAAACAACTGATTCATGTATAGCTTTATGCTAGGCAACAAAGTAGGAAGAAAAGACAAAAAGGGGCATAGTTCTTATTTAAGAGATAGTGATATCAAAGAAGGAGATATGAGACATGTATATGAAAGAGAATATATTTAATACTGTAGTAGAGGCTGCATACATAAGTGATAAGAGGAATTCAAAATAAGGGGAAAGCTCAACCTAGAAAATGATTTTGTCTGCATGTTAGGGGTTGAAAGATGGATTGTTTTGAAGTGGATTTTTAAGGAAATAAAAGATTCAGATGTCAACCAACCAGCATTTATTAGGCTTCTATTATGTGCCAAGCACTGGGGATAAACAGAAAGGCAAAAACCAAGGCCTGTTCTCAAGGAGCTCACAGTCTAATGGGGAGACAACATTCAAACATCTATGAACAAAGAAGACATAAACAGGATGAACTGAATCAGTAGTCTCAGAGGGAAGGTCTTAAGATTAAGGAAGACTTGGAAAGACTTCTTCCAGAAGGCAAAATGTTAGCTGAGACTTGAATGAAGCCAGTGAAACCTGGAGGCAGAGATAAAGGAGAGTGTTGCAGCCATGGGGGACAGTCAGTGGAAATGTTCACAGTTGGATGATGGAGAGTCCCATGTGAGAAACAGCTGGAAGGCCAGTGTCACTACATTACAGGTATGTGAAAAGGAGTACTGTTAAAGATTTGGAAATGAGGAAGGGATCAAGTTGGAAGGGTTTTAAAAGCCAATCAGGATTTTATGTTTGATCCTGGAGTGAAGCTGGGTAGAGAAGATAAGAAAGGAAATCTCTTGCAAGTGAACTGACTAGCACAAGAGACGGTGCAGAAGGAATGAACTAGGTAGGAATAGAAAAAAACAAGAAAACTGGTCTGTAGAG
The DNA here is from genome assembly GCF_900497805.2 of Vombatus ursinus. Taxonomy (NCBI): domain Eukaryota; kingdom Metazoa; phylum Chordata; class Mammalia; order Diprotodontia; family Vombatidae; genus Vombatus; species Vombatus ursinus. The sequence goes on from NW_020954867.1 coordinate 4,810,476, forward strand.
GGACTCTGTGATGGGGAACTGTGAAGTTAAGACAAATCTTTGACTACCAGGAAGAGGGACTAGAGAGCTACTGTGTGTTCATGAGTAGGGTAGGAGTTTGATGAAAAGGGTTTTTAAAAAAAAATTAACTTGCTAGGCAGACAGTGCACAGTTAGGAGATTGTGATGCAGGGTGACTGATAAAAAGGCTGCTGCAATAATACAGACATGAAGTGAGGAAGGTATGGAAAAGGGAAGTAGTTTAGAAAACTGGAAGTACCACATACAAAACACATTATTATAGATATTATATAGGGGCAGTATTTGAAGATATAACAATTATGTAGGGAAAGAGGGAATAACCAAAGATAACTCCAAGGCTTTGACCTTTGGAAACAACAAAAAGGACAGGACTTGGGAAACCGGGAAGTGGTACCAGCAGAGAAAGAATGATGGATTCAGTTTTAGACATGATGAACTTGAGATAACAATGCTTTATATCCAAATGGACTGGTCCCTGTGGGCAGTGGTGTATAAATAAAACACATGATTTCATAATAACAGCTAACATTTACACAGTGACTATGATGTGCCAGGTACTGAGCTAAGCACGTTACAATTATTATTTCATTTGACTTGATTTCACTTGAAATTTCATATATTGATTTTGTTATCCCCATTTTATACATAAGGAAACTGAGGCAGACAGAAGTTAGGGAACTTGCCCAGAGTGACACTGCTAGCAAGTCTTACAAGCCAGATTTGAACTTAGTTCTTCCTGACTCCAGGCCTGGCACTCTATTCATTGTGTCACATAGCTGCTCAAATTTCATACTCATCAACATTTGAGAATTCAAATGAATAAACATTAAGCCCCTACTATGTACAGGAAAGGTGTGCTAGGTTCTAGAGAATTTAAGAGGAAATAAGATCTCCTTTCTGCCCTGGTATAGATTACAATGTAGTAAGTGTAATAGGGTATACCTCTTTTGTTATTTCCAGTGGTTCTTCAGTTAGCACTGTCAGACAGCACATTTTGATTTGGAAGCAGCTGGAAATGTTTATTGTTTGTATCTTACTGTTATTATGCTTATCTTTACAGCAATCTCATATCAACATGGGTAAAGTACTAATGTGAACTCATCTTCTCCAACCAAACTTCTTGATGGAAGCACTGCCTTTCTAGTTTCTCACCATTCTTATAACTGATAAGTCTCAGGGACAAGATGCTCTGGATCAAGAAAGTCCTCAGTAGATTATCTGAGGTATTAAATTATCCAAACTAATGCTTCTGGTTATTAACTCAGCTGGTCAAGAGTTGTCTCTCCATGAAAACTTGAAAAAAATATCTAGTTTTATTCTAAGTTAATGGTTTGACCTAAAGTTTCTGAGCTATGTTTTGCTAAGCTGGAGGTTAAGCCAAGGTTTATGTCCTTGTGACTTTTTCAGTTGAGCTCTTCAAGAGATAAATTCCTGGCTTGACCTTTTTCCTGAAATGTTTCTCATTCAGGAGTACAGTTTCAAAGTCCTGTTTACAGACCTTCTACATTTGCACTACACCACACAGCTGAAATGCGCCAGCAGAACCAGAGAATGTCCTTGGTCTCCATTATTGCTCCCTGGTTTCAGTGGCCTCTCTTACCTGGCTTCATTCTTACCTAAAAGCAGATGTTTTCTTGTTTTGGGGGGAAGAAGTGAGGAAATATGGGTGGTATTTTGTTTGTGTTCAAAGAACACTTTTTCTTCCATCTAAGGTATTCCCTCTGATCTGGTATTAACTATGATTATTACCCTCAAACAGACAGACTCTTCATTAATTTGTTCTTTGAATTTATACATTAACTTTCCCATAAAGAAAATAAAGTAAAAAAATGAATCAAGATACTTATTTATTCTGTCTGCCCAGCCTATTCACATTCTGTTAGGCATCTGTAACCATTCATAGCAAATATAATTGTGTATTATGATGTTAGGTTCTATGAATAAATTAATAACTTGCTTCATAAATATTTTAAAGATAGTGAATTTAGCTTATTATATATATACACACATATAATTGTACATGAAGTTCAATAGATTTTTTGATGACTATGTAAATATTTATTATGGTGGCATAAATTATTCTTTCGAGAAAGAAAACATTTGAAGATTTATATGAACTAATGTAAAGTGAAGTAAATAGAACCATGACAACAATGTATAGAACTTCAACAATGTAAACAGAACAAAAAAACCTTAACTGAAGCTTGGTCTCTGAAAAAAGCTGGGAAAAATAACTTCCCTTCTCTCTGTGTAGAAGTAAAAGGCTATGAGTATGGAATGTTGCATCCATCCATCCATCTATCTGTCTGTCTAACTATCTATCTGCAAGGTTGATAAATTATTTCATATTGCTATAAACTGTATTTTTTCTTTTTAAAATTTTGGCCAAAGGGATAGCTTGTTGGGTAGGAAAGAGAGAGGGATAGATTCAGAAATAAAGATGCTATAAAAACAAAAGCTATCAATAAAAATAAGAAAAAATCTCAAGTTTCCATTCTACATGGAAATTTTCCATTGCACATGGAAAACTTGCATAAAAGATTTAGCCAATTTCAAAAAGACAAAAAGATTTCCTGTTAAAAAGTGGTATATTTTTTAGAAACTAAAACATTATTTCTAAACCCAGATAGCCACACACAAAAGGTCTCACCTTATCTTCAAAATTTTAATCTAAAATTATTAAAGCTTTTCAGTACTTTATCCTGAATAAAAGATACATGTACATAGAAACATTAAATTCACAACATAGATGATAAACTTTTATATCATTTGAGTCAGTATCATCATTATCAGAAAAGAAACCTCAAAAATAAAAATTGGATTTCTGAAGGCATAAAAGCTGTAGGTTAGAAGGCCTGGCCTAAGGAGTCGAATCTGACATCACAGGTATTGCTGATACTTAGTGGAAAGAATCCCATGTCTAAAATATAGATCTAGATACATATACCTTATTAAGAAAAAATAGAATAGGTAAAGGGGATGAGGGAAGCACTTTATATTAAGAGGGTATACTCACATAAAAAAAAAATCAGTAACCAGAGAGGGGAAGCATTTGGATGAGGTTCAATGGAGGGACAAACAGAAGTGGTTTTTATCATTAGAATACATTACAGACCACCTTCACAGGAAGAGGAAATAGATGAGGAGTTCAGGAAACAGATTACAAACCTGGAACAGAGAAATGATACAGTAGTGATGGAAGAATTCAATTACTCAGACATCTATTGCTACTCTCTTTTGGCCAAAAAGCAGAACTCCTTGACTTTTTTCATCCTTCATAATGTGGAGAAACCAACAGGAAGAAATTCTGTTTTGGTTCTGATTTTTGCTAATGGAATTATGCGAACCCTGAGGGAAAGTAACCACTTCTTCATAAAGTTTGGTTCTAGGTTAAAACTCTAGGATATGGGACAGAGAAGATTTCAAAGTATTATGAGGAAGGATAAATAGGTTTCCTCTGACTAAAATCTTTAAGAGAAAGTCAGCCCTAGAAAGATGGGCAACTCTTAAGGATGAAATTCTGAAAATGTAAAGGAAAAAAAATTCCAATGAGGAAAAAATAGTTGTCTGAAGAGACCAATGTGGATGCAGAGACACGACTGATCAATTTAGAATTTACAAAAAGACATATCAAATAAGGAGTAAAGGCAAACAGAAAAAATATAAAAAAATAAACAGAAGAATATAAGCACATGTCATAGTAGTGAGAGGATCAAAGATAGGATAGGACTGCTGCCCAGGTGAATGGAGAGTGAAATTAACAATGGAAAGAAATCAGAAATTCCTATTTTGTTTTTGCTTTCTTTGTCAAGATGAACAATCTTCAGAATAGTGTGTGTGTGTGTGTGTAGGTGGGGGGGGGAATAAAGAGAATTGATACCTAATATAAATAAGGAAATAATAATAAGAGAATACCTATTTGCCTTTGATTCAAGTGATCTGGCATAGATGAAATACACCATTGGGTACTGAAAGAAATGGTGGATGTCATTGCTGAGTAACTATTGATGTCATCTGAAGGAAAATGGTGAACTGGTAAAGCATTGTAGCACTAGAAAACAAATGATGCACTGATTGAAAAAAAGAGAGAGCCTAGTGCCTGAAAACTTCAGGCCAGTGAGCTTTCATTTGGTTCTTGGTAAAATTATAGATGGATTATTAAAGAGGTGGTTAGTGAACACCTAGAAAAGGAAGCTGTGATCACAAAGAGCTACCACAATTTCATCAAGATCAGGTCATACCAGACTAACCTTATTTTCTTTTTTGACAGGGTTACTAAACCAGAGGAGAGGCATCATGGCATAGTGGATACAGAACTGGCCTTGGAGCTAGGAAGACCTGGGCTGAAAGCCCTGCTCCTGATGTTTATTGCCAGTATGACCATGGACAAATCACTGCAAACTCAAATGTATCAACAATAGTGTTCTGGGCGAGTGGTATCAAATAAGCAGCCTGAACCAGATAAAAATGTAATTGGGAAACATTTAACAAAATAAATAAAAAAAACAAGAAAACATTAATAACATTACATTTTAAAATTAAGACACCCTGTGGCCTGAGGGGATCCTTTTGTACGGATTAGTGCCCCCACTCCCCTTTTCTATTTAATTTTGGCATCACTGCTCTAGGCAACTCGCTAAGACTAAAAGTTGAAGAAAAGGTGCCAGACTCTATTGCTAGAAAGTTTCATTATCTGTGAGCTTCCTAAATAAATTAAATCACAGATCCAGTCATTTTTCTTGTCCCTAATAAATTGGTTGTTGTGGAACGTTGTAGAAGCAGTTAACCTGCACCAGAGCTAAGTATTTGATAAAGTATCTCACATCATTCTTGTAATGGAATCACTAAATGAATTCAAAACTGGTTGAATGGCTGAAATCAAAGAATGGTCATTAGTGATCCTATGTCAGCTTGGAAGGAAATCTCAGGTGGAGTGACCCAGGGATCTGTGCTCTTATTAATGACTTACATACAATCAAAGGTGACACTCACATCACGTTTGTAAATGGCACCAACCTAGGAGGAATACTTAACCTCCCGAGTAACAGATTCAAGATCTCTTAGGCTACAGCATGAGGTTGACTCTTAAAAGATCAAATTTAGTAGGGATAAATGTACAATTTTATACCTGAGTTCACAAAACTAACTTCATAAGCACAAGATAGGATGCAGAGCATTTAGCCTCAAAAAGATTTGATAATCTTAATGGACTGCAAGTGTAATATGAGTCAATAATATTATGTTTCCCCCTCCCCCTCAAAAAAAACAGACTAATATGATTTTGGGCTGCAATAATAGATTATAACTACCAAAAATGAGAGATTGTGCAATTTTCAGTTCTGATCAGATCACATCCAGAATACTATGTTCAGTTCATGGCAGGCACCACAGTGCACAGATATACCTGGAGAGAGTCCAGGGGGCCACAATCATATGATATTAAAGGGCCCGATGAACTCATACTGTATGGGATGGGTTGAGGAAAATGGGAATGTTTAGCAAGAGAAGATGAAACTCAAGGAGAACATGATGGCTGTTGATAGGTATTTGAAAGACTGTCATGTGGAGGAGGGATCAGATGTATCCTGTTTAGCCCTAGAAGGCAGACTGGGAGCTGAGAAGTGCAAAGAGGAAAATTTAGTCTTCATGAAACTTCCTAATAATTACAGCTACCCAAAAAGTGGAATGTGCTGCCTTATGACATAATGGGTTCCTCCTTATTTGAAGTCTTCAAGGAGAAACTGGATGACTGCATATCTTGTGGATTGTCCTGAGTATTTTTTTGTTGTTTATAGGGTGTATGAGATAGCTACTAAGATCCTTTCAAATTCTATAATTCTTTTTGGAACAACTATCTCCTAATGTAAAATGAACAAACAAAAAATTTAGAGTATTTCAACATCCAAGATTGCTAATCTAGCCTACTTCATCATCATACTTCAGTGTATTAATAACAAGCATTACCAAATTCATATTTAATATTTAAAAGTATAAGCCCTGTGATGTTGTTTTATGGGGGGCATTTAAAGGTGGGAAGAGGAAGAGGATAACAACCATGAATAATATAGCATCTTTTCCAAAGGTTTCCTATTAAGCTGATGACAGCTGTAATACTTAGAAATCATCAACTACTTAGTCATTTCAAATAATTTGACAGCTTCCTCTTAAAGAACAACATTGGTATACACTTAATATCAGATTTAAGGTATTCAGTGACTCTTGAGTTCTCAATTTAAACAAGCCAATAAGAAAAATTTTGTGATTCTCGCCCCCCCCCCAACAACCCAATCTACGAGAAAATATTTCATACTTCCCTTAAATGTTAGTAGTTCTCTAAATTCCTTTCCTTCCACTCCCATCATGCTACGGAAAACATTTATAATATTTACCTAGGTTTCTGAGTGGCAACTGACACATTCCTTTCATGAATAAAGTGGGAATGAGGAAATAGAATGAGGAGTTGTTGAAAACTCTTGTTTAATCAAATAGAAGCCTGTTTGCTCTTATGCCCTCTTTCTATTTGAGTGTCTTATTACCTCTTGCTGATAGCCTAATGTAAGGCAAAAATAAGTGGGCATGTTGATTGACGTTCTATTTAGAGGAGGGTCCCTAAGCCTTTTAGGAAGAGCTCCTTGTCCAAACTTTAAAAATCAAGGAAGCAATAAACTAAAGGCAAAGGAAGAGATCCCTTATGCTCTTTTTGAATGGGTGAAATGCTTAAATTTTAGGTTACTGAGTATGGGAATCTCAGCCCAGAAGCTACATAGCCTCCAAGGTATATCAGGCACATGGGTTACACAGTGAGTCTAGAGGTCAGAAGAGCTTAGGTCAAATCCGGGCCTTGGGCACATTCTGGCTGTGGGACCCTCAAGAAGTCACTTAATTTCTTTTAGTCCTAGTTTCCTTATCTGTAAAATGAGGATATTAATAATAGCACCTACCTTCCAGAGTTGTTGTAAAGATAAGATGAGATATTTGTAAAGCAGTTTGCAAAATTTAAAGTGCTATATATTAGCTAGTATTTGTTGTACTTATTGTTACATAAGCCTTTGTCCAGACAATATTTAATAGGATTCATACAACTTTTGAGGAAAAAAGATTTAACTAGTAAAAACAAATGAGCAGTATAAACATAAAAGTAACATAATTTGAGTGTGGTACAGTGAAAAGATCACTGGCTTTGGGGTCTGAGGATCTTTGGTCAAATTCTGCCTTTGCCAGTTATTGCCTATGTGATTTTGGCCAAGTCAGTTAACTTCTACTGGTGTCAGCTTCTTCATCTGTAAAATGGGTGCAGGACCAGATGGCTTCTTGGGTTCACAATCCTATGAGTTAGAGATCATACATGCATTCTTTGATAATAGTTCACATTTGTTCAATCTATAAAAATAATTCATCCTTTTTTTTTCACTTCAGTTTGTAAAGCACTTTCTTCACAAAATCCAAGAGGTAGGTAGAGACTAAAGTATCATATTCATTTTATAAATGGCCCAAAAAGATTCACTAACATGCTTATGGTCATAAAGCTAGGCCATAGGAAATCAGGGCTTGAATTTATGTCTTCTGATCCAAGTCCAGAGCTTGTTTCACTACACTACTCTGAATTATGGGAAATTATAATTGGCTTTTCCCTTCTTCTTTTTCTTCTTTTTTTTGGGGGGTGGGGTGGGGTGGTGGGTTCCATACCTGAGATCTCATCGGTATAAGGAAATGCCCAGTGTGGGAACCAGGAAACTACCAGATTGGCAACTCACCAATGCTTTGTACTTTGTATACTGTTTCCAGGATGCCTACAGGTTCAGAGAATGGCCTAGGGTCACATACATAGGTAGGACTGGAATTTAGATCTTTTTGACTCCAGTTCCAGCTTTCTAAACTATTGTGTTGTTTATCTTCTTCCCCTTGCCCTATGAAAACCAAATTAATTACTCAAAAATATTATTTTGAATTTCAGACCAATGTCATAGGTACATATGCTAGCTTATCAATGTCTTCTCTTAAGAATACTGATCCATTATTGTTGTATTTTGACAAATACATTTAAAGCTCCAATGTGATTCCAGATTAGAGTTTATATGCCCTACTATTATGTGTCTGATTTCATAATACCTCCACCCTACTTATTAAAAGAGCTATAAAGATTCATTTTAAAGCTCAATTTTATTATATGTTACAAGAATTTCACAACACCCTGAGATAACTAGAGTGGGACAGTAGATCACAAAACTGAGGCTAGAGATTAAGAATCGATACTGTGTAAACACTTATTTTAGAGTTGAAAAGTGAAATGATGACAGTTCTTAATTATCAGGTTACTAATTACTAGCTTTTCAGTTGTTTCAGTTGTGTCTGCCTCTTGTTTTTTTTGGCAATGATATTGGAGTGGTTTGCCATTTTCTTCTCCAGCTCCTTTTACAGATGAGGAAATTGAGGCAAACATGGTTAATTGACTTGCTCATGGTGACACAACTAGTAAGTATCTGAGGCCAGATTTGAAGTCAAGGAGATGAGTCTTCCTGACTTCAGACTCGGAGCTCTATCCACTGCTTCATCTAGCTGCCTGAATGACTAGCTAGATTTAGGTAAAAAATTCCAGAGAATCCCCTTCAGATTTATAAACTCAAGTTAAGTATATGTTAAAACCAAGATCAACTGTCGGTCCTACATCTTCTGGCAAAATCTTATGAAACAAAACAGTTACAGAAACAGCATTCAAAAACAGAACAGAGATCTGGCATCAACAATGAAACATTTTGCAAAGACTAGAACCTTTCATGATCTTTGACAACTAATGGTATTAAATGTTAAAAGCTCCAGAGCCAATGAGTTACAGCCTAATTCTGTTTCTTTTTGTTGGCTCTTAGCTAAGCATCCCTGCAAAGAGTGAGTCTAGACTAAGAGGCAATATTAAAAACAAAAGGTTAGAGATCATCATGGGACATTAATTATGCAAAAGAAGGCAAACTGAATTTAATCAGAAGCAGCAGACTCAGTGAAGGAAGGATTTTCTCTTTGACAGAGGTGGTTAGGAAAACATTTATGGTAATGCCACAGCATCTGCTGATTACAGTCAAAGCTGCAGGACAGAGGTGTAAAATCACTGAACCATCTTGACAGCTTGTGGTTACTCAAGCCCCATTCTAACAATAATTCACAATGAAATTCATCCAAATCTGAAAAACAGCAGAATGTTTAAGGAGAAAAAAAATTTAGTTTGTATTTAATTTAGCAATTAATGAATTCCTGACGTTTTAATACTAGATATAGAAACATTATGTGTAAATCATTATATATTTTGAAGAGTTTCACAATTATAATTTTCTGATCCATTTAGGATGCTTGGTGATCTGTCTGGTTTTTGTTTAGGAGACATTTTTTATATGTAGTTTTTTTTAAAAAATAAATCTTTGGAATAAATGGAACTGAGAGGTACTGTAATATGGTGGAAAGGACACTTAATCAGGAATCCAGAGATCTGGGTTTTCATTCAAATTTGGCCACCAACTAGCAATTTGCTCTTGGGCAAATCACCTAACTTTTTAAGGTCCCATTCACTACACTTGCAAAATGAGGGGATGGGGCAAGATGAACTTGAGGGTCCCTCTTATTGGAAAATGGTATGGTTCTCTTTGAGTTTAACTCCTTTGACATTTATGGAACTTGAACCAAATATATCAATTAAAGGGTTGCCAGCGAAATGTTATATCTATGTATTACAGAGATTGATAATTTGAATAATTAATAAGACAATTGTGAGTTTCTCTAAACAGAGAAACCATACTATCAGTCAAGGTGACATTAGAGCAATTATCTATTCACTGAAGGACTTCCAGAGTAACCACTTGTACATTACCACCTATCAGAAAATTGTAACAAGGGAAATGAGGAAGAAAATGTACTCCGACATCTATTAATGGAAAACACATTCAAATGTCAGCTATTTCAGTGGGGTTTTGTGTGGTCAAATGCAGGCTGGTGTTTAAATTTAAATCCTTGAATGACAAAAAAAAAAATCCCAGAGAACAAAAGGATGTATTGTAGCCCTCAGAGGTTAACATTCACAAAAGTAAATGTCTCATATTTTATCCCAAAATCATCATCAAAGATTTTCTGTGCTGAGCTGCTCTGGGATTTCAACTAAATATTATTCATAACATGAGAGATTAAAGAAAGAAAATAAAAACTTTAAACTGACTTTTCTAACAGAAGCCACTGAAAATGAGATCACAAGGGATGGATCCATTGTTGTCTTTTTTCTTGGTTAGATAAATGATTTCAAAATATGTTTGCAAAATAACATAATATTCTGTATTACTATCAATTCGTTAATACCATAATATTCTGTATCCATATCCACTAGCATACTATTCTGTACAGCACTTGCAATTTAAAAATCTGAATTTCTTTAGTTCTCTATTCATTTTCTTATCCTTAATACTATACAATAGTTCAAGACTTGTAGTTATAGATACAATTTAGTGATGGTGAAAATATGGAAATTAGAAAACTAAAGTAATTGGTGAATATTAAGAATTGAAAAAAATTGAAACAATGGTAAGTTAAGAAACTGAAATATCAGCATGAAGTATTTACTACTTTTAAATGTGCATAGCAGTATGCTAGGTATTTAAATAAAAAAGGCACACAGTTAGAAAGGATCCTACTGCCCATTTAGCCCAACCTTACTCCATGTAGCTATAATTAAGTCCAGCAAGGAGTTATCAAGTTTCTCCTTGAACACTTCTAATGATAAGGAACTCATTACTTTACAAGTCAATACATTCCATTTTTGACAGTTCTAAATGTTAGAAAAGTCAGAGCTTTCAAATATAGAGACAAACTGCCTATCCCCAAATCTTAGGTCTTAGTTCTACCCTGTGGAGTTATAAATAATTAAATCTAATCTTTTTTCCAAATGACAGTCCTTCAAATATTTTTAGACAAATATTATGTTCCAACCTCCACTACAATTCTCTTTTTCTCCAGGGTAAAAGTATAGAAGGGAGGTAGATACTTGCTTTACATAGGCTGATTAAATACTATAAGAGCCATCAACAATGAGATTAATGCACAGTGACCAGAGACAACAAATGAGCTAAATATGCAGATGACAGAGATCAACCTCCAAAGGGCTGTCCAAAATACTTGGTTGTTTTAGAATTACCTGATCTAATATTGCTTGAAAGGGTATCAACTACAACTTAAAGATCTTTTAAAAGAAAAATTCAATGAAATGATACATGTATCTCACAGAATAACAGTTACTATGTAGATAATATTAAAGGGAGTGCTGACCTGAAAGTAAAGAACAAAAACAAAAACAAAAACAAAAAACTGGGACTGTAATGGAAAGAAGCTTGGATTTGGAGTCCAAGGGGCTGAATTTGGCTCTTGGCCCTGCTATACTTACTGTGTAACCTTGAAAAAGTCAGTTATCATCTCTGGGCCTGAATTTCCTCATATGTATTACTAGGAAAGGGAGAGATGATCTCAAACATTCTTTCCAGTTGTCAGCCCTATGACCCTAATCTGACCCGTCGCTCTGCCACTGACTAGCTGTATGCCCTTCCAAAAGTTATTAACTTCTCTTTCAATTCATTCCCTTTCTTTTCCTAGGGGGCTTGGGATTTCAGGAGCCAATTTAACTAAAGAGGTCTTAGCAAATGGAAGGTGAGAGCACTCCTAGCACATTGCTAAAAATGAAGAACCCTTTGTAGGCTGGAGTGAGATGGGAGGTGAAGCAGCTTAATATGATTATAGTCCAAGAAACGCAGAAGGGACAGATTGGAAACTGGGTGTAGGTAAAGGAAAAAATGATGAGGGTGGTATGAGGGTGGGCTTTAAAGCATCACCTGAGGATTTTAAATGTAATATGCTGAAGTGAATAATAAACGAGTGGCCTAGTGGAATGTATGACAGAGAACAGATGGTTACTAGTAAAGAATTAGATAAGATCAGACAGATGTTCATAGTGTACATGGAACAGCTCTGAATTAAGTACAGTTCTTCAGACTGGATGGAAGGAAAGGATGTTAGAAGGTAACAAGAGTTGCAGCCTTGGTTTCAGATGGGAAACGACAGATTCATGAGTGAGGTGGAAAATAACAGAAGCTTGTGAAGGACTCTGAATTGTGGGGATGAATAGTTGTGGAGAAAACTAATCTCAGCAGCAAGAAGATAGATTTTCCATCTATACAATTTTGAACATAGATCTAGTCCCTTAAATTAAATTAATAATTAAGAATATCTGAGATCTTTCCTATTCCCATTGATCATCATTAATCTCTTAAAATTATTTTATTTTATTTTTTTTTTTTGGCAAGGCAATTGGGGTTAAGTGACTTGCCCAGGGTCACACAGCTAGTAAGTGTCAAGTGTCTGATCTGAGACTGGATTTGAACTCAGGTCCTCCTGACTCCAGGGCCAGTGCTCTATCCACTGTGCCACCTAGCTGCCCCCTCTTAAAATTATTTTGTTTAATTATGCTTTTAATTTTTTTTACCTACTTTTTTTTTTATCCCTGCCTATAGAATATAAACTCCTTGAGGGCAGGAACTATTTCCAGTTTATCTTTGGGTCCACAGTAAGTATTCTGTAAATGTTTGGTGAAATGAATTAAAAAGATACAAAGACAAAAACATAGAACTAGCTCTCAAGAAACTTTTTTTCCTACTAGAAGACACAGCAGATAAAAATAAATTTTAAAAAAAAAGTAATTTGAGGCCAAACAGAACCCAGGGAAGGAGCTTACAATGCATCAACACGGACCAATAAGTAAAGCTACAAAGGTAATTTTTGCAGAGTCCGAGGAGAGGTACTAGCAAAGAGGTGGATCAAGAAAGGTCTTGTGGAGGAGATGGCACTGAGAGGAGCTCTGAAAGAAGACAGGGTCTCTAAGAGGCTGAGGTGAAGAGGGAGTACATTCGAAGCATGGGGAGAAGCTTGTACAAAGGCATGGAGACAAGAGATGGTATACTGTGGCAGCCAATGAACATTTATTAAGCACTTATATGTGCTGGGCACTGTAAGGATTAGGAATATAAATACAATCAAAAGGAAAGATCGTTCCTACCTTCACAGAGCTCGGATTCTAAGGAAGACAACCTATATATAGATAGATAGATAGATAGATAGATAGATAGATAGATAGATAGATAAGCTAAGAGCTAAGAGGGGGAAAGGGGCACTGCAGCAAATTCTGTGGAGTCAGAGCACAGCTGAGAGGGGAACGAAGCATGATGTGTGGCTGGCTTGGGCTTGTCCCCAAATTTGGTATGAGGAATGCCAATTAGGCTAGTTTGGCAAGACTGAAGAGTTGTGTGAGGGAATCCAATACATAACCGGGCTGGAAAGATAGGCTAGAACACGATTTTGAAGAGTTTTAAATGCCAAACACAGGAGTTTGTATTTTTTCCTAGAGACAATAGGGAGCCAATGGAGATTTTGAGTGCTTTGGTAATAGTACTTTGGTAGCTGTGTGGAAGATTGATTGATGAGTGGAGAGATGAGGTAGGGATACCAATCAGGTAAGTTTTGCAGAAGTCCAGGTGAGAGGTGATGAGGGTATGAATTAAGGTAGTAGCTAAATGAGTGAAGGAGGGACAGAATTGAAAGATTTTGTGGAGGAAGGCTCAGCAAGACTTGAAATTTATTAGACATGCGGAGTGAGGAAGAGTAAAATGTTAAGGATGAAACTCAGGATGGAAACTTGAATGGCTAAAGGATGGGAGTGTTGATTGAAATAGGAACATTAGGAACAGGGGAAAGCTTTTGGAAAAGGTAATAAATTCTATTTTGGACTCATTGAATTTGTGATGCTTGTGGGATATCAGTGGAACATGTCAAATAAGCAGTTGATACAAAATTAGAACTCAGAAGAGAGACATAGATCTGGCAGTCATCTGAATAGAAATGATAGTTGAACCCATGGGAGATGATGAGATAGCCAAGTGAGAGAATAGAGATACAGAAGGCCTGGGGGTGGGAGGTGGTGGGCACAAACATGAGTTACAGTCGTAATTAGAGGGTGTAACAAGGAAAATGATCCATCCAACAGAAAATATTCAGGAGGATAAGGTGTTTAATGATCTGGGCAGCAGGTCAAGAAGGATGAGGACTGAGATGGTTTCCTTTTCTGCCATATTGGATTGATAAACATTTCTTTATCAACTGAAGGATAAAATGAACAGAATATATGAAAATACTTTGAAAAGAAATAACAACATAATGCATATTATGACCTACAGAACATCTACGACTGCAAGAGAATAGGAGGAAAAGCATTTAGTGAAGTGGTAGATGAGGAAGTTTAAAACTGTAGTGTCCTATGTAGGAAGGGTACAGCTCTTTCACTCCTTTTTTTATAACCTCGTACAGTCAGACTGTCAAAAGAAATTGTTCTCTCCAAGATGTAGAGCTGTACATGCATACATACAGATAGAAAATGTGTTGACTGTGAAAAGAGATGGTTAAAGGGAGATAGATGTACACAGATGCAGCCTGGAACTAGCCAGAGAAGGCACACAGGACTGAGGGTGAAGCTATAGTTGTGCAGACACCAGTGGCAACCTCATAGATCCACATATGGGCGGAGAAAGCTGGTGGGGCCTTCTGTCCTCAAGTTTTCTTCCCTGCTTTTCCTCCCTTCCTTGATCTCTCTCACTACCAGTGGGTTCCCTCTCCCATTCATTAGCTTGCAGTTATTATGTATATACTTTTAGGTGTACATATCATCTCTTTCTATAGAATGTGAACTCTCCAAAAAAAGAGACCTTTTAATTTTTGTCTATGTATCCTCAGTGTCTACAATCATACATGGCTCTAATAAATGCTTGTTGAATGATTGACTCACAATCCAATACTGTTTCCATCTGACTATATTTTGCCTATGTCAGTATAATTTCTTAGACTAATAGCTCATAAAAAGGAGGGGTTAATTATATCTGCCATATTGTAACAATATTATTTTCTACTAGTTTTCACTGGAAATGCTTGGTATTTAAGCTCTATTATATGCTAAACAGACTTCTATGCACTAGGTTAGGTACATTTACAATACTGTTCCCATGGGAAAACTCATTATGAGTTTCAAAATGGTTTACAAATGAACTGAATTTTGGGGAAAAAAAATCAATTACTATGTTGGGGGCTGCCTTGAAGATATTTTATTAAAGGCCCTAATAAACTGGCAGACAGGCTTTCTGTAGCTTGTTTTTGAGCTGAGGTGTAAGTATTCCAAGATTTATATGAAACACATAAAATCTCAGGAATATAATGACTTTAAGAATGGATTAGAATTTGTGTGTTAATAAGTCAAAAACAGATTAAGTGGAAAAACCCACTACCCCCATTCCTCATCTACCCCAGACTCCAGAGGCTCCTAATAGAAGCAAACTTTTGCTCATGGAGAGGTGAAATGAAACAAAAGAAACGTTTATCCAAGTAGCTTGTACAAAGAAGTAGGATTTTGTTTACCTATTCAATTTATTGCCTATTTGTCACCCACAAACAACTGGCTACTAATCCCAACAATTTTCAAAAAACATTGATTAAGAATTTGCTATATGCAAAGCATTAGAAATGCACAGATTAAAAAGTTTAGTCCTGAACTGATCGAGAATCATCTGCACCTACCCCAACTCCCAAACCTGAACTCAGATAGAACTTTTTCTCCACTTCTCACACAAATTGATATGTATTATAATTATCTGTGTATATATCATTTTTTTCACCTACTAAACTGTAAGCTTGATGAGTGTAAGGGGCCAACTAACTTTTTTTTTTCTCCTATATCCACCACAGCATCTAGGAGAGTATCTTTCATATAACAGGCATTAAATGTTTGTTGAATGAATGAATTCAAATAAAAGATGAATAAAACTTATCCACAGTGCATCATCTGAGGACATATGGCAAATGAATGGAAGTTTAAAATAAGAAAAGGCAATATGCAACCTTCTCTGTGCTGTCAGAATTTATTAACGATGTCATATTATTGTGCGTTTGTGATATTTCATATTAATAAAGTTATAATCTTTGTGGCTGTTACTTAGACATATCTGTCTGCATTAAGTACATGCTTCAGCAAAATTCCAAATAAAATTAATCAAACATTTAAGTCTGTGTCTAGCTCAGGTTTCTTTGAAGTATACAGAAATAAACAACTGAGATAGGTAAAAGGGAAAGGAAGAGTAAAAAAAAAAAAAGGAAATATGAAGGGAGAGAAAATGCATTAGCTTAAGGATATTTTCAACTTAGGAAGGCCATTTTTTTAATACTCAAGTACATCATTCATTTGCAGATGGTTGATTGAAGGTGTTTAAGACTTGTGTAAGCTATTGCTTTCACGTGTAACATACACTGAAGGATGCAGCCCATTGATCTTTTATAAACGTTAGTAAAAATAATTCTGAACTTTCAGTGCTAAGCTTGTACTGTGTACCTATAACTACTAAAACTCTTTACTGAGATGAAGAAAAATTAAAAGGGATTTTCAACGGCAAAATCTAGGATTTGAAATTTAGAATTTCTCTACCAATGGTTTTGTACTCCTTTCACTCCAAACAGATAGGAAAACCTTACATGCATTTGATAACTATGGGATACAATCTTTCCCTATCTTATTTAGTGGATAACTCTGGCAGCTTTAAAAACCTATAAACTTTGTTGAATTTTAGGTAAACCTCTTATTTAAAAAAATCAGTTTTTTCACATGTGATTTCTATATTTAGCCTTTTTGACCTTTTCCAAAGCTTTTTTTTTTTCCTTGGTAAGGCAGTCGGGGTTAGGTGACTTGCCCAGGGTCACACAGCCAATAAGTGTCAAGTGTCTGAAGCCAGATTTGAACTCGGGTCCTCCTGACTCCAAGGCCAGAGCTTTATCTGCCCCGTTCCAAGGCTTTTAATGTGTTTGTAGATCTACTTTGCCGACACAGGAAAAGGGAATAAGTATTTATACAGTACCTACTACATGCCAGGAGTTACACTAAGTGATTTACAAATATCTCATTTGATCCTCACAACAACCCTGAAAGGTAGATGCTGTTAATATCCTCACTTTACAGTTGAGGAAACTGAGGCAAATAGCGATTAAGTGGCTTATCCAAAGTCATACAGCTAGTAAATGCCTGGGGTCAAATTTGAACTCAGGTCTCCCTGACTCTAGGCCTAGCACTCTATACATTATGTCATCTAGCTGCATACATGCAGGATACCTAAGTATATAAAGCAATAAATAAGTCATGTATAATCTGACAACCATTAAAGAAATTTTCTCCTGTTTAATTCATTTTTCTCCAGAAGCAGGCTATCAAATATGCTCTCAAAATAATTCTCTCTACTCCATTATAGACCCCCTGCTTTGAATAGCACCTACTGAAGCTTCCTCTTCTTTTTTTCACATTAAGTTTTCAGTTGTTAAGATAATAATGTTGAGGGAGTAGTTGAACATAGCCTTCTTGCTTGATAGACAATCAGGTAAGCAAACAAGTTATCCTCATTTGCTTCTAGTTTCTAAAATAATTACTTAGAACAAGATTCCCCTCAGCAGCAAGAGTCAATCAGAGGGGAAAACTGGACAGAGATATTTTATAAAATACATAATGTACTATTTAATTCTTCACACACACACACACACACACACACACATACACACACACACAGTGTTTTGCTTTTGGCTAAGATTTGCCTTTATTTTTTAATAAGAAATATAAGAGTGAGGCATATTCAACCAATCAATCCATAACCACTTATTAAGCACCTACTATGTATCCCATATTAGGCCCTAGTGATAAAAGATAAAAAAAACAGTCCCTGCCCTCAAGAAGCTGATATACTATTGAGCCAGACAACACACACATAAATAAGCATATACAAAATATACACATGCACTGGGGATACAAATACAAAAACAGTCCTTCACTTAAGAAGTTTACATTTTATCAGAGAAAATAACATGTGTAGGTAAGTAGATACAAACCTCTCTCTGGTTCTCTCTTTGTCTCTCTCTCTCTGTAAAGTTAATACAAGGTAATTTGGCTTAAATTAATAATCTCAAAGTGGGGGATCAGGAAAAGACAAATCAAGGAGGTGCCTCTTGAGTTGAGATCTGAAGGAAGGCAGGCATTCTACAAGGTGAGGAGAGAGTAAGTTCCTGGTGGGAGTCAGACTGTGCTAAGACACGGAGATGGGAGAGAAAATGTCATATATTGGGGCAGCTAGGTGGCGCAGTGGATAGAGCACTGGCCCTGAAGTCAGAAGGACCTGAGTTCAAATCCGGCCTCAGACCGAACACTTGACACTTACTAGCTGTGTGACCCTGGGCAAGTCACTTAACCCCAATTGCCTAAGCAAAAAAAAAAAAAAAAAAAGGAAAGAAAAGAAAGAAAGAAAATGTCATATGTGAGAGAGAGAACAATTAGGCCAATATGGTTGGACCACATAGTTTTCAAAGGGGATGAATATGTAATAAGTCTGGCAAGGTTGTTGTTGTTTGTCTTTTATTCTTGAAGAGGACCATGACATCAGGAAGGTGATTCTATGACTCGAAAGTGAAATGGATTTAAGTGAGGGAGAGCTGTGCAAAGTCACCAGCCTCACTCCTCCACAGCCATCTGGATCTAGCGGCAAGATATAGATCAGGATGACTGGAGAAGGCCCCTGATGCAGTGGGAGACCTAGGCCTTTTTAAGGTCTTTCCTACGTCTCCGTTTGAAGCAATGCCCTTTCAGTGATTAAGACTAGGTAAGAAATGAGGCAGAGAATGGCCTCCTGGACCTAGGGAAAAAAATCAGTCTGGGAGGGGAAGACCGTCAGGGTTTCTAAACAAAACAGAAACAATTGCTATTTACACTTACTGTGAATCATCAAGGCCCAAACAATGACCAAGTGAAGCTTAGGCTGGGACCTATTGCTGGCCAATCTATGAGAGTTAAGGCAGTCTGGATCTGGATGGTGAAATACTTTAAAATGATAGTTTCTAACCAAGATGGATGCCTGAATTGGAAGCAGACAAAAAGCAGGAAAATGTGTACTTGACAAAGTTCTTCATCATGGAGGACACCATAGGTCCCTGGAAGACACTAGGGTCAAAGTTGGGAGTGTGAAGACTTCAGCTGGAAGGGGAAAAGCTATGATAGAGTGACCTGGGAGAGTCCAAGACTGTTAGCAAATATTCTCTCGTCTTTGTTATGCTATCTTCCTAAAAGACCACAATTTTTATTAAATCCTTGTTGGCTAACCACTAGGTCAGTCAATCTGACAAACACCACTCTTCTGAAGAGTTGTAACTTTGCTCTCTGGAGACTAAATGGCAAAACTATTTAAAAGAAAAAAAGGAGAGGGATTCCCTAATGTATATTGAGGATCTTCATTAGACCCTATTTGCCATTGACATTGTGTAGATTGCACCAAGCCTCAATAATATAGGGTCTTCTAAATGGGATCTGCAACCACTCAAGACATTGATGTAACATTTCACAAAGGAGAAATAAAATAGAGAAGAGAAGGCCCCAGTATCTTTCTAGAAAATAGAGAAAAATATATAATAGGAAAAGTAGGCGGGTTGGGATAATACATGGGCACCACAAATACTGTATTGGGATCCAGGAAATACTAAATGAACTAAAGACCTTTGCTGCACAAAATAGGCCCTCTATTGAAGATTTGTGGAGACATGTATGAAAAATGCTCGAGATGAGTTATGTACATTGATGAAATCACAAGTACTCTAAAGTACTGAAAAAATATAAAAGTCTAAGAAATATATAAGTTGTAAAATTCCCATTGCATATTTATTTCAACATTGATATTTGAAATAAATGATGCATCTGGATGGCCAAATTTCAACTTAATATGGT
Organism: Vombatus ursinus; assembly: GCF_900497805.2. NCBI lineage: Eukaryota > Metazoa > Chordata > Mammalia > Diprotodontia > Vombatidae > Vombatus > Vombatus ursinus. Next base: position 4,830,351 of record NW_020954867.1, read on the forward strand.
TAATGAGCTCTACTACAGTTTCCTGATGATCATAAAAATATCAGCTTTCTGGTTCCTGGTACTTACTAAGAAAAAAAAGTTCGAAAAATGCTATTGCTTTAGGAAGACACAAAGTTATTCAGTCATATGAAACATCTGTACTGAAATTGGGATTTCTTAATTATTGAGTGGGCACTGTAACATAAATATTCACAGGTTCAAAAGAGTAGTGCCGAATAGGTTATCAAGCAAAAAATATGAAACCACCTGGAGAACAAAATCCATCTGTCTGGCTGAATTTAGTTGAAAATATTTTTTAGCCTTGTTAATAATACTCTCATGTAAAATTTATTTGATTGAATAATTTACCAAGAGTATTTCCATAAGCATCATAAAGGGCTAAGCTGATTAAAAAAATGAATATACCAGTCATCTTTCCAACTTTCAAGCCAATTCTATAGTTTCTCAATCAATAGAATTAACAAATTCAGTTTTAGACTTTATGTAATCCTCAATCAGTTTTCAAAAGAAAATTCTTATGGACTTGATGAACCATATTTTTCTAAAGAGCTTCTTTGTGAGAAAATGAAATAGATGTCTTTTCCCTCATAGTTATCCAAGTGGCACTGTACTCTTGTAATTCTTTTGTGTTATTCTGGCTACTATAACTCAAAAATGATCTTAGCTGTACTGCCTTTAGAGGAGGTGGGGCAGTATGGCTAACAATGAGTCTACCTTAAAATGACACTACATAATATCGATTCTTTGTGACAAGCACATCCAAGATGCACTCTTCCTACTGCACTGTTTTCTTGATCCAGATGTATATGGAGCCATATGTATATGGCTTTGGACTCACCCTTCAAGAACTCAAGACTATATTTTCTGGAATCTTCCCCAGAATAAGTTCTCATTCTGGGTTTCTGGCTTTTATCTTTAGATCGATTACCAAGATTCTTTTGGCTTAATGGAACTAGGGATTAATTTCAGACTTTGTCCCTTTCTACATGCTTGTTTACACTCTCCTGATCTATCAATGTATCCATCTACTAATCCTCCAATCAGTATATACTTAAGGATAGCAGATGGTAGGGCACAAAAACATCTGCAGAAAGGGATAACTCCATATTTAACAACTTTCCTAGAAGAGTAATGTCAGAGATCCTTCTCCTTGGTCTGTGTTTATGAGTAAAAGTGAGAATGGAAAATGCTGGGTAGAGGATGTCCCTTTCCTTTCCACGATCAGATGACATGCTTTGTCTGTTAGGGAGGACAGAGTAAGTTGATTAGCAGATAACACATCTTGTAATAATATGCCTTTATGTTAATATTCTAGGGAATAAAAGTTTGCTTTACATAAGAAGTTAGCACTTTTTGGTAAAACTTTTTAAAAAGTCTAAGAAAAAATTTTTTTTTTTTGCCAAAAAGAAATTAAATAGACTAAAAATGATCCTAGACATAGACAAAAATGATGATTCGAAATGAGTTGGGCAATTAAAATTATAATCACTAGTATCTTTTGTTTTTGTTTTTATAGTATGAAGAAGAAAATATCTTGTTCTTTCTTAAAAGAAGTTCCATATGGATCCCTACAGAGAAAGTCACAATAACTAATACATACCTTCATCCCTAACAATAAACTCACCCTAAATTCCATTTACAAAGCCTTGGATTCTTTAAGGACACAGCTCAAGCCTTGTTTAAAAAATGACTTCTATTTAATTTGTAACTAAATCATATCATTTACTTCTACTCAAATTGGGTCAAAGGAGAAAAAAGTCTGTTAAAAGTCAAAATGATACTTTAAATTAATAATTTTTTTTTCTAAAAAATCTCAGTGGTCTTTATGTTCTTTTGGTTGAATTGTGTTCCAAGAAATACCAGATGGTTATTAATGGCACCATATTAGACAGAATATACAATTTAGGCAGTCTAAAAACCTGTCACTTGATAACAATTACCATTTGAGAACATGAGGAGTTATTTCTTGTAGACAGTGACATGTTTCCTTATGTCACAGTTATTCTCCTTTTACAAAAGCTGTTACTGTGATAGGGAGGACAAATGCCTGCCATATATTACTATGCAGTCCATTACAATGGGTTCATTCATATTTATAATACAATCTGTGATGTTGATGCAATCACTTTAGACCTCACTGTTATTTCAAACAAATCCACAACTGAGAAAAAGGCAGGATGATGACAGGAGTTAATGTGGGTTTTACTCTGTTTACAATTGCTTTCTAATCTACTAAATAGCTGTGAAAATTGATGCACTCTTAGAAGTGCTTTCATACACTACTACAGATAAAGGGCTGTTGTGTTATAGTAATCTCTGCAGTGCTAAATTGAATTTGCTAAAATGTTTCTTGTTTATGTGATAAGGTCTGCTGAGTTAATAAGTAACTTTTAATTCTCTGATTTAAGGAATAGTCTCATTTTATTAATTGAGAGTTATTTAGATTATGGATTCTCAAAGTTTGAAGGAACTTTACATTTACTATTGCTTCTAGAAAGGAATATGATTATTTTTAATTAAAATTTTAATGCTGTTTAATAACAAATGGAAACATTCATCATATATCCCAATTGATCTCTTCAACATATTTTGATACATAGAGTAGAGGCTCAATAGAAATAGTATTTAAGTAACATTTATATAGTGATTTAAAGTTTGCAAAGCACTTTTTTTCCCCACAACTCTGTAAGTACAAGTATTATCTCTATTCTATTTTATAGATGAAAAAAATTTGCCCAGGATCTTCCAGATAGGAAATGACAGAGCCACGATTTGAACCTAGCTCCTTCTGCTTCTAAATCTAGTGCTCTTTCCACTCCTTGACAGCGAGTTGATGAACACATATCAAGTAGTAATACATACTTATATAAGTGTATATAAATAATACATACTTAAACAGCTCAATAGGATGCTTCTATGAAAAATGGAATTTAAACTATACTATTAAAGAATATTACTGAATCATAGTAAGTCATAAGATTTGTATAGTGTATTACAGTTTTCAAAGAGATCAACATATATTATCTCATCTCAGACTTACAACCACCCCGTAAGATAGGTACTATGGGCAGTATTATCCAAGTTGTATAAATGAGGAAACTGAGGCTCATAAAGTAAAAAAATAAAGTTACAGTAAGTAACTAGCCTGTGATCACACAACACCTAACAATTGACCCCAGGCCTTCTTGACTCTAAGTCTGGCACTCAGCTAGGCCACACAAGCTCTCATGTGAAGAAACATGTCCCAGGTTAAGCAAATCGTCTATCAAGGCCCATATTCTATTTCCATAGAAGGGATATATTAAGGAAGACCATGGCAGCTATCCTCCATGACATAACCCTCAAATGTACACTGTTAGGGCAGGGATTGTGTTTTATGCATCTCAGCCCTGTGTTGGGCACAAGGCAGGCACTCAGTAAATACTTATTGATTGACCAGCTACAAAAAAAAAATGTTATTACTTATATTTTTAATGATTATCTTTTATTTTTGTATCACCTTTATTTCCAAATATTTCTCTCCTCCTCCTCAGAGATCCATTCCTTTGAAACAAAGGATAAAAAAGAGGAACAAAGCAGGGGTAAGCAGTTCAGAAAACTCTAACAACACATCAGCTAAGTCTGACAGTATATGTGGTGTTCCATGCTCATAGTCTTCTGCTTCTGCACAGAAGGGAAGGTAACCTATATTCTTGAAAGGCTCTCTCAATAAGATATAACTCTGAAGAGATGCCTCTGAGCCTCAATGAAAATAAACCTCTAAGAATCTTAAAGATGAATTTTCTCCAATAATACATCTCACTACTGAGACACTAAAAAAATCTCAGGAGGGATTGTGAGGAAGAAGATAATGATAACAAGAAAAATGCTATCCTTCATAGAAGTTGCTTGGATTTTTCCAGCAATGTTTTGCATTAAGCAGTCAATATAAAAATAGTCTCAGTGGCTATAAATTAAATTGACTTAACTGCTTACAACTGAATAGTGTTCAGCAAATTGAGACTAAGAAGGGTTGAGTGATTTGCCAAGTGTCTGAGGCAAGATTTGAATCTAGTTCTTCCCAACTCCAAATCCACAACACTATGTTGTCTAGGTATAAAATTATAAAATGTCAGAGCTGTCAATGTGTCTCCTGAGTCCAAGTACAAAACTCTTTCCACCATACCAATCTCTTAAAATTTTCTTTTTTAAAATATGCTATGCTTTTGCAAAGCTGCCTATGACATACTAATGAATATAAAACTACTGTGAGTTTCTTCTTTACCAGTTGTGATGATTAGAATAAAAATACTATTTTTTTTACTTTGCAGCTTCAATGAATCTCCAGGAGATACAACTGAAAAACCAATGCCCAATTGCTCTAAGGATGATGCTTCTGGACGTGCTATTTTCAAATCACACTGAGAGGGATGATGACTTCCTCATTCATCAACATGGCAATGTCACACAGGCCTATCTGTGCTCTGGACTTGATAAAAGTCTTGGTACTTAAATTATGGGGACAGAAACTTCTTTCCAGCTCCACAGATTCAAGCAAAAATCAACTTACATGCAATAGCTACAAATAGAATAGCATCCAATTTACTTCTTGGCTTTCTCAATCTGGATTACGACAGTTCTATGATTACTGGATTGAGAGCATGAAAAGATGTCAGACATCATTTAATCCAAACCCCTAATTTTATAGAGGGGGAAACTGACATTCAGAGAGGTGAAAAAGCCTAGCCTATGTGCATGTGTAGTTTTGGACCCTGACTTGCATTTTCTCCATGGACAGTTCCTGGTATAAAGAAGCATCTCCCCCTCCCAGAGGCAGCTGGGCCTCTGCCAGCAGAGGGTCCAGGACTGTGAGGTGTTGCTTCTTGTCCTTCTTCTCCATGGCTTGGTTTATTCTCTGTAACACCCTTGTTAAAGGAAAGTCATCACTCTTTATCCCAGCTGACCAAATTCCTATTGACTGGTTTTCTTCAACCGCTCATTTAGACTAGAAGAGACTTTAGAGGTCCTCTAGTTGAATCACTTCATTTCAGATGTAAGGAAACTGAAGCTTAGAGAGCCTATTATTTGCCCAAGGTCACACAGGCCATAGACAGCACAGACAGCATCAGTTCAAGTCCTTTCATTCCAAAACCAGTGCTCTTTTCTATTCCAGGTATAGGAATCAAATCAAATGGCAAGGTAGTTTTGAAAAATTTTACCCACACAAGTTTTACTGGGAAAATCTAGTTTTTGTCACTGACCTTTAGTGCCACCATGCTTCTTCTTTGTTATGGGTAGTATTGGGGAATAAAACAGTAAGGTATAAATGACAAAATTTAACCAGGTTCACACTTATAATCTATGAAACTGTGACCATAATTAATTTTTGTCACTGAAAGCCAGTGCAAGAACCTTTTGCAAAAAAGTATTTCCTGTTGAATTTGATGTATTTTCACATCAACCTGTATATGTGTTACTAAAAGTATTTCCTAAATAGCTATTTTCCAAAAATGTTCAGAGGTTGTCTTGAGTCCCCACAGAATAAATCTAGATTTTTCTGGTTTTAGCACTATAAAAAGTTAAAAGCATGATTAAAAATGTAAGGTTATGTGGGTGCAACCATTTTCTAGTTCCAGCGAGGTGATTTAATAAAATAACTGACATTTATATATTGCTTTAAGGGTTGGCATTATGCACTATACATACATTACATTATTTGACTCCAATAGCAGTCCCTGTATAATACGTATTATAGATATTATTATCCCCATTTTGCAGTAGGAAATGGGCTGGTTCATGTATCCAAGTCACCTACCCATCATGGTCATACAGCTTCTAAATATTAGAGGGGTTGAATTTGAATCCAGGCTTCTTCTAAGTATAACATAATTTAATTTCCATTTCATTGCACTGCTTTCATGTTATTTGAATTGTTAGAAATAGCACATAAATTACAGAGGGATGTGGAAAGGTCTATCTTTAAAGCATCCTTTGAAGCCAACAGTATATATATCAGGTTTTACTCAGTGGGAGGACTCTTTTGCTTAACTATAATTAGTTGAACAGTTAATTTGAAACATACTCCTTACTAATGTTATCATTAATTTATAGATGAGCATTACTTATTGTGCCCTTGCTAACAACTCTGGATAATTCCCATTATTCCTATGTTCTGCTCCTGTGCTGCTAAGCAGTTGTTAAAGCACAGATTTGATCATGTTACCCCTCCTCTCATCCCCCAATTCAGTAGCTCCCCTGTCATCACTAGGATCAAAGATGATTTCCTTTTTTGGCATTTATAGTTCTTTACAATCTGGCTCCATCCAGTTTCTACACACTGCTCGCTCTCTCTGTCTCTCTCTAGCCATTCATTCCAAACTGGCTTCCTTGTGGTTCCCTGTACATGACATTCCATTGCCTGACTACATGCCATCTTGTGTACATGGAAAACTCTGCCACCTCACTCCCACCACTTGGAATCCTCAAGTACTATCTCCTAAAAGAGGTCTTTCCTTAGATTCTCAATTGTTGGTGCCAATCCCCACCCCCCCACCAAACCTCCCCCACTTGTTTACCTTATTTGGCACTTATGTATACATTGTAGCTCCCCTCACCCATAGAATGTAAGCTCCTTGTGGGCAGGAATTGATTTATTTTTAATCTTTATATCTCAATTACCTAACAGTGAGTACCTGGCACATAGCAGATGCTTAACAAATGCTTATTAAATTAAATTGAATTTAGAAAGTCACAAAATTATTCTGATTGGGTTCATCACTACTTAGTACTATTTAATTTCAGCTGAGTACAGTGGTGTTTCCCCCCCTTCCCCCAAATATGTTTCCCAAGCCTAAATTTGCCTTCTTGCAACTTCCACTCCTTGCTCCTAATTCTTCTTTCTGGGGTGAAGGGGGAAAAATGGAAAATCTCTTCCACATGACAGTTTAGTAGGCAGTAAGCAGCAGAGGTGGGATTTGAACCCCATCCAGACTTCTCTATAATGGATTGTACTTCCTCCCCTTTAATTTCCCATAGGGCAGACCTCCTAATTTCATGACTGTCTCCAGCAACTCATCTTTCTTGAAAGCAGGCATCAACTTTGAAACTCACACCTCTCAGTACCCCCTGGCCCCTCACTTACTCAGAGCTCCTCCCAGATCCTCCATTTAAGGAAGGGACCCAGTGCAGCAATCTCATCATCTGCCCCTCAGACCCCTCTTTCAGTTTCTTCTTATGTGCTATCTTCCCCCTTAGATTGTGAGCTCCTTGAGGACAGGGACTATTTTTTGCCTTTCTTTGCATCCCCAGCCCTTAGCACAGTGCCTGGTGCATAGTAAGCACTTAATAAATGTTTATTGACTAAGTACATAGTTAAACAGTTATCATAGACCTGAGTTTTTTCTTCCTCTAGATTAAATATCTCTATTTCCTTCAACCAATCTTCATATGGTATGAATTCTAAGGTTGATTATTTTGCTTTTCTTTCACAAAGTCACCATTTTAAACTTAATTATAGTGTTTTCTCTTGGTTGAAAATTTCCATTTTATCCTGTATATAGTTTGTTTGTGCATAGTTATTTGCATGCTGTCTCTTCCATTACATTGTAAGCTAGCTAGCTTTTTTTGCATCTCCAGAAATTAGCACAGGGACTGGCACATAATAGGCACTTAATAAATGTTTACTGACAGACTAACAAAGAAAACCAATTATAATAAAATACAGTCATCACAATATTTTTTAAAATGGTCACAGACACCTTCTCTGGACTGGGAAAGTACACACAAAGCTGGTCCAAGTTAGAAGTTATGTAATTTTGAGAATGTTAATCAATGGGTTATAACAGTATCTGAAAGAGGAAAGGGTACCAAATGCTTGGGAAAAAATCTTGGACCTTTTATTACAAAAAAAAAAAAGAGAGAGAGTATTAACAATTACTGTAACACATATGTCAACTTTCCCATTGCTACAAATTTTTGATGAGAATAACCTATACATGCATTGAGGGGATCCATGATGAAGATATGAGAAGGGAACAGGTAGACTCCAGTATCATAAATGACCGAAAATTATAGGGAATACAAGATACTGACCAATTCATCAATCACTCATTAAGCATTTATTAAGTGCCTTCCTTGTCAAAGGCACTGGGCATACAAGTATAGATAGTAGGAAACATTCATTCTTAAGAGATGGATAATTGCTAAGACCCACACAACGATTTCTTGATGGCCCCTGTACTGTAGGAATGAGGGCATTGACAGGACCTTCCTTGATGAAGATCAGTCTACCCCAGCTAATGATAAAAGTCCTCTCCAATTTGGGGAAATGGGGAAGGAAATTAGGAAATAAATACTGGTCCACCATTTTTACCTAGAAGAACAACATTAATATCAAGTTTTAGAACTAAGGCTTAGTTATGGTATTTAATTCTGGTCATTGCAACATTGTCTATTGTAAAAGAGAACCAACGTTTTTAGCTTAAGTAAAAGAAAAGTAGTGTGGCATACTTAAAAAGACAATGGATTATACAGTCTGTACAGTAAACATGCAACTACAGGCCATTATTCTATATCAGTATAACAATTAATTCACAATATGAATCTTTTAGGTGTAAACAAATACTGTGACATTAAATTAAAAATAGAACTAAATTAAGATTCTGAACAGACTACTTCAATGTTCTGCTTTAACACGATCTTTTACTCATAAATCACAGGTGTGGTAATTATATAAAGGGTGATAAAAGTGGGGGCGGAGCCAAGATGGTAGAGTAAAAGCAGTGACTTGCTTGATCTCTCCCCCAACCCCCTCCAAATACCTGTAAAAAACAGCTCTAAACAAATTCTAGAGCAGCAGAACTCACAAAAAGACAGAGTGAAACAAATTTCCAGCCCAAGACAACCTGGATGGTTGATTGGAAAGGTCTGTTATGCCGGGCTGAGAGAAGAGCACAGTTCAACATGGGATGCGCAGGCAAAGACTGGGCCTCAGCAAACCTGGAGCAGGTCTAGCTTTAAAAAATGAGTAACAAACAGCCACCATATGGTATAGTGGGAAAGTTGTCAGAGGACCTAGGTACAAATATCATAATTCTTACAACCTTTGTGGTCTGGATCAAGTCATTTTACTTCTCTGGCCTGAGTGCCCTCATATGTAAAGTTAGAGAGCTGGACCAGAAAGACATCTAAGGCTGAAAAGTCTATGACAAACTATAACTTTACTAACAGGGAAATAAATAAATTAGATAGATAGATAGCTATTATGAAATTATTTTAAAAAGTTATTATCTACAGATTATAACAAATATTTTTATTTGCATTTTGAGAAATAAAGGTAGTCTCGATTCTCAAAACTGAGAATAAAACAAATACGTCAAAATTTTAGTTTAACATAATACAATATTAATGTTAATATTTTAAGTTTTCTTTTGGGATGTTTTGATTGAGTAGTGCTAAAAAATGTATACTAAAAAAATAAAGAAATTATAATCATTTATAAGGTCAGAAAGGTTATATCCTTATCTGTTAGAAATAACATATAGCATTTCTTTGAAAGACGTGATTAGAACCTAGTAGCAAAGCCAGCTAAATGTTTCTACTAAGCTTCAAGTTTAGGGTTTAGTGAATTTTTAAATGTTTCTGGTCTCAAAACACTGAACAACTGACAATTTCCCCCATGAGAGTAATATCTTGAGGGAAAAGCAATTAGAATGTGGATTGACCAGCAATCAGAAATCATTACTTGGTACATTAAATGTAGTATGATAAATACCTGGTTAAGTAACTTAGAAACTGGTTAAATATCTGGAATAATACTAGATCCTCCAAATTTAAGACAATACTATGGATGAAATCTGATGATGAAAGAGTCCATTGGAACTATTATCTTCCAGTATCTGGAGGTAGATCACATTATCTTTTTTAGCTGGCTCATCATACCTGACTTACATGGCAGATACAGTCCAATAAAATGCAAGATCCTCTTCAAAACAAACTGCTGTCAAACCTTTTCTCTCCTATAGTATTCTTGTAAAAGTTGATTGTGTGTGTGTGTGTGCGTGTGTGTGTGTGTCCCAGTGTAAGACTCCACATTTATCCCCCTTCAATTTCATCTCAGGTTCAATCCAGTTCTCTTGTTTGTCAAAGCACTTTTATATCCTGACCCTGTCATCCAATGAGTTAGCTAACTTTCTCAGAAAGCCTTCCCAGCTTCCCAGTGTGTGGTTAAAGGAACATCCAGGAATTCAGTGTCATTGGAGAATATGTTGTAGGGAGTAAGGTGAAGAAAACAGGAAAACTGAGGGGGGAAGGAGATGGATTATTAGAGCTTTGAATTACAGAAGATTTTGTATTTGAACCAGGATGTGCCAGGGAACCACTGGTGTTTATTGAGTAAGAGAGTGACATGCTACAGAGAAGTAGCATTATATATCAAGAATTCCCCTTATTACAGACTATTAAGTGTAGAAATTATTCATATCAAGACTTATAGATCTTATGAACTTTGAAAATATTTAGTTCCAGAGAAAGGTATATAAAAATCTTAACTGAACAAATACATTAATATACTGATGTTAAAGCTGTAAATTGTTTTACTTTTTTGGGAAAATATTCTGAAATTATATTAATAATGTTCACATCCCAGTGATCCCACTACTGGAATTATACCTGAAAGGGGCTATTTACAGAAGGAAAAAAAAAAAAGAACTATCAGTTAAAAAATGTTCATAACAGCACCATAGAAAATTAGAGAATTGACTCATGATTTAAGTGAAGAGATACCTAAGACAAGGACATCTAACTGCTAAAAAGGAAATGAAGCAGTATCAATTACTTTACTTTTAGTTTGATTATAGGATTAAAGTCCCTTCTTTAGGAAAAGTTAGCCCTAAACTAAGCCAGACCAACATGGTTGTATCTTAAATCTAGGTTACCTATAGATTTAATGAATAGATAGACTGAGAAGACTTTATCATTTAGTAGCAGATAATTTAGAGAAATAAAATAATCACAAGATTATAAGGTTTTTAAAAAGACTTAGCTTCCCTTTCTAGAAGAAAAGGGGAGGGGGAGGTTGACCAGAGGTTAAGGAACCCTTGCTGGCAGCTGGAGAAAAGTTAGCCAGAGGTTAAATTCCTCTTCCCATTAGTGGATAAGCTCTCCTTTTTTCTTGAGCTAGAGTCTATGGTGAGTAATGGAATCTTCTAAGAAAGATGGAGGTGTGACTGCTAACTACTGACCACAAGTTCCTCTTTTCCAGTATGCTTTCTGATTACAAAAGGTACCACCTGTAAAACAAGGTCTTCTGGGATAGGATTAAGAAAGCTTGGGAGAAGCTAACTGGTCATGTGACCTGCCTTATCTAACTGAATTATGTTCAAAATAATTCTGTATTTTTAAAAAACTCTTTTCTTTTATAAATAGCAGCTCTGTAAATCACTCCTTGCTTCTGACATTAGAGAAGCCAGGGGATCTTATTTGATAGGCAAATGCTAGCTTTGCCAATTAAATCATATATGCTTGGTAACTTTGTCCTCAGTTTCCTTTTATTTCAAATAATTAATTTTAACACTGCTCTTAATGAATTAAAGTTACTGAATCTCTATATGAATTTTCCTTCTTCAAGGATAGTGGAATCCATGATATAAATAGTGAAAAAAGGAAGAGGGTTGGATTTAGAGAGAAAACTAATGAGTTCTGTTTTAGACAGGTTGAATTTGAGATTTCTATAGGACATTTGGTTTAAAAAGTCTAGTAGATAGTTGGCAATACAAGAAAAGAGTTCAGAAGAAAAACTAGGACTGGTTAGAAAGAACTAGGAGTCCACTCACCAAGGGAAAAAGAAAGAGAGAGAAATGGTATAGACAAAGAGAAAAGAAGGGGGAACAGGAAAAGGTTTTGAGGTCTACCCCAAAGTTAAGTGGCAGGACAAAGGAACCAACTGACAGGCAGAAGAGCCGAGAAAGTCATGTCATTAAAGCACAGAGAGAAGAAAGATTCTTGGAGAAGGGTCAAATGTTACTGAGAGGTCAAGAAGGAAGAAGACTTAGCAAATAAACATTTATTAACCACCTCTACTGTGTTAAGCACTGGTACTTAGATTTGAGAGTTGAGAGATAAGTATCAAATCAATCAATCAATCTATCAATCTATCCATCTATCTTTCCATCCCCCTGTCTGTCTATCTATCTCTAAAATATCTATCAAACTGTTGAAGTAATTTTGGAATGGGCAATTTCTAATGAGTGATGAGAGCAGAAGTCAGATCACAATATGTTGAAAACAGAGTGAGAGAGGAAGTGGAGGCAAGGAGCGTAGACATTTTTTTCCTAGGAGTTTTGGGAATAGAACTAAGACAATTCTTAGAAGCAGATTTATTTCCCTAAATGATCGTAATTGTTAAGAAAAATTGATGAAATGAATTTTCAGTTTATCAAGTCAACTCATATTCACGCATCAAAAATAAGTCCAAAAGAAAAGCCTGCTAAAATCAAGTGAGAAATTAACAGAATTAAAAGAAAGGTGAAAAAAGAAATAAATAAGCAAACTAGAAAGCTCTTTAAAAAGATCCATAGAAAGGATAAACCAAGTGATCAAATTAACCAAAAAGGAAAACAAAAATCAAATTACCAAAAATTTTTAAAAAAGAAGAAACAATAACAATGAAACATAAAGCACATTACTAGAGACCATTACTTATTACAAAAATCAGAATGTAAAATAACTGGATATTTGCAAAAACATTCAAATGAACAAGATAATAAAGTCTCACTAAATGATGTCAGAAAAAATAAATCAAGTAGGCCATGAAGAAACTAACATATACAATGCATCCTCCCCTCCCCATGGATTCAAAAGTGAATCTAAATAATCTTCGAAAGGAAAAATACAAGTGATCCACAAACATCTGAAAAACTGCTCAAAATCACTAATGAAAACGCAAGTGAAGATAAAATTGATGTATTACTTTATATCCATCAAATTGTGATAGCTTCTTTGGTAAAGCTATGTGTGGGAAGATAGGCATACTAACTCAATGGAGGTAGAGATATGGAAGGGTTCAACTAGAATTATTCAATGAGTTGGAATTACATAAGAAACTTTGCTAAACTGTTTATACACTTTGATGCAGTAATCCCGCCACTGCGTTACAGTCAAAGAAGTTAGTGAAAGCAATTCATAACAACACAATTTATTATAGGAAAAAGTTGGAATCAAATGATGTGTGCAATGATTGGGAAATGACTGAAGTTGTACAATATGAATGTAAACAAACATTATTACTCCAAAAGAATGACAAATATGACGAATTCTGGGAAACATAAGAACACTACTGTAAAGTTAAGCACAGTGAAGACAGCAAAGCCAAAAGGACAATACAAGCAAAAACTAAAACATAAATGAAGACACTATGAAACTGTAACAAAATTTAAATCAACTACAATAGAAAATGTTGGTACCAAATTATTTAAGTTAAAGCATGCATCCTTCTTTTATATTTAGGTATATAAAAACACCTGCTGATTTCACAGAAACAATATATATATATATAAAATTTAAAAATAAACTACATATAGAAAAATGCAAATCAGTCAAGAGCCCAGTACTCAGGGTAAAATATGAATTTGAACTTTTTAATGAAATATAACAAAATGTTACTAAATTAAAGGCAATTACAAAGTAAAAACTATTCTTTTTGCATTTTCTGACTTTTTCTGTAAATGAAGTTTAAATTTAATATTTTCTAAAAATGAAATAATCCTGAAAATGACAATGATACACAAACAATGAGGAATTTTTAGGTACAAGCAGCGGAAGAATAAAGATTTATTAATGAAAAGATGCTTCAACCCTCCAAATAGGCTAGGAGCCAAGATAAGCCAGGAGCCAACTTCTACTGAACTGAGACTAAATCTTCCCTTATCTTACTTACGTTTATTGAAATATTGTTAAATTAGAATAGAAGAAAAGAGACTATCATCTTCAAGTATAATCATTCTTTTAATTAATAATGGCTTTTGCTTATTAAAGTACCTTTAATTTTTTTTCAATACATTTTCTCAAATGTATTGCAATGAAAAATTATTAAATGATTGAAAGAAAGAAAAAAATCACATTGAGCTCTGAATATATCCTGATGCTATTATAATAATGTACAAATATAACAAATTTGGGGAATAAATAATATGTCAATGCTTTAAAGAAAAATATTTTGAAATCAGTCTGAACTGTCAAAAAAGTCTAAAAGTCATAAATGAATGAATATTAAACAACTGCTTCCAAAAGGTGATAACTTACCTTTCTTCATTAATCACATGAAACTAAACTTCATTACTGACATTATTTTATGTATAATTGCCATCCCATACCTATCTACAGTTCATAGAAAATATCTGTATAAGTTCCTGAAGTAAACAATAGTTATTCACAAAATTAACAATTTTTGAATGATGGAATAATTAATACTTTGAACTCATTATACTTATTCTGTAAGTATAAAGTGATTAGTCATTTGCTTTTTAGCAATGGAGGTCAACTAAAAAAAATTGAAGTGCTTTTTAGGTATTTCATTGTTAATGAAAAGCAACTAAATTTCAATTCATTCAATATGTAACTTAAGATTGCATACATTTTCAACCTCCTTAATGACAAAAATCTTTAACCTATACAATTTATAAATTGAGAAACTATTTGAATATACAATGATACCCCAGTTTACAGCAAACACCTTCTAGATTCTTTCACCTGTGATGCCATCTTACTTTCATGTCTGTTTTGTAATAAAAATAATGTATATTTCTTTTCCTTATTGGTGTCAATCTTTTCCTATTAGGTTGTACTCCTCTTGATTTTATAGACATTCACATTCTGCCCCAGAAGGCTTTTCATCCTTGAAGATCACTTAAGCCCTGGATGTCACACTTCAGAAGTAACTTCTGCCCAGAAGTCCCTCCCTCTGATTGGAGGGTAGAGGTTTTTAGGAGGGCACCCAGGCTAGTCTTCTCATTTCCCACCAGGGTTCACTCTATCTAGATTTCCCTTTCCCCGAACTTTTTCTCACCTCTTCAACCTTTTCAGCTTCCTTTTATGTGTTGTGTTATCTTCCCTATTATTATCCTTGAAGGCAAGAACTGTCTTTCTTTTTATTTATACTACTATTATCAGTGCTACATTTTAGGTGTTTCCAAATTGAGGCAAAATGTATCCAAAATTCTGGAGACAGTAATTTTTCTTTAAACATATACATGTACACAACTATACTACAGGGTTCATTTAATTTTCATCATGCAAAATACGTGACTTCAAAGATTACATTTACAAGTAGAGTATCACATATTAGGAGTAAATAGTTTTCTTTTACAATACTTCTCTTTAATACGCCAGTGGCAAAATGGCATTTGATATAAAATTTGAACCTTAGTCATAATTCATAGATGAATGAATACATGATGCATACATATAATGTATTTTTGCATGCCGGTATGTCTGTATTTTGCCTACTGTTATGATCACTTATGACAATTCTACCAAATTCAAATATTAACAGCATTACTTTAAAGCAGATTTAAAAAACTACCAACAACTAATATTAGCTCTCTCAGCAGGTATTTAGAAATAACTGAACTTCTAACTTACCTTCTACTTCTAAAATTCCATAAATCTATAAGACAACCATTATCCACAAACATGTAATCATTTATGAATTTTACAGAATCACAAATATAGCAGACTTCTATAAATGGTGCCTGAAGATCTAAAAAGTACTTTCGAGATGATCAAGTACTATATAACTTAACTATAAGCTAGATTATGATGATGATTTTGCACCTAATAGAAAACAAAAATGCTCTTGAAATCGGAAATTAAAAGTGGCTAGAACTAAATATTATAGGATGGCTCTCCACTAACTTCTCTGACCTTATATTCTTACCTTATCCCTGATCACCTACATGTATCCTGGTCTCCTCAATATCATCCAATACAGGATGTATTCCTCCCTCTTGGGATTTATTCATTCTTTGCACTTTTCTCTCTGAAATGCTTTCTGTATCTCCTCTCTCCCCACTCAAAATACTACCTATGTAAATCATATGGTAGGCATTTAATAAACACTTTTCAAATTGATTATTTTTGAAGTCAGACACAGTTCATAACAATCCACAAACTTTGCCAAGGGTGAAAAAGTTAATGAATTTAGCAAAGAGAAATTTCATTTTGGCAGAGGAAAACTTAAGTTTTAATGATATATAACCTAATTTGGCTATTGTCTGGACTCTTATAATTCTTGATCCTTTACTCCTAGATATCATCCAAAAGGAAAAGGAGTAAAAAAAAAAGATCATTTCATATTTCAAACAATTCTTCTATTATTCTTAGTTACTCATAGGAAAAATGGTAGACATGGGCATGACAGAAAATAGGGGATGATCATTTGTGACTACTTTAGTTTTTAATAATCATTGTGAAATATGAAGTTCATAGTGTAGTGGCTAGTATCTGACAGAACTGTTAAAATAAATTTGTTAGATATTGTGTGCAGTGTGGTCAGTAAATGAGATATACTGACCAATATCAAGAGGAACTTTACCATCTTGTGGTTCACATTACAATGTTGGCTAATTCATTCTTGCAAGCCCATCCAGATGTGGTCACACTCAAAATGAAATATTATAAAGGAAGAACTACAAAATAGACTAATTCTTCAAAATTTAGAGGCAAAATTACTTCCTCATTTTAATATAGTACACAACTCTGGTGTAATAATTATTTTGATGATAATAATAATAACCATCATTCATATAGTCCTCACTATGTGCCAGGCACTGTGCCAAGTGCCTTACAATTATCTCATTTGATCCTCACAACAACACTGGGAGGTAGGTACTATTATTACTCCCATTTTACAAATGAGGAAACCGAGGCAAACAAGTTAAGTGATCTGTCCAAGATTACACAACCAGTCAGTATTTGAGGCTAGATTTGAACTCAGGTCTTTCTAACTCCAGACCCAGTACTCTATCTTTTATATTACGCAGCTGCCCATATCTATGTTATGAATAATCACCCAAATGCTCAAAGGGATTAAAATCTCCTATCTGAGGAAACAAGACAGTTTTTGCTGGTGACCTATACACCAATGCCAAAATGGAAAGGCTAAATTGTAGTACTTTATAATAATGCTTTTTATTTGTTTGATTTTTGGCTCAGAACCATGATTGTATAAGTGTGAAGAATTCCTGGTATAGAAGCTCCTTCCACAGGTGTAAGTCAGCAGCTTCTCTCTAGTCTTATTAGATGACTTTCCAAAGACCACAATGCTTAGTTGTGTCGGAGACCAGGCTTGAACCCAGCCCTGTCTCTATACACCAAACCAGGGATTCATAAACTGGGGTCCATAAACTTGGTTTTTTAAAAATATTTGATAAAGTATTTCATTATAATTGGTTTTCTTTGCAATCCTACATATTTTAATAATGCAGCTTAAAACATTACTTTGATAAAGGAGCCATAGATTTTTACCATATTGCCACAGAAGTCCACGGAACAAAAATGTTAAGAACCCCTGCACTAGGACATGCTGGCCTCACTATCCTTATCAATATAGTTCTTTTTTTTTTTTTTTTTGGCTAGGCAATGGGGTTAAGTGACTTGCCCAGGGTCACACAGCTAGTGAGTGTTATGTGTCTCAGGCCGGATTTGAACTCAGGTCCTCCTGACTTCAGGGCCTGTGCTCTATCCACTGCGCCATCCAGCTGCCCCTTCAATATAGTTTCAAATGTGCGAGTGTGTGTGTGACAGTGAAGTAACTGTGAATTTTGAAAAAAGAATGTTTGAGAAAAGCAATGAAAAAAATGAGATGTCTAGAAATCAACAGTCATTTGTGATGACTTTTTAAAAGTTATTCCCAGCACTGAAACATCTTAAGGCTGTTTTCAATCATCATAAAGGTTACAAAACCACCCTTATTCTTTTTTAAAATTAAGATTTCAATAATGAGTAATAGATACTTTATATTCATATATTTAAATGACAGTGCCTCATCTAAAAAGGGAGTTTTTTCAACCCTACTGATAATTGACAAAAAAACATATTCAAGATGCAGCCTTGAAATGAGTAGTGTGATTACTACAGATAGTATCCATTTTCCTTCCCCAAGATTTAAGCCGGTAGTCTGTCCCTGATAAGGAAATATATCTTTGTAAAAAGTACTCATGTTCTTCATTAGTACAAAGAATAGTAGAAACTGCTTCTTTCTTGCAAACTCTCATGTAAAGCTTTCTTACCCGAATAATTTTTTTCTGAAATTAAACTGTAAGATTAAATATTTTCTTTTGGAAAAACATTTTATTCTAAGACTTCTATCCAACTACTTTATGCATATGTAACAGTTCAAGATGCCTAATAAAAAGCAACATTTTAACTTTTGTAACGCGACAGTTTTAAAATGAGATCCTTTTAACATGTCTACATAAAACTACTTGAGAAAACAAATTTGATATTTACTTGGAAAGGAGACTAATAGGTACAAAAATAGAGTGCCAGGCCTAGAGTCTGGAAGACTCAAGTTTAAATTTGCCCTCAAACAGTTACTAGCTATGTGACCCTGGGCAAGTCTCTTAACCTCTGTTTACATCAGTTCCCTCAACTGTAAAATGGGGATAATAAAAACAGCTGCCTTTTAGAATTGTTTTGAGGATCAAATAAGATAATAATTATGAAGCACTTAGCACAGTGCCTGGTAGTGAGTAAGTGCTACATAAGAGTTAGTTAAATATTATTTATTATTATTAAATTGTATGACCTCTATCAGGAATAATCAAATGTGAAAAGAGTGGTTTTTTAAAAAATATTATTTTGATATAAGTTAAATAAATAAAAATAAAAACAGAACCAAAATTTGGAACTCAGGCTGGCCTGAGGTCATTCCCCCAACCCATTTTATTTCTCAAAAGATACCTCAAACCTAACAATTATGGAAATACTAACAAAATCAAGAAAAATACGCCAAAGAAAAGAAAAAAACCTGGGTTCAGAAGGGGACACAGACACAAACATGACACTTTGATGTTAAAGCTAGTCAACGCTAATGACCTCTCTTTTCTAAACAAACTATGAGATCAATATTGTCTTTAGAGATACTTGGTGCATCCAAGGGGTGGCACCCTGGGTTTGCAAGCATAAAATGCATATTCAGCATTTGTAGCCTCAAATTTGTAGCCTCACCTATTTCTACGAAGAGCAATCATGAGTCACATGAGAATCATAGAGCCTGGTAAAAATGAACATCTTGCCTTTGTACTTCAAAGTACTATGATAGCACTGATGCGGGTACTCCCTTCATTAATGCATATCCCAAACTATCCAGGCCTTCTTGTCCTGGGTAATTCTTGTCCACACAATTTGTAAATCTTCCATAGAAGATTTATTCAATATATTAGAAGAATAATTCTTTTAATATGTTATGGATATCAATGCAGTACTTGGCTTGCCCATCTGTTATTTTTTACAGTCACCTAAGTCCTTGATAATGTCTGTATACCACTTCTCACATGTATATAATTTACCAATGCAACATATTTAATTAAACAAGTATGGTTGCATTCATTAAAGTGGCACATTTATACATTTTTTAGCATATTTGCCCTTATTCACTTATTATTATTAAATCTGATTATTCTTTTTTTAGTTGCATTTTTTGTGTTCAAAGAAGAAATTCAATTTAATGTGAATTATAAAATACCAGATCTGATTTAATGTGAGCCAAAAGTTCTGTTAATGTGATACCTGTGAACTAGCTGAAGATTTTAAAACATTGCTCTATCATCAGTCTGCATTTATTTGTCTTTGCATATGGATGTAATGTGCTGCTTCATATTATATTATTGACAGTTGTATTAATTTGTTTTAAAGAACATTTTAAGAGACAAAGGAAAAAATACCTCATATGGGACACTGTCAGTGCAGAGAGATGGGGTGGGGAGGGGAGGACACTTGTTATTATAACAAAAAATTGATGTAAGTCAATAGCATAAAAATGATCACAGTAACTCTAAAATAGGATGAAATGATGGATTGTCCAAATCAATAGTATAGAATATTATAAAACATACAAGTAAAACCAAAGAAAAAGGCAAAGTTGCACCAGCTTTTTATGGTTTGCAAGCAACTACAGGAAACAGAAGTAAAGATTGCAATCAAAAGCACATTCTGAGCAGCAGAGCGTCATTCAAGTCTAATTAAAGCAGTGAAACAATATAGAAATGAAGTGGATGGTGAAGAAACTTCTACAGTAATTATTGATTTGATCACTTTAAAAATTGAGTTCAACTGAATTGCACATTAAAATTAACAGAGAAGTGGCCAATGCAGATGAGGATGCAGTAGTTAAATATCTTGATGTTTTGAAGAAAATAATCAAAGGAGGTGGATACGTGAATTGATTCAACAGGCTTACCTGGAAAACTTTCCAGAAATAACATTTCTTTCTTTTTTTTTTTTGGCTAGGCAATGGGGTTAAGTGACTTGCCCAGGGTCACACAGCTAGTAAGTAGTAGGTGTGTGAGACCGGATTTGAACTCAGGTCCTCCTGAATCCAGGGCCGGTGCTCTATCCACTACGCCACCTAGCTGCCCCGCAGAAATAACATTTATTTCTAAGAGAGAAAAAAGAACCCATATTTAAAGTGTCAAAGGATTATCTAACACTTACTGGAACGTAATGCAATGAAAAACAAATCTTGTTAATCAGTCTCAGAATTCTTCTGAGAGGCTACATCAATCTATTGTTTCTAGTTCTTTGGTGGTCAAATAAAAAAGTGTGGTTGACTGAAGCTGGTTTAGAAGACTGGTTTTCAAGTTCTTTTAGCATAGCAGTGGAAAAATATTGCAAGGTCAACAACATTACATTTATTTTTCCCCCACTTAATAGTACTTTATTTTTCCAATTACATGTAAGATAGTTTTCAACATTCCCTTTTATAAAATTTTGAGTTCTAATTTTTTTCTCCCCCTCTTCCCATCCGTCCCCAAGACAGCATTCAATCTGATATAGGCTATACATGTACAATCCTATTAGACATATTTTCCCCTTAGTCTTGAACATTATGTTTAAAGCATTACTGATTTTAGATAATACCCTAGGTTATCCAACTCTTTTTGGTTCTTTGTGCAAAAATGTGAGCAGGCAAATTCACCAAAATGTAGAAAGGCTTTCTGTACCTACCAGTTTATGTAGAAAGATGTAATTTCATCATATTATCAGTGTAGGTTTGACTTGAAGTACAATATTCGGTATTTGAAAATTTTTTGCTTTCTATAACAACTCTTACTTCGTAATAAGCTTGAATAATAAGAATAATTATTATTACTGTAGCTAGCATTTATATAGTACCTACTATGTGCCAGGCACTATGCTAAGTGCTTTACAAACATTAACTCATTTGATCCTCATGATAATCCTGGGAGGTAGGTGTTAGTATTATCCTTATTTTACCTTATGAGGAAACTGAGGCAAACAGAGGTTAAGTGATTTGTGCAACGTCACAGGGCTAGTAATTATCTGAGCCCAGATTTGAACTCAGGTCTTCCTAATCCCAAGTCTAATACTCTATCCAACGGCTCACAAAATTAACAGATAAAAAAAACTTACTTAATAAAAATTTTAATTGGGCTGGAACCAATTACTATGTTTTATATATAATTATTATTAACTTTTAATACTGCAAATTAGAAAAATATGACCATTTAACACAGACCCATTCAACTTGGCAGTAGGTAGGGGTCAAAATTAAAATAGGCTAAACTTCTTCAGTCCCCAGATAGGTTAGACCAGAGACAGAATGAGGATGGTTGGTTACTGTGCATCATGTGACAAACAGGAGATTGCGCAGTGGCAACCCTACATTTTGTCACATGCTGCCCAAAATTCTTTGATGGGCCAGACCTGATTTAACAGGATCATAATTTGTACTAATAAAGACCCACCTTTATTTGTATTTCCAGTACTTAGCACAGTGCCTGGTACATAGAAGCATTTAATAAATCCTGCTTACTTGACTAAAAATTCCTGTTTAAAAAAAAAAACTAATAGTAGCTTCCTATTGTCTCTAGGATAAAAAACAAACTTCTCAGCCTGGTATTTATCCCTCCCACCCCCCCCAATATAGCTAAAATGCATATGAGCACACACACACATACATTCACATGTGTTAATATATGTATATATGTATATGTTACCGAATCCCTCTCCCTTATAATGCAAATATATGTGTATATATACATACACACATGTGTACACATATTATTTGTATTATTTATATATGTATTACATATATAATCTGTATGTATATATGTTGGGTTTTTTGTCCTTCATTCATTCCAGAAGAGTGAATTGGATTTGAGTGAGGAAAAGCTGCACAAAGTCATCAGCCTTGATCTCACCTCCAGAGTCATCAGAGTCCATCATCATCATCATCATCATCATCATCATCATCATCATCATCATCACCATCGTGGCAAGACAAAGGTCAAGATGACTGGGATGGCTCAGGATGCAGTGAGTGACCTTGCCTTTCTAAATTAAGGTCTTTTCTAGGTCTCAGTTTGTCTGAGGCTATGCCCATTCAATGACTAAGGGCTAGAACATATGTATGTACCTATATTTATACATATACATACACACACATATAAAATTATTTTTGTAATATAGATGAATTCAGGGGATATTGTTATAAGATATAATCATAGCACAGTGAGTAGAACACTAGATCTGGAATGTGGAAAATCTGAATTCAAATCCTGCATCAGACCCTTACTAGCTATGTGATCCTGAGCACATCTCTTAACCTCTGTCTGCCTCAGTTTCATCATCTGCAAAATGAAGATAAGAATAATAATAATAGCACCTACTTCCCCTGGTTGTTATGAGGATAAAATAATACTCATGCTAATACTCATTATCCTTGCAGTCATATCTATTGTTTTTCAGCTTATTTCACTTTGTATCAGTTCAGTTGTCTTCCCATGATTCTCTGACTTCTCCATATCCATCATTAAAGAAAAGTAATATTCCCTTACATTCATAAAATACAATTCATTTAGCTATTTCCTAGTTAATGGGCATCTTTATTTCTAAATTATTGCTAACACAAAATCCTATGAATATTGTGATGTACATTTATTCTGCCTAGGATCTATGTAGGTACTATGTATCTATCAACGTACTTTCAAAAAATGTATTTACTTATCTGATGTGTACATGCTATTTCTCCTAGTAGAATACAAGCTCCTTGTGGGAGAAGGTAGGTTCCTTTAATTACTTCAGGAGAAAACCTGAGGGGACAGGATCAGTAATGTTAACCTAATACTATATTTTAATACATTATTATCTTTCCTATGTTCAAGATTTCCATATATGTTACCAAAAATCATCTTGGGACAGAACTCTGACAGTTTGGGCATCTATCTCTAAGTTAGAAAAGGTGTGGATACAGAATGTTAAATAAAATAAAATTGTTTCTGGCAGGCCTGTGCCTAAAATACATAATATAGTGTTAATATATTTTTTCTTGGATGGTAGCTTGCTACCTTTTTAAACTAGCATAAATTGGGCAGCCATGAAAATTGTGGAATCAACACATTCCATTCAAGTGGCTATAAAGTAAAATTTTATTAAAAATTTTTTTCACTTAAAAAGGTATCAAAGGGAAAAATGGTGTCTTCTTCAATTGTCCCATTACAATGGGGTGGCCACAACCTACGGGCTATTCAGTCAGGCAGTCAATAAGCATTTATTAAATATTAACTCAGGGGTAATTTCCCCAGGGAGGAAAAACTGACTTTACAAAAATAGAATAAGCTGCCTCAGGAAGCAAAGAGGTCTCTGTTACTCAAGATCTATGAGAGGAAGCCAGACATGTTAAGGATTAAAAAGGAAGGGAATCTCTGGCTCAGAGATGGCTTTGGACTAGGTGATCTCTAAAGTTCTACTTCTGAGATTTTGTGCTCCTTATCAACACTACAGGCTCTCCCCAAGAATCTCTTCCCATAATTCAGTGTACTTTGGTTAAAAAGACCACCGATTTTGGAGTCAGAACCGGGGTTCAAATTCCACTTGAATTAACTTGGGCAAACCACTTAACTTCCTCAGTTAAGCTCATTTTCCTCTGCAAAATGAGGGGGTTAGATGGCCTTTCAGGTCCCTTTCATTTTTTGATCTATGATTACTGCTCTGTGTTAGCATTGTCACCAATATAGCCAGTGAGTCTAGCTTGAAGGTCAAAGGGACCCAGGCCTATCATTAGCTAAGCTTAACCAGCAAGACTTACTGTGAGGAATAGGGAGTACCAAATTTAGGAAGTTTTAGGGGTCCTGAAACAAGCTTTTTTTGCTGCGGCACTAACTCTACAAAGAAATCTGCTCACATTTTCTCAGCTTAACAGCAAGAACACAGGAGATGCATTTCCTCTTTCAGTTAAAGCCAATGAAGGAACTCTTCACTTCCTGAAGATGCATATGACTCTAAATCTTAAGATAACACAGCATGAACTTATTTTGAATACTACTATGATTACTACTGATACCATTTATGTAACATTTCAAGGTTTTGTAAAGCCCTATATACAGGCTTTATTTCATTTAATCATCACAAGTTAGAAATTTCACTATTATAAAATTACAAATACTAAGATCCTGAAATAAAATTTTCCCCAAAAGCTGAAATTCTTCTGTTTTTCCTTCTCCTAGTGCATTTTTCTAACCACCATTGAACAATTTAGCTACTTTATGCTGAAATAGTTTTATTACTGTAGTAGGAAAAATAGAAATACAATAAAATTCTGAGTCTGTGTGTCTGTATGTATAAGCATCACATTTGCAGTACAGTTGGATTTGTTTCAATTAGGGTCTGATGCATTAGGGGTCTGGTGTGGTTTGATCTACAGTCTTGCAAATGACTGCATTTTCAATTAGTTTCATGTGAAAATTATAATTTGTAGGTAGAAGGAAGTGAAGGTAGACAAAGATTACAGATATTCTGCCTATCTTGGCAGAGTTCAGCAGCTATCATTTTTGGATCCCCATTAGACTTTTTCCAAATGGAATTTATCACTAATAACAAGGGAAAATAATAAAGGAATATATCAATAGAAGTCCAAACCAGTGTGCATTAGCTGCTTGTCAAGTATGTTTTTCCTAATGAATATCCTTGTTGCTCTCTATCTCTCTGCTTATAGAAAACCAGTTTTCATTAGTCATTAAAAATAAGTCTTGGTGCCACCTTATTTACATTCTACTGAAAATAATTAGTATTTCAAACTAGAATTATTCAGGGCACTTCTGAACTTGTAGTAGGACCATTTGACATCATCCAAATGCATAATTCTGTTCAGAACATATCTGAAAACACAATCAGTGCTTTTTTAGTTATAAGAGTGTCACAACTGAATTCTAGGATGGTTAATATCGTACATGAGGGAATCAAAACTCTACTGTAATTAGGCCTTCCTTTCAAGCCTTGCTTTTCTAGTGGCAGAACTGTCAGAGAAGGGGAAGCATTGAAAGTCAAAGCCTATAACAACTCAAAACTCTAAAATCATTGCTAACTCATGAACTCTACCACTGTAAATAACAAAAGGCACTGTGTTTTGTTTTGTTTTGTTTTTTTAAAGAAGCAATCAGTTTTAAGTGACTTGCCCAGGGTCACAAAGCTAATAAGTGTTAGAGACCAGATTTGAACTTAGATCCTCCTGACTCAGGGGCTACTGCTCTATCCACTATGCCACCCAGCTGCCCATGAAATGCACTTTTCAAAAAGAGCTTTATTACAAAAATAGAGACATTCATGAATTACTATTATCTGTTTTGCAAATGATGTCCTTTCTCCATTTAAATATTTTTAAATTCTTATTAAAACAAACCTTGCAACTCAGTTGGAAGAATGTGGTGGTAAAATATAACTGCCATTTTTAGCACTGTCAAGATATTAGGAGACACTGTTTTCCAGAGCTAAGGCCCAACAAGCAGGCTGTGCCCTGAACTGAGCATAACAACAATCCTTTGTGCTCTCCCTCTGGCAAAATCATTGCATTGCTTTGACCCAGTGTTTTCTGAGTTTGGACAAGCACTGGACAAGAACCTATGTTCTGGTCATAAAGCCCTACTATGAATCAAACTTGTTTCATTGTTATCCCTCATTGTCATAGCTACAACCCACTGTATAGCCACTGGTACAAGTATTAAGATATCCCCACACAGCCTTGGGTCCCTTCTGTGAGGACAGGGCCCTGGTACATGTGTCTAGATTCTTCCTTGCTTGCAAGCTCTTTCCCTCACTTTGAAATTAAGCTTCTGTTTGATTCCTGACTCTCTTGTCTCTAGCCTGCTCTGTTTGGCTCCAGCTCTCCACAGGTTAGAGACCAGTTCAGTCCAGTTGACAGCATATAGGATAAAATTTATGTTATTATGGATAATAAAACTAAATTTCATATTTGTGCTAATTCTTAGGATCAATAAAAGGTAAGTCACTTAATTTCTGTCAGCCTCAGTTTCCTCATTTGTAAAATGGAGATAATACCTACCTCACAGTGTTGTTGTAAGGATCAAATGAGACGTGACAGGACAAAGTTTCCCTCAGAACCTGACTGGACTCAACTTTTCATTCTTGGCTTCTTTTCCATACTCTCAGCCAACATAGGGTAACCCCAGGTCAAACCTCTTCCTGGGACTTTATTTGCCCTAGATTCACTGACACAATTTCTTGGTAATCTAGTCCCAACTATTCAGAGGGTGGGCCTCTCAGACTTAGTAGAAAGCCTAAGACTAAGACTAAGTCACCCAACTAATAACATAATAACCAGATTGCATTTCCAGACTACAGGGTTGTGACCAAAGAGGCTAAATGTCACTGTATCCTTGTTGTACATATCGCTATTAGGGCAGAGTAAACCTCTTTTGTTAGATGTTCAATAACTTTTAAGTGCTTTATTTCATCTCAACCTTAAATATGAACTAAGAGGGAGTCAATGTTAGAGCTTCAATTACAAGATGAATACAATGCTTGTCAAACAATAAAGTGCTATATAAATGCTATTATTATTATATCACATAAATGCTTTATACATGGTATATGCCACATAGAGGCTTTATATCTCAGATTCTTTATATAAACAGCATTACCTGATCCATAGTTAATTGCTTTCCTCATAAAACAAAATAAAACAAAACAAAAACCAGCCCCTGGTCATTTCAGGTCTGTAGAGCTATAATGAAGGGGAATCCTAGAGTTTTAGCAGTTTGTAGAACTAGTGGTATTAGTTTTATTAGATAATAATAAAGCTTATACTGGGCACACCTTATTAATTATAAAATATATTTGTAATATATATTTATAAAACAAACCTTATATATTTATAATACATAAAATATAGATATTATAAAATAACTAGGAATGTGATGCTTTAACTTAACAGCTTTGGCAAGATGCTTAGGCAGATACTACCAAATATTTATATAAAGATTTTTTCCTGATTCCAAGTGTTCTCAAAAACCAATAGAAAGGGATATCTCAGGAAACCGTTGGCTAAAATAGTCCTAATCTCTGTTTGTGGGAATATAGGAACATGGAGAATGATATCAGCCTCAAGAGTAGGTCTGATAATATGTTACATTATGGATTTCCATGTGACATATATGGCTCTGCTGCCCTTTAATGCTAGCAGAAGTGATTATTACTAGAAAGCATTAAAGCATTTATAGGTACCTGCAGGCATGATATATACAGTCTGAATGTGAACTACGACAAATACATATTAAAAAACTGTATTACTTACAAAAGAAACAGAAAAAATAAAGTCATAGTAGTCTGAATAAATGTGGCATAGTATAAGGGAATGAGTACTGGAGTGGAAGTCAGAGGACCTGGGTTCAAATCTCAGCTCTGTCACTTACTACCTGTTTGAACTCTTTGATTCAGTTTCCTCATTTGCATAGTGAGGGATTGGACTATGTTCAAGATGCCTTGAACATCTCTTCCAAGTGTAAACCTGTGATTCCATGATACCGGCAAAGTCAAGAATGTTAGGAGACCGGTGAATTAATCTGGGAAGATTTCATGAGGAAGGTTGACTGGTAATAAAATTCTGAAAGAGGGATATAGTCAAGTAATATTCTAAGTTCAAATATATTTGAATAGAAAGAAATCAAAGAAATGTTTTAGCATTCTGTGCAGAGAGAACTTATTAATGGAAATCAAATTTTATAGATCTAAAATAGTCAATAGTAGAAGACTGAAATTATTTTCCCTTGGTCAAGGCCACTAGACTACTATCTACAGCAGAAAAATGATGCTATTGTTAATGTTAATTAATCAAATTCCCTAACAATTCAGAGTGGTTTAATATCAAGTGTTGATTTAATCCAGGCATTTCTCATAATAACAGCTTTATGGAAGTTTTCTGAGGCACAGGCTGTAGATTTTTTGACAGCAAACCAGTAATACAACTAGGGCTCTGAGATCTTCAAATTTTAGTAAAAGTAGCAGTAAATAAAATAGAAATTTTTCTAATCTTAGACTCTGAAATTTTCAGCTCAGTTGTATTGCTGTTCATGAAATGCTAAGCAATCCAAAACTTAAAAATTTCCCTTTTCTGTTACCTTGTAAATAACAATCAGTTAGTATGATCTTCTTTGGATATAGTAATTATGCCTTTTAGTCATTCTTCTAAACTCTTTAACCATGGTGATCACAGTAATTACATAGCAGACTTCATAATGTGACAATTCAATTTATAGATCAAAAATATTATGTGGAACCATGTATTAGTAGAAGGCTAACAACAGTGTCTTATAGTTACCAAAATGACAATTTTGTTGTTTATGTTCAAAATGTACTAAACCATATTCTCAAAAGATTTCCTTTTGAACTTCAAGAAATTATCTAAATATAGTTTACATAGGATACTGTGTTTGTATTTATAGCCTCTACTAATTTTCCTACGTTAGTGAACACTGATAAAGGTGTATATGTTTAATTTTAAACCGAATTTTAAAACATCCATTTTGAACTGAATACACATGTTGAAAACTCAACATATCCCAAAACAGGACTTATTAGCTTTCCCTCTAAACTCTTCTTTTTCATTCCCTCTGCCTTACTGTTGGGCACCCTTCCAGTCACCCACGTTCATAACCCTGATGCAGCCTCTACTCACTCTCACTCCACACATCCAACCACCAAATCTTGTAATTTATTTTTCAAAATACAGTACTAAAACAAGTTCAATTGGTTGTACTGGTTTTTGATGTTAAGGTTAAATTCATTAAAAAAATTGACAACCTTCTCAGGCAAGTTTTCAAGCACATCCGTTTTATAAAAAACTGTTAAGTAAAAATAAGTAGCATTTTTATTGTATTTGGATGGTCCACTAAGTCAAGACTGCATTTACTTTTTAATAAAAGTAGGATGGCATTTACATATTATTAAGCATATATATGACAGCCATTCTCTCAGGGCATGGAAGTCAGTTAAAAACGTACCCATATGATATTTCATAGGCAAAGGACACGTATTAGATAGTTCAGATTTACAGAAGTTGTCTTGGTGGAGTCACTTTTTTTTCTTTTTAAATTAAGTACTCTATAATGCTCAGATCCACAGTATACATACACACATCATGAAGATTCCACTCCCACGGGAAACCAGAGACACTAGCTCGGGAGCACCACATTTTTGGAGATTAACAGTTCACCCTCTTACAACACTTCTATAATGAACCGGATAAAGGGGGTGGGAATTGAACTAATCTCATGTGCTTTAGGGAAAGCGTGAGGAATCATTTGAGCCAAAGCGTTTATTTTTGTCGAGACAAATTGGTTCATTACAGCAAAGAGAAGCAGTGGCTTGCTACTCTTACTGTGGTTAGATGTGGCTAACCGAGGCTGCTCCCAAGAGTAAGTTCTGGTTGAAATCGTGTGTGTTTCTGTCAACCTTCTAAATTCCACAGCCGGGCCGTCTGCCGCACACTGATCTCACTGCAAGGCGGCACAGCACGTCAAGAACACCTGATCAGGGCGGAGGGCGGACTGGAGGTCAGTCGGGCCACGGACAGGTGCCGCGGCAGCCCTCGGAGGAAAGGGGGAAGGGCGTGTCCGGAGAGCCCGTCTTTTTCTGCCTCCAGGGCACCGCTGCCCTCACGCAGCCGGGGCTCGGGTCCTCCGCGCTCCAGTCCCTCCTTCCCTCGCTCCCTGCAGCTTCGGCAGCGGCTGCGCGGTGAGGGCCGGGGGGCTCCCGGGCCGCGGCGGCGGAAGCTGCGGCAGCGGAAGAGGCAGCAGCAGCGGCGGAAGCTAAGGTGGAGGCGGCGGCGGCAGCAGCGGCAGCGGCGGGAGCAGTAGTAGCAGCAGCGGGAGCAGCAGCGCGGAGGGGCGGCGGCGGCGGCGGCTGCGTTCGGGGCCCCTCTGGCCGCCTAAGGTTCGAGCGACCCCGGGGCCACCGCCTGGGTGAGGGTGGGCCATGCAGGAGGCGGAGGAGCTCGCGCCCCCTCCGCGGCAGCCGCCTTTGCCGCCCGTCTACATCTATAGCCCCGAGTACGTCCGCACTTGTGACTCGCTGGCCAAGGTGCCCAAGCGGGCCAGTATGGTGCATTCCCTGATCGAAGCCTATGAGCTGCTGAAGGAAATGAGGGTAGTAAAGCCGAAGGTGGCTTCCATGGAGGAGATGGCCAGCTTCCACACGGACGCCTATCTGCAGCACCTCCAGAAGGTCAGTGAGGAAGGGGATGACGAGCATCCCGACTCCGTGGAATTCGGCCTGGGTTACGACTGCCCCAGCACAGAGGGCATATTCGATTACGCGGCCGCAGTGGGGGGCGCCACCATCACGGCGGCCCAGTGCCTGATTGATGGAAAATCTAACATAGCCATTAACTGGGCCGGAGGCTGGCACCACGCCAAGAAAGATGAAGCCTCAGGCTTCTGTTACCTCAACGACGCCGTGCTGGGGATCCTGCATTTGAGGAGGAAGTTTGACCGCATTCTCTACGTGGACCTGGACCTCCACCACGGAGATGGCGTCGAAGATGCTTTCAGTTTCACTTCCAAAGTCATGACTGTGTCTCTGCATAAATTCTCTCCAGGTTTTTTTCCGGGAACTGGCGATGTATCTGATGTGGGCCTTGGGAAGGGAAGGTATTATAGCGTCAACGTGCCCATTCAAGACGGCATAAGAGACGAAAAGTATTATCAGCTCTGTAAAAGTGTCCTCAAGGAGATCTATGTAGCCTTCAACCCCAAAGCAGTGGTTTTACAGTTAGGAGCCGATACCATCGCAGGGGACCCGATGTGCTCATTTAATTTGACTCCCGTGGGACTTGGGAAGTGTCTTAAGTACATCCTTCAGTGGCAGCTGGCCACCCTCATCTTGGGAGGAGGCGGCTACAACCTTGCTAACACAGCGCGGTGCTGGACATACTTGACTGGGGTCATCCTGGGGAGAACACTCTCTTCTGAGATCCCAGATCATGAATTTTTCACTGAATACGGCCCGGATTATGTGTTGGAAATCACCCCCAGCTGCCGGCCTGACCGCAATGAGCTGCACCAAATCCAGCATATCCTGAATCGAATTACAGGGAACTTGAAGCATGTGGTTTAGCTGGGGTGGGTGGTGGGTGGTGTTGCCAGATCTGATTTTGACAGTATTGGAAGATTTCTTGTAAAGCTGACTTTGTGTTTTTGTGAATTTGTGGCTGTGGGAAAAAAATCTGGATGAGATTACTTCCTCACAACATCAAATGGCAGCTAGTTTTCTTGGGGTTCAGTAGGCAATCACCCCAGAGGTCTAAGTAGAGGACTGAAGGGAGAAGGATGGTAACTTAAGGTTCAGGTGCTTTTTCTGAAACATAGTTGAGACAAAATTAAGATTCCTTTTTAAAAAGGCAAAAGCAGTTTGTATTCTTGGAAATTATTTTCTGGTGGGTTTGGGGTGGGGAGTCTTTATTTTTTAAGCAAGAAATGATTGGGGTTATTAGTTCACTGTCATTGATGAATTTGGTGAGTAGTACTACTAGTGGTCAAATACAATTTTGATTTTAAAAAACATAAAAATTATATTTTAACTTCATCTCCCCTGTAAAATAGTTGCATAAATTGTATAATTATATTTTAATAAAGAGTTTTTAACAGATTCAGGATTTCATCAATATGCGTACAACAGATTGCAATAGGCCCATGGAAGGTTTTCTTTAAATTCTCAGTAAAGGATCACTCAGTAGTTTAGAAGGCCTTATTCTTGAATTTTTAAATATAATACATTTACATTGCGCTTTAAGAGGTTACATTTCATAAGGTCTTTTAAAAACGAACAAAGCACTTTACAAACATCATCTCATTGGTTCCTTACAACCAGTCTGTGAGGTAGGTGCTATTATTATTCCCACTGGACAGATGAGGAAACAGAGGTTCAGAGAGAAGTGACAGGGATTTGCCCAGGGTCATACAGCTTATAATTATCTGAGACAGGATTCAAACTCAAGTTGTCCTGACTTTAAGGCTAGGGCTCCTGTACCTCTTAATATCTTAGAGTTATCTATGTATAACTATTCAGTTCTGGGTCTAGTTCATTGTCTATCTTCTGTACCTCTCTGTGTTTTTATATACATATATATACTGGTGGACTAACTTGATAAACTATTTGTCCAGCTACATATGTTATAGTCTAGGCAATATGTATTTTTGATTCACTTTATTGTTCCAGTGTAAATGATTACCGTGCTAATATGGATTTCATTGAGGACATTTTGCAGTATTCTGGAGATGAATTAATGTTGCCTATCAAAAGGAGCCTAGGGAGAGCCTTCCTATCAATAAGAAATTTTTTTTGGCTTGGATTATAACCAGGCATCAACTATGACAGTGCAGACTTATGTAAGCACATCTCACTTTTATTCCACACTTGATGAGAGTACTCAGTGGATCAGTAAACAACGGTATTTCCATAGTTCTATCAATCTGAGTTAGTAATTGTTTGTGCACAGGAGAAACCTTGTCTGAGAGGGCTTTCATGGCTGTATTTTGTTCTACCAAGTCAAATACTTAAGAAAAAATTAATAAAACAGTATATAGTAGTAGTATGTTTTTTTTTTTCTGTCAATTCTGTAACTTGTGAAATCGAGATCTGGTTAGCTGTAATAAATAATCTACAAAAGCTCAACTATTTCTTCTCTTACTTTCTTCGGGAATTCCCTTGATGCATGCAAAGTTCATTCTCATGAAGATTAAGTAGAAATGAGAAAGCAGGTATAAGGACCTGTGGTGGCTACTGTCTTCTTGGTTACTCTTTTTGGTCAAAAGTACCTATCTGATTTTCTGTTCTATGGAATCTTCCTTCCCCTCTCTGAAAGATCACAAACATCATTTCCTGAGTGACTTTAAAATGTCGTGGATTTCTTCTGCTTGTATTTGATCATGTCTAGTTATTCTTTCTGACTTCATCTTAAATTGCATTTTCACTTCCTCACATGATGTATCGAATACTAAGTGGCAAAGTGTGAAAGTAGTAAAACCCATTATCATAAAAAAATAAAATTGTTATAAACCCCCAGCACATGTGCTCTATTTTGTATGTTTGTTTGTCTTCCTTCATTTTCCTTATAAATGCTCTTGGGACTAGACTCTTTTTAGGTTTGTTTTATCCCCAAATGCTTTTTCTTTCTTTCTTTTTTTTGTGAAGTGATACTATTCGAAATCTGTCATACAGATCTGTGATATTTTGTAAATGACATTGTGCTCATGTTCATAGAGTCAGTTGGTGCAGTGGATAGAGAGCATTGGACTTAGAGTCAAGAAAATACTTAAGAGTCAGGAGGATTTGAGTTCAAATGTGGCATCTGATACTTAAAAGCTATGTGACCCTGGGGCAAGCACTTAACCTTTATTTGCCTCAGTTTCCACAACTGTAAAATATAGCATCTACCTCAGAGTAATTGTGACGATAAAATAAGATATTGGTAAAAAGCACCTAGCATAATGCCTGGCACATAGTAGGTATTATATAAATTCTCATTCCCTTCTCCTTTCCCTCCTGCTCTAAATATGTTGCCCTTGGCAGCTATGACTTTCAGTATATTCAAGGAAATTCTCTTTTGTTGATGAGGGACAGTTTCTGGGCTCTTTCAGCTTTCCTTTTGTTGTATCCTCAAGTACATGGACTGTGTCATATTTTATCTTTTCTCAAGACCTAGCACAGAGAACAGAATATACGCTTAAGTGTCTATTAAATTAATTTTGTCCATATCCTATTTTTGCTCAACAGCTTGTTTAAAACAGCTTGGGCTAAGATGCAGAGACAATGAATTAAAAAATATAAGACCAAAAATAATTTTCCAATAGAAAAGAGGTCAAAAGATTGTAAACAAAAGTTCTCAAAAGAATTGTAAACCTAACAACCATATGAAAGAAGAATGCTTCAAATCACTAATAACAGGAGAGATGGAAACAAAACAATTCTGAAGTTTTACCTCTCACCAAGCATAGCAGTGACAGTCAATGATGAAAGCGGTGTGGAAAGACAGACATACTAATTACATTCACTAATCTGTGAATTGGTCCAGCCATTCTAAACATAAATTTGGGATTATGGAAATAAAATGGCTAAAAATTTCCATACACTTTGACCCATGGATCATCTTGCTAGGCATGTGCTCCACTTTTTGTAGTAGCAAACAAATGAAAATCAAGAAGATGCCCATCAGTTTGTAAATGTCTAAAGAAGTTGTGGTATATAAGTGACACAATATTATTGTGCTGTAAAAATGAGAAAAAAGATTAACAGAGAAGCATGAGAAGATTCATATGAGCTGATGCAAAGTGAGGTAAAGAAACAGCAAAACAATATGCACAATATACAAAAATGTATATACAATATACAAAAATGTAAGTAAAATAAAAAACAATGAAACAATTTAAATGCTGCAAAATTATACAGACCTAGTTGGGCCCTAAAAAAAGAGACAGGAAAAGTATTCGCCCCAGTCTGTCAAAGTGGGGGAGGGACTATGAGTATAGAACACAACATAATGTCGGATGTTTTCAATATGTTTAGTTTTGCTGCACTTCCCCCTCCCTCCCCTTTTCATTTTTTCATATGGCAAATGGCACTCTGAGAAGAATAAGAGGGAAAGATACATTGGGAAATGGAAGTGATGTCAAAACAAAAGACATCAAAATTTTGTTTAAAAACAAACATCAATCTGGAGTTACTGTATATCTTCTGATTTTATGCTCAAATCTGATTTGGTATTTATCTTTACTCATACTCTGATGAGAAGCTATGTGGCAAAGGGACTAGAAAGGTAGTCAGAGAACTTAAGTCTCACCTCTCACATGTTGGCCAGGTTACCCTGGATGAGTCACTTGACCAATAAATGAGCTAGGCAGCTAAGACTGTAAGTTACAGGATAATTGCTGATCCACATTAGTAGAGAGTTTCCTTACCAGAACTTCCCTATGTCAATGAAATCATAGGTCTGGATGGAATCAAACCTGTAAATATCCAGGGATAAGACTGAATGCAATTCTTAAATGATCACTATTTTCCATAACTAGTAAGGGACTCCAGGGTACATGCTCCCATCATTTGTCTCCATTCTCACTCACACATCACTGAACAGTACTAAAGAAAGTCACATACTTGAGTTGACTAGGGTCACCGAATTTATGTAAATTAAATAAGGTCCCTCCCCATAACAAAGCAATCTTTATACAGTTCCCTAATTTCATTCTATATACCAGTTTCCACAGAGGCTATTCCAAATCTTTTCTCCTCAAGCCTCTCATATATTCCCTTTCTGTAACCTCTAACAGAAGAGCTTGGCTCGTGTTTATGAAAAAAATAAGAGATTTATGAGCTCCCTCTTCCCTGTTCTACAATTCCTACCTCTCCCCACCCCACCGAAATGTCTTGACAACTTTTTCATCCTCTCCGTTATTCCAACCTCTAATAAAGACCTGGCCATCCTTTTTGCAAGGCCAAGCTCTGTACTGGTACTCTGAATCTCATCTCCTTCCTTCAGCATCTCGTCCCCCCATCCCATGCTTCAGTCACTCTCTGCCAACTGGTTTATTCCCTAAAGCCTATAAACATGCCCTGGTCACCACCATTCATTTAAAAGAAAATACCTCAGGATCCTCAAGTTATAACATCCTATATTTCTTTTCCTTTCACTGCTAAACTCATTACCTCTACTTTCTCTCCTATTCCTCACTTCTTAACACATTGCACTCTGGCATCCAGCCTCATTAACTCAACTAAAACTACTTTTTCCAAAGTTACTGATGATCTCTTGATTGTTAAAACTGATGGCCTTTTCTCAGTCCTTATACTTCTTTTGAACTTTGCAGTATTTGACACTGTTCATTAAGACTCTCTTATCTTAGATATACTCATATCCCTAGGTTTTCATGATACTATTCTTGGTTTTCTTCCTCAGTCTCCTTTGCTGGTTGATCACCCATATCCTTCCTCCTAACTCTGGTACTAAGTCTCTGTTGTGAGTGCTCTTTCTCTACACTATCTTGGTGACCTCATCAGTTCCCATGGGTTCAATTGTCATCAATATACAGATGACTCACAGATCTCTGTATCTTGCCCCAGTCATTTCCCACAATGTCAGTCCCATATCACCAGCTGCCTATTGGACATTTCACAACGGATGTTAGACATCTCAAACTCAACATGTCCAAAATAGAATTCATTATCATTCTTCCAAAGCCCAACCCTCTTCAAAAGTCTCTTATTTCCATAAAGAGCACCACCAATGTTCCAGTCATTCTGGTTCATAACCTCAGTCATCCACGACTCTTTACTTTCCCTCACCCTGCAAATCTAGTGAGCAGCCAAATCTTATTGGTTCTACCCCAGCATCTGCTCTCATATCTTTGCCCTTCTTTTGTCTGACACACCCACCATGCTGGTTAACATCACTTCTCATCTGAACTATTAAAGATAGGTGAACCTCTCTAAAGTTTCTTCTTTTTATAATCCATCCTATTCCTAAATGACAAAGTGATAGCCCTAACGAGGATGTCTGTGCATGTCACTCTCCTAATCAGTAAAGTCCAGTGGTTCCCTGTTGCTTCCAGGGTAAAATACAAACTCCTCTGGCATACAAAGCCCTTCACAATCTGGCTCCAAACTATTTTTCTAGCCATATTATACCTTACTCTCCTTTACATACTGTTTAGCTCAGTTAACCTATTCTTTTTGCTCTTCCTTACACACAATAGTCCATCCTTTTTCTCCAGGCTGTATGTACCTCATGTCTAAACTGTACTCACTGTTAACCTGTGCTTTTTAGAATCCTTAGTTTCTTTAAAAGCTTGGTTCACATTTCCTTTCCTAAAGCTGCTATTTTCTCCTGAAAAAAAAAAATGACCTCAATATACACACACATATATATATGTATACATACACATATATATGTATACATACATATATGTATGTGTGTGTGTATGTATATATATGGATCACGGTACAGCTGGAAGGGACTCTGAAGTCTATCAAGTTCAACTTCCTCATTCTACAGATGATGTTTTATAGAGCAGGGACCTTTTCATTTTTATCTTTGTGTCCTCAGCACCTAACATAGTGCCTAGCATCTAGTAGTTGCTTAATAAGTGCTTGTTGAAATCAATATTAATCATATGCATTTAAAAAGGCATAGATAATAAGACAACAATACTAGGAAGCCTTAAAGCTCTTTTCATGGAACTGATCAAATCTAACAAAAGGGTAAACAAAAGGGAAAATATAGAACTGAAGATACTGTTGGAGAATGCAGAACTAAAAGATTTATGGTATCTAATAAATGGGATCATAAAAAAAAATTTACAATTTTTTCAACACCTCATAGTACTGTTACAAAAAAAGAACAAGTTCTTGGGCACAGAGAAATTAGAAATATATGCAATAAAAATAGTAGCCAATATAAAAACTGCAAGCAAAAGACAGACTTAAATGGATACATAATCAGGATATCTTAGATATTAAGTGAATCAAAGAACAAAAAGGATATAAACAGTTACTAATTGTGAAAGACAATGATAATGACAAAACAACATACCAGAATTTCTGGGATGCAGCTAAAGTAGTGCATAAAGGGAAAAAAAGCATGCCCCTAAAACATATATTAACAAAAAGGAAAAAGAAAGCATTAATGAGCTGAATACTCAATTAAAAAAATTAGGGAAACAACATGCAAACAAAAATAAACACAAAAGAGGGAATCTTGAATATTTGAGGGAAAAAAACTGAAACAAAAAAGATGATAAAACATAAAAACTAAACGCTGCTTCTTTAAAATGCCTAGCACATACCTTTAGTCAACCTGGTTAAATAAAAAGAAGTGTGAGGAAAATAATTTTTTTTAAAAAAGGAGGGAGAACCACAACAAAGAAGAAATGAAACAATCATCAATGAAACAATTATAGTTAAATGTCGATACAAACGAGAAATTAAAGGAGGATTAACTACAAAAAGATAAGATTCCGATTAACAAAATATTAGAGATATTTAATAATATATTTTTGTAAAAGAAAATTCAACTAGTTGTAAAGGCACTACTAATGACAAAACAATAATACAACAACAACAAAGAAATATGGTCAATATGAATTTACAAAAGTCACTTTCAAACTATTAAAGAACACAATACACAAATTATTTTCAAAAACTACCAAATTCCATGAGAGATATAGAATCCTAATACTTAAACCAAGAAATGATAAAAAAACAAATAAAAGTATGTATAGATCAATATCATTAAAGAATATAAATTTAAATATATAAATAAAATCCTATGAAAAAATTACAACAATTTATTGGGGAAAATGGTTTACTATAATCAAATGGGATTTATACTAGGAATTCAAAAATAGTTCATTATTAGGAAGGTAATTAAAAATAAAAGTCTCTAAGACCTTTGTCTATATAATAGATGAAGAAAATACCTTGGACAAAGTACAACACTGATTTGTTAAAAACTGTAAAGTAGGGACACAGAAGAATCTTTTTTTTTTAATGATCAAACTATCTAAAACAAGCATCTGTTATTTGACGTACTTCTAGGAAGGCTAGAAATAAGAATAAGACAAAAGAAAGAGATGAGACATAAAGGTAAGCAGAAGTAACAAAAATCTATTTTCTGATGACACACAGGTTTAATAGAAAATCCCAGAAAATCAGCAAAGAAATAAACATTAATATGCTCAGTATAGTAGGTTACAAAGTAAACCCACAAAATTAACATTTTACAGCAAAAACAAAAGAATAATAGAATGGGAGGTTCAATTAAAAAGAACTACAAAGTACATGAAGTATATAGAAATCTGTCTATTAAAAGCACACTCAATACCTGAATAAATATAATTAAGAAATCCTTCTTAAACTCTCAAGATCAAGCTAGACAAGAAATAATTAGAAATAACTGAATTTAACAACTTAGTGTTTAATAACCTGGAAGCATAAGTTGCCTAGAAAACTCTGTATCTCGCAAGACCTGGAAAAACTAAAAAGCAGTCTGGTAGAAATCAGGTTTAGAATAACACTTTATACCATATATTATAAAACAACTCCGAATGCATATGTGACCTAAGTATTAAAAATTATACTACAAAAATTACTAAGTATTTATTAAGCATTTACAATGTGCCAA
The DNA here is from genome assembly GCF_900497805.2 of Vombatus ursinus. Classification (NCBI taxonomy): domain Eukaryota; kingdom Metazoa; phylum Chordata; class Mammalia; order Diprotodontia; family Vombatidae; genus Vombatus; species Vombatus ursinus. The sequence continues at coordinate 4,870,030 of NW_020954867.1, forward strand.
GGACTGTGCTATGTGCTGGGGATACAAAAACAAAGGATTTAACAATTATTACTCTCAAGAACCTCACATCCTAACCAGTTTTTCCTGTGACTGGATCATCCTGGATAGTTTCTGGGGTGGTCCAGGGCCAGGTAGGGGGAGCAAGGTAAGAGAGGTAGGACACCCAATGGGGGCAGGTTTTACCATCACCTAGCTGTCTTCCATGAATGACAAATAAATAAAAAGGAGTGAGAAGGAGCAGTTAGACAAGTAGGAGGAGGAGACAGTGTTGTCATGAAAACCCAAGGAGGAGAGTAGTCAATAATATCAAATGCAGTAGTTAAGAACGGTGAGGACTGAAAAGGATTGAAAGGATTGAAAAGGTAATATTTGGCAAATAAGAGATCACTGGTGATTCTGGAGAGAGCAGTTTCAGTTGAATTACATGGTTGGGAGTCAGAGTGCAAAGAATCAGAAGTAGAGAAAACAGAGGCAATGAGTATAAATACAGAAAGAGAAGAGAGAGATAGGATGATAACTTAAGGGGATGGTAGGCTATAGTTTTTAAGGATTGGGGAGAGTTGAGCATAATTTTAAAATATAACTATTCAGGAGGGTTAATGCAAAATGTTTCTTGAAGCTTTTCATATGTTTATAGCACATCAATAATCTCAAAATATGGAGCATCAATCTTTCTTAAGAAATTTGGAAAACCATTTGACTACTATCATAGAATGTCCCCAACTCCCTAACCCCAAACCAACCAAACAAAACCCATAATACTCCACATTGCATCTCTCTAGACATTTGCTAATTTTGAAAACCAACATATTATTCAGGATGAATTTACTCTTAGCTCTCACTGCTCTGACAGCAGTAGAGAAGGCACCAACAAAGAAAAATTGAACATCAGATAAAGGCAGAAGAGATGACTGAGATGCTATCTGTCAAAGAAAGAAGATGATTAAAGGCATGTATTGAGGAATTAGGGCCACCTCATAGTCAGTGGATTATGTCAAGGGGTTTTCAGATGAAGAGAAGGGGAAATGATGGAATTCACCAGGAATGTCCTCAAATTTCTCAATAAAAAGTTTAAAAAGTAAGATCCTCAAATGAGAGAAGTCAAAGGGTGAGAGGTGGAAGACTTGAGATGAAACAAAAGGGCTTAAAAGAGCTTCTGTAGAGAATCAAAGAGGAATAAAGGGAGGCCCAAGATAGAAAGAAAAGTCTAATGTACATCCAAAATATTGATAACCATACTTTTTGTAGTAGCAAAGAACTAGAAACAAAGGAGATATCCACCAACTGAGGAATGGCTAAACAAACTGTGGTACAGGAATGTAATTAATGAGTACTGCATTGTAAAACAAAACAAAACAAAACAAAACAAAAAACAACCAGTGAATATAAAGAATACAAGAAGGCATGGGAAGACTTTCGTGAACTGATGCAAAGTGAGATAAGCAGAACCAGGAAAACAATATAAACAATGACTACAACAATGGAAGTGGAAAGAACTACTATCACCTACCACAATCAAAATAGAAATGGCACACTGTGCAATTATAATTTACAACTCTGGATCCCAAGAAGAGATATGAGAACATACTACCTTCTCTTATTTGCAGGGGGTGGTAGGACACATATACTGCTAAACTTGATTGATATGTTGGTTAATTTTGCTAAAAATGTCTTAACCCTTTCTGTTTTAAAACATTTAAAATTAGAGGTGGCTCTCTGAGTGGGAGAGGGGAGATAGGTCATATTGAAAAAGAAGATATATGCACGAAGTTAGCAATAAAAAAATTTTTAAACCTTTCTAGTACTTTGCTTATGCTTCCAAATAACTTCCATTCTATTTTATATTATAATTGTATATAATTTATTTTCACTATTTGACAATATGCTTCATGAAAGTAGGGACTACTAATTTCTAATTTGTATATTCCCCCATATTACCTGGTACAATGCCTTAATACATTTCTGTTCAATTAAAAAATCATGAGCAATAATATAAAATTACATTGGAGATTTTGATTTTTTTTCTCATTAGTTCATGCAGTAAGTTGATATTGCTTCATAGCATTTTTCTAGCAAAAAGATGTTTGACATAATTGATATATGGAATATCTGCTAGGAATGATGCCTGATAAGAATCAGAAAATGTAGAGCTGGTAGAGATTTCATGTGGCCTAAATTAACCTAATTTCATAAATAAGGAAGCTAAGTTCCTCAAAGGTTACATGACTTCTATTGTCATAGTGAGAAACAAGGGGAGGATTGGAATGCAGGTCCTTTGAGTGAAAATCTAGTATTCTTTTTACCCTGACATGCTTCCTTTAGGTATAGGCATTCAAAAATCAGGAAAACTGATATTAAAAATGAGTGATACATTTTCAGTTAGCAAAGATATTATTTAAAATGTTTAGTTTCTAAAGATGTCTGATTTAGATGAAATTCATTCCATTTATGTGTTAGCAAAGATGATAATGGCAATCACCTTTGTGCCTTAGGAGTCAAGTCACCAAGATTATCAAGCAACATTTTTGTTTTTTTTGTTTGAAGAGTGTCTGGTAAGTTTACTTTTCTTTTTCCTGGATCTTTAGTCAGTAGAAAGAAGAGGATTCAGAATGAAAACTGTGCTGCTAATACAGTTACAAGAAGAGGTAATGAAGGGTGCTGGTATTATTGGGAAGGGAATGACAAGTGTATCTCTCTTGGAAAAAGACTACCAAATCAACTGGAATAGAAAAAAGAAAGATATTTAGACATATTTGATACAGTGATGGACCTTTCCTCATTGCCTGTTTAAACCAGTTTTAGCACCAAATAGACTTGATAACTGAAAAATTATAAACAAGGTTTGGAAATCTAGAACTTACGAATAGAAAGTTCATTCACAAAATTTAGATTCTCAAATTTAATAAAGTGGCTAATTATGAACCACAAAGCATAACACTTCACAGAAAAAGGAGTATTCTCTCCTTTCAAATCAAGAGTTTCTAATACAGAAAGTTGTGACTCATTAATTAATAAACTGTTAGGTAAATGTACACCTTTCAATGACCCAACTTTTTTGCCTCTCAAGAGTCTGATCACATCCTTTTCACATCAATTCCTCGCACTCTTGCATTGCAACAAACCACTATGGCACTGGAGCTCACATCAGACATAGCCATCAAATCAATTATAACAGTCTGCTGCTGGCTTATACTGACAAGACATGATTGATAACAAAACCTGCCTACTTTCTGTTCTCATCTGACAGCAACAAAACAGTCCCTGCCTGCTTTTACCAGCATTTGTCATAAATCAATAGCAATTTCGTCACCTAGAAAGGTGCTGTCAACTCTGTTCAGTTCATCTGGTTTAATTTTATTTTCATAATTTTAAAATATAACTATTCAGCAAGGTTAATGCAAAATGTTTGTTTATTGAAGCTTTTGATATGTTTATAACATCAATAATCTCAAAATATGGAGCATCAATCTTCTTTAAGAAATTTGGAAAAAACATTTGACTACTATCATAGAATGTCCCCAACTCCCTAACCCCAAACCAACCAAACAAAACCCATAATACTCCACATTGCATCTCTCTAGACATTTACAAATTTTGAAAACCAACATATTATTCAGGATGAATTTACTCTTAGCTCTGACAGCATAGTTTTTTAAATAACTGTTTGAAGTGTTGAGGATTTCATGGCACCAATTTTCTCAGAAACAAGGAAGACATATTACTTTTGGCTTTCTTCCCCACCCCCACCCCCCAATATCAACATATAATTTCATAGTGAGAATGCCAAAAAAAAATTAAAGTGCAAGGTTGCAAAAAAGATAAAAAGTTAGTCAACAAGCATTAAACATCCACTGTATGCAGATATTACACTGGGTCCCATGCCCAATTTGAGAACAAAAATGGCTTTCTTGAAAAAAAAAATGACTTATAAAATAGACTAACACATAAAATAGACTTATAAAATAGACAAATTTAGTAGTATTAGCACTGCCTATGCTATACTTTTAAACATACTAACACTATGTGTATATCAAATATTTTGTATAGGCCAGGAGTCAGGAGTAAAGGAGAGAAGGGTCATTCCATCTCCAACTTCCCTGCATTTGAACAAACCACCTCTACCCACCTCCCTCAGTGCCTGAGATATATACTTTCCTTAATTCTGCCTTTCAGAATATTTATCTTTCAAAGGTCACCTTAGGACCCATTGTGTCTATTAAAACCTTCCACAATGTTCCCTAATGCCTTTTCCTACACCCTTCTCCATTACCTGGTATGTAGTTTGTATATATATATTTTTTTATGTACATATATGAATACATGTTACTTCCCCACAACAGAATGGAAGTTCCTTGAGGATAAGGGGCTGTTTTGTTTTTGTCTCTGTATCGCTAGCTTCTTGCATAGTACCCAACACATGGCAGAAATTTAATATGTGTAGAATGGAAGAACTGAATTATAGGAAAAGAGTACAATGGAAATCATGAGATACTGGACATCTGATTAAAAATGTCTGGCAGATACAAATCAATTACTTCCTAATTCCTCTTCACCCACTAAAAGATAATTGTTAACATAAAAATGTATTCAGTATCTAGATACGTGTTGTGCTCTATTAGGCACTATGCCAATTTAAGTGGGGAGGGGGAACCTGTTCTTGTCCTCAGAGTGCATGAACAATAAGAAAAAAAATAGGCTCAATCACAATATCACATAAGCACATTTTCAATTTGTAGCTATATCAGAAAATGGAAATATGATTTTATTATTTCCTTTGCCAAAGGCAAATGAAGCAGGTAATTCTTTGTGCAATTATTTGGAGTACCATCTCTGAATCAACAGCTTAAGCATGGATATTTTTGAATCTATATTAAAAAGACAATAATCACCACTGAAATAGTAGCTATTAACTTTTACTCCTTTTTCTTTCTGGCCCCTCACAAAAGACTATTGTGATGGCCTATTAATTCATATATATTTCATGCCACATTAATCTTCTTAAAATATCATTTTCTATGCCACTTCCCTGCTCTTCTAAAACTTCTAATGGTCCTATAACCTACAAGATTAAATCCAAACACAGCCTAGAATTCAAGACTCTTTGAAATCTGGCTCCAATCAACCATTCCAAGGTTTCTCTCTCTCTACTCCTCAACACAAATTGTCTTAATGGATAACCATAATTCTAGCCCAATACTCCTCTTACAAATAGATGAGGGAAGGAATAATTGGTCTGTCATGGCCCTCTTGCTCTCCACAAAAGCGGAAATCAGTCTCCCTTGAAAAAGTGGGCCAGATCCCAGACCGAATCCATTGTCATCTATGAGTATCTACAAACAGTAACCACATGTAAACTATTACATACACACACTTTTTCATTTTTATAGGGAGTCTTGCACTCTATAGAACATCACTGCTTGAATAAAATGTAAGGTTTGACAAAGCAAACTAGGAATAAAAGAGAAACTTCAATATAGCGGGCATCTTATATTTATTTACAAAAGTTATCAATGAGGTGTCACAATGAGTTATCAATGAAGAGTGGCATCTTCAAAGTGGCCCTTGAAAGAAGATGTGGCAGGAGTATGTTCAAGTCATAAGAAGACATTTTGAACATGTTCACCAAGATAAGAGAGGATCATGTAATATCTACTGATCTAGTTCTGTCAAATTTAGTAGTATTACCACTGCCCATGCTAGCCCGAAATAGTTGCCTGCTTGTCCATCTCAAAAACCCCAGATAACCCAATATACATCATGCTGAATAAAAAGCTCTGAGTAAATATTACTTTGTTTATGGCACCTTAAGAATCTGGGAAAGGCTCATAAGAGTTAAAACTTAATTAGGCTAGAACAAATGTAAAGGTTTTGGGGACAATAAGTTCATTAATGCATTGTTTGTGGAGCTGTAAATTGATCCATGCATTCTGCCCTCTCTCTTTATGAGAATATGCCCAATAAATTTACAAAGCCAGCAATGGAAGGAGTCAGATTTTTCTCTCTCCTTCCTTTACCTTTACCTAATTACACCAACTGTAATGCTCAGTGATCACAGAGCTGAGGTAACAAAGGCACCCCTCTTTCCCACCAATCACAACTCTAGAATCCCTGGGAATTAGGGAAAATTAATGAAACCTAACACATGAGAGAAAGGAATTTTACTGAATAAAAAGTGAAAGTTGAGAAGCCATCACTGGTGTGGTACCTCCTATTAGTGAATATGATGTACATTTAGAGAACTGAAATGTCCTCCATCTCCATGCCTCCTGAGGCTCTTGTTAGTTGTTGAAAATATCCTTCAATAAAAAAATAAATCTCTTTTGGAGTAAGTTTTTTCATTGTCTGTCTTCTGTCTTCCTAGTGTGAATGCTGATTTATAATAAAATATCTCATTTATACAGGTACTTGCCTCTAAATTTTGGAAATAATATTGATGGTAGAGATTAATCACATCTCTGTTCCTCATTATTCCCTCTGGCACTAATTGAAACATATGGGGGGGGATGCTGTGTGAGGGGCTAATGTGAAAGAAAAGTGAAAAGTGTTTCTTAGGGCCAGGCCATAAGTGTCAAACTAAATACTTTATATTTTATCCTACAGACAATGGGGTGGGGGCCAAAAAAACACTGAAGGTTTTTTGAGCAAGTGAGTGATGTGGTCAGATGTAGTCATTAAGATAATTGATGGGGCAGCTAGGTGGCACAGTGGATACAGCACCGGCCCTGAAGTCAGGAGTACCTGAGTTCAAATCCAGCCTCAGACCAAACACTTGACACTTACTAGCTGTGTGACCCTGGGCAAATCACTTACCCCCAGTTGCCTTAAAATAAAATAAAATAAAAAAGATAATTGACAACTGTGTAATGAAAAAGGGGAGTTACTGGAGATCAGAGACAGGCTATAAGGAGGCTATCATAGCAGTCAAGGTGAGATGTGAGAAGTTCCTAAACTCAGGTGGTGGCAATGTGAGTACTCAATGTGAGTACTGAAGAGGAGAAAAAAGCAAAGATATCGCCCAAGTAGAATCCAGATGTGTTTGTTTAATCAAATCATCTTAAGCTGTTGTAACAAGTAGCTGAACAATCACAGGATTTAGAAATTTAGAGCTGGAAGAGATTTATTCAATCACCTTGACATGACCAAGATGAAACTAAGGCTCAGAGGAATGACATGGATTTTTCAAGGTCACAAGGTAGGAAGTGGAGCCATGTTTCAATCAGGTGTCTTTCAACTTTACTATGCTAGAGCAGGGGAATGTTGGTTTGGAAAAGGAGGCTTCTTCATTTTGGCCCAGTGTTTTCCCATCAAATCCTAGCTGTACCCCTATTGGGAGGAAAAGAAAAAAAGGAGAATTCTATGGGCTTCTCTTCAACTACTCACTTAAAGTCCACCTGTTCTTATTTGTTATCAATATAATATTTGAATGACTTCACTATTCATAGGGACCTTTAAACTATGTACCCTACAGATACCAATAATCTGCTATATTTGCTCTTCATAGATCTAAAAATTGTTGCTATGTGTAGTACTTGGTATAGGAGATACATAGCGGAGGACTTGGAGTCATGGAAATCTGAGTTTGAATCCATCCTCAGAGAATTCTAGGCTATATGGACCCAGGCAAGTTACATGACTTTTTGGGTCATAGTTTCCCCATCTGTAAAATTAGCAGGTTGGATTTAATGACCTCCAGGTTCCATTTCACTCCTAAATTTATGATTTTATATATTTTTTCACATATGGGCCTCGGAAAGCTATTCCAGGTTCCAGATATTGCACTGGTAAATATCTACTCAAAACCATAGTTTTTTGAGCTCCCAACAATGGATTTGTTACTTTTACAAGGCCAGGACACATCAGTGCAGAGCAAGCAAAATAGAGTTAATCACATAGCTTAGAAATTGAGTAACAAGATTCAATCCACAGGCACATTACTCTTTCCCACTGTTAATCAATCACTCTATAAGAGAGGAAAGGGGACACACACATACCCCACATGTGAATACAAGAACAAGGAACACAGATGTCCCACGTTAAGCATTTCCCCCGGGAATATCATTTGACTTGGGTCTTTCCCTAACAGAACCCTCATTTCTTCTGTAAGCACTTAGGTTAAGACGATGTCAAATACAGCCCAGTCATACTGGGGTTGCAATGGATAAAGTGCCAGACGTGGAGTCAGGAAGATTCATCTTCATGAGTTCAAATCTGGCATCAGACATTTAATTGATGTGTGACATCAGGCAAGTCATTTAACCCTGTTTGCCTCAGTTTCCTCATCTGTAAAATGAGCTGGAGAAGGAAATGGCAAACCACTCCAGTATCCTTACCAAGAAAACGCCAAATGAGGTCATGAAGAGTCAGATATGACTAAAAAGTAACTCAACAACAACAAACAACACAAACCAGGTTTTATTTAATACGGCAGAAAACAGAAGGGGCTCAAACTCAAGCAGTTCTACTATCTTTCACCTCTTCTTGTTGAGTCTGTTCTACTTTCTGGATCTTTATATAGCTCACATACTTATAACTACCATCTAAAAGATAATGACTAATTTATGCTCTAAATCCTTTTTTGCTATTTCCCACATAAGTTTCATCTCGCTTTTCTCTCCATCTGGATCTCTTTCCAGCCCTGCTTAGTGCAAGGGCCAACTTGGGTGAATTCCTAGATGTCATCTCAGTGATCTTCACTGCAGCAACTCTTAAGCCATGAACTTAAGTCAGTACCAGAATAAAGTCAATGAGGACCAAGGATAAAGGAGAAATCACAGCCTACTCAGAGAATTCACAACTTGTCGAGGAGACGGTAGACGGGGTGCTCTTGGTTCATGTCTGTACATTCTTGAAATATAATTATTTAGAAAACATGCTACCTTTGGTTTATGACATGATGATGTTACTCTCTCTTTTTTTTTTTAGGCAATTGGGGTTAAGTGACTTGCCCAGGGTCACACAGCTAGTAAGTGTCAAGTGTTGGTCTGAGGCCAGATTTGAACTCAGGTCCTCCTGACTTCAGGGCCGGTGCTCTATCCATTGTGCCACCTAGGTGCCCCTTGATGTTACTCTTATATAACAGGATAAGTACTTCAGATTATTATGTCTGAAGAGAAAAAGAGGAGATAATGTTACTTTTCTATAATAAGATAAATATTTCAGATACATAGTGATTTTCTTAAAATTCATTATTTTACCACTGTAGTTTTTAAGAGCACAAAAGTGGTGATATAATAAGGTCTTATTTGTTTTCTGTAATAAGATTTTCAACATAGGTGCCTTTAACTCAAACACAAACATCCCATTTTATTATATAGAAAACCCAGAAATTTAATGTAATAATTTAGAAGTACTAATCTACATTACATGGAAAGAAGTAATAATTCTCCAGCCCTCTCTAACAACTTGAAATATTTTATAGGTCTTTAGGGTCAATTATTCACTTCAAAATACTCCTGAGAATCATATTAATTATAGTCCTTAAATAAGTACAATAGCTACAAATAAGGAAATATTTAGGTTAAAAATAATCCCTCTAATCCACAGTGTCTGTTGCTAATTCCAGGTCAGCGTCACTATTTGTATCAGCAATCTAAGTGCAAAGACTAGAATAAACTCTGATATGTACCACGTGCACCTAATAAAGACTTAATGTGGTATGCACTGCCCCCTTCCCCATACACTTTCTTGGAAAAAAACATTTTAAAGAAAATATGGTCAATTATATTTTTTGCAATAGTTATCTGAAGGTCCATTGGTAAGTCCTTTCTAGTCTGATATTATGATACCAGCCTCTTTTTAGTGGCTTGTAGGTTGGGGAATTAATGGTATATTTGTAGAGCATTTTCATTTTATTTAAAACTTAAATTTACAACCATTTACATACATTTATATGCAGCTAGAAACATATTTAAGTGTAATTTTCTTTGAAAATGCCAAGGGAACAAAGGGACAAGACATTTTTAATAAAATAAGTTTAAAAAGTATATGTATCACAGACATTACTGTCATTTTCTTATGTTAAAAAAGAGATTAAAAATGTTAATGATGATCCAAAAACATTCTTACGTTAGATTTAGAGAACAGTAATAACTTCTTGCTTTTGGGGAAAAATTTATTTTGGGAAAGCATTTAATCATAGCAAAAGAAAAAATAGTCAAAATAGATTTTTGAATATCTCTCCTCTCTATATAGTTCCTGTTAGCTATAATATTTATTTTCTGGACTCTTTTACAGACATGTTTAGTACAGGTGGTAAAGCTATAGTGGAAATACAATACAATGACAATAAAGGCATTCTTTTTCTGAAGATGGGATTGGGGGTAGGTAGGAGTCAAGCTAGAGGATCTACAATTTTGGCAAATCAGAGACTTTAAATTCTCATTATTTTTGGCAAAACTGCAGTATAGTCTAACTGTTCTTACAAGAATTGACAGTGTGCCTGCCAGAAAAGCAGATTTTTAAAACTTCACTACATCATCCCCCACTTTGTTCCCTATTTTAAACACATCATCTGGGATTTGTTTATTTAGTAGAAGCAAAGTAGGAAATTTAAAACAATGCAAGAAAGAAGAAAGGGAGACAGAGCCAAAGTAAAATACTAAGAAGGCATTATTGCAGAAACAAGACCAACTGAAAAGTTTACCAAGCACTTTACGAAGCTCTAACAAGCTTATCCTTGGGTTGTGCACTCGCTCACGAATAATGGGGGCAGGAAGAGAGAGGGATGATCTTGTGGCTATGGCTCTTGCAGGCAGCAATGGGAAGATTTTCATTAGCTTTAGGGTGGGTGGGGAGTTTTCATGCCCCATGAGAAACTGTTTGGCACACTGTCTCTGGCAATAGGTGCCCCAAGTTATCCAATCAGTGTCAAAAACATAAATGAGGCGGTAAACACTTGTGCATATTAACCACGGGCTAAATTATTTGAATCTAATCATCAAGGGTCTCCATAGAAAAACAAAGTCGAAAGAAAAGGTTTGATCATGTCCTGAATTTCTAACTTAACTCTCTTGACTCTGAAGCATGTCAAATGGTCAGTAAACAGATTAACATTCACTCAGGACTACATTTTCCTAGTACTTTCTATATTGGGGTATCTTGTTATTTATGAGACAGACTAGAAAGTAATTAATTACTGAGGGCTAAAATAGATCTTAACACAGTTATTACTATGGTTTATTATGATGCTAATTTAGGTATAAACAAAAGTTAAAACCAGCCTTCTAAAACACAAATTCATATTAAAATTATGCACTGACCCTGCTAGTATAGGCAATACTATAAAAAAGTTCCACTCTCATTTTAAGACCATTAAAGCTTCAACACTTGGTCTCTCCTACTTATGTGTATATATTTTAAATCTGCACACTAATAACTTCCATGAAATGTATTGCTGTTTGCAAAGCAGCAAATTTTGAATCCTCTCTAACTTGACCATTTAATAGTCAATAATAATTTTTAAAAGGAAGCTCTAACAACTGTGCTTCAAATGTTTTAACTGACCATTTATATGATTTATTTTTTTTCAAAGCACCTAAAGCAATTAGGTTTTATTAATGAATTAACTACTGGCCATTTCCCTCCATGTTGAAGCTTATTGTTTCTTGAATTAAACTAGCATGACATTCCACCCAAATCTGTAAATGTCTTTTATTTTGTGTTTTCCAAACTGGGACTCTTCTCATCTACATGGAGGAGAACTGAAGTTTTAACCTGTTTTTGCCAGCCAAGTCACACCTCTAAAAATAAGGATTTAAAATAATAAAAACAGCACTGGGGAGGTAGTCTGGTAAAGTGTATCTGGCAGTCATAATTATTAATTCCAATAAGCTATTTCCAATCTAATGAATCTTTTTAACCACAGGCCACATTAATGATGATTCAAATTAGAAATAAAAATAATAGCAAGTCACTGTTCTTGCTCTTAGGCCTCTGGATTTGGCAGTGTTGAGACTGGATCTAGATAGAGGTTTGCTAAGAGTTGCCTAGTACTTGTCTCTCTCCATATCATCAGTACCTTCTTAACAGGATTTAAAGTGATCTTGTCTTCCTCCCTAAATCCCAGATCAACAGTTGTCAGGGTGTGAGTAAAGCTGTGCTTCTGCCCACACAGTGGCACTGTGAGCCCTGTTGGTTGCTCAAACAATTTTTAAACTGAGCAGCCGGTTACCTTCAGTGGCAATGCTTTGGGGGGCACTCCGTGATGTTCACCCAAAGTCTCTGGCTGCTCTACAACTGTGCTAGTTAAGGGATCGACAGAAGGAGCAGCAAATGGCTACAATTAGCATTCGCCCTGCTCCAGCAACAGAATTTCATTGCTATGGCAACTGGAGTTGCCCAGACAACATGGAGCTTTGGCTGAGGCTAGTGTGCTGCATTATAACCACTACTGAACAGAATAGCCAGAGTTCACACTCATACTTCATGGCATGGGGGCTTTTTAATTAATAACAAAGGTTTCTTAAGTTTTCTAGCCTAATGTATACCTATGGCTTCTAATAGCCAGAATAAAATACCATTATTATACCTTTCTTTTTCTAATACCATAAAGATATCTGGAATGCAGGCAAAATAGCCAAATGCAAAAACTCCCATGTTAATGTATCTCCTTCCCTACATACTCTCCCCCACCATCAGGTTATATGACATTTATATCACAGAGATTAAGGAAAGAGAAAAGATAAGTTTTTTGTCTTTTTTTTTAATTTTAGGTTTGTTTGAGCAATAAAAAGTCTGCTATTCAGGTGCATAATGATTCTTAGGAAAGTGAAGAAAAGATAAGCCTAATGTAATTATAACAAATATGGGTTAATTTGGACTAAGTTGAAATATTTCATTGGAATCCATAATGTGTTAATAGATTGTTTGGGGATTTGAAATGTCAGCTGGTCTTTTAAACTGTTTAAAACCAAACAAACTAGGGAATATCAGGCAGATTGTGAAACACTCTGAGAGCAAGAAATAACAAAGCTAATTGGAATAAGTTCTGTAATAACAAAAGTAAAAAAAAAAATGGAGGTATTCATCTTAACAGTACAAAATAAGGCACTTGGATGATCATTAAGTGACTCTATGGCAAAGCCAAATGCTGGTATACAAAGCCACCCATGGTGATACATAATATTCCAGGAGAAGATCCAAAAATATTCTTTGATTAAGCAACAAGGGACAATCTTCATGTGGCAGAAACTGGGTTTTGCAACTCTACAGGTGACATTTTACTTCTTATACCTTATACACCCATCCAGAGGGATGGACCTTTGTCTGACAATATCTTTGAAGAAGCAGAGACAAAATCTTTTTAAACTATTCAAAATACAGTCTGCTTAAAGCTACAGGTTCAGTTATAGTTGTTCAGTTATTTCAGTTGTGTCCAATTCTTCGTGACCCCTTCTGGGGTTTTCTTAGCAAAGATACTAGAGTGGTTTGCCATTTTCTTCTCCAGCTCATTTTACACAGGAGGAAAATGAAGCAAACAGGATTAAGTGACTTGCCCAGGGTCACACAGCTAGTAAGCATCTGAGGCCAGATTTGAACTCAGGAAGATGAGTCTTCCTGACTCCAGGTCTGGTATTCACATATGGTACCACCTAGTTTCCAATAATAAGCATTAAACAATAACAAATAATACTGCATTGCCTTTACAGTTTTCTGAAGATATCCAATAAGGACAAATACTATAATGAAAGAAGACCAGAAAACATAGTTGTAAAGGAAAAACTGCTGAAAAAGTCTAATTCCTTTTATTTTTACCTGGATAAACTTCTGTAATAACTGTTAGCAAGTATAGACTCTACTACATTATCTAACTCTGGTCAGATGACCAACATAATAATGGGATCTTTCTTTATGTTTCTATACGGCACTGTCTTTTTGATATATAATATTTTGGTCACTGAAAAGTACAAAAAAAGAACAGGTCTATATAGAAAAATGATAAAATCAGCCTAAGAAGAAGTATTATCTCTCATATAAAAATGGTTGGAGAGGCACAGACTATTCTGACAGGAAACTGTCCAGTCTATATGTCTTGAGAGGGCAGGTTTGAAAGAACAGCAATTAGGTAGAGTTGGCTTCATTACATTGTGCTCCATAAGATCATTTACCTACAATTGTTTGAAGACTATGGAATAACTACAGAAAGAATGATGGAAACGTGTATTTTTGTGTGTAAAGCAGAGGCAAAACACCAAGCACAAGGTGGCCCTGATTTGAGGCAAAGAGTCAGAAGATTCTAGGAAGTGGAGACAAAAGGTAATAAACTACATATAGAAAGCATAATACAGAAGTGGTCAGGATTTGACCAAGGTTGACAGGCAGGCTTTGCAGATGATACAAAGAACTATTTGAATGGAAGGAAGCATAGAAGCTATTGGAATCTGAGTGGAGAAAAGAGGAATACTCTGCAGTTTGAAGAGTTGTCTTTGCTTATTGTTCTCTGGTGCTTTCTACAACTTGAAATAGGGAAAATCTGTCAGGGGGTAGTAGCTGTGCTGCCCTTTAGTATAATTCAAGGGTAAGGAACCTACAGCCACTAGGCCACATGTGGCCCTCTAGGTCCTCAAGCATGGCCTTTTGACTGAATCCAAACTTCTACTTAATAAAAGGATTTGTTCTGTAAAACTTGGACTCAGTCAAAAGGTCGCACTCAAGGACCTGGAAGGCCACATGTGGCCTCAAGGCTTCAGGTTCCCCATCCCTAGAATCTATACCTTAAAAGAAAGGGAAGGAAAAACAATCAATCAATAAACATTTATTAAACACCTACTATGTGCCAGGCACTGTGCTAAGTGCTGGGAAAACAAACATAAAAAAGACAGTTCCTGCCCTCAAAAAGTTTACAATCCAATGGTGGGGAGATAAAACATAAAATGAAGCTGAAAACAGGAAGGCTAGAAGAGAATGGAAGGTAACTTAGTGGGGCATGGAAGTGATGGCTGGCCTAGGAGTTCTCCTTAAACAGATGTTTGGGGAGGAGCCCTCTACTCCACTCTCCATTTAAAACGGTCCCAGGAGCAGAAGGTACAGTTGAGGGGAAGCCTTTCGGTTGTTTTTTTGCTAGGAACCATACTAATGTTTTTTGCTAAAAGAGATGAATACTTCTCAGCACCTTGCTAAGCATTGCTGTGTGCTAAAAGAAGTTCAGCTTCTGAAGTAGAAAAGTGACTTTGTTCATCAGAACAGCTGTTAGGACCAGAAGGGGAGAGAGAAGAGGACTAGTTTTGTCCTGCAGGTTAAGAAAAAAAAAAGGTACAGAATGTGTTCTAAAGTTATTTGTCCTTTGTTCTTGAAGAGGACCATGATATCAGGAAGGTGATGCCATGACTTGCAAGTGAACTGGATTTAAGTTAGGGGGGCTGTGCAAAGTCACCAGCCTCACTCTCTCTTCACCAGAGTCATCTGAGTCCAGTGGCTACACATAGATCAGGACAACTGGAGATGGCCCCTGATGCAGTGGGAGACCTTGGCCTTTTTAAGTTAAGATCTATATCAAGTCTGTTTGACTGAGGCAAAGACCATTCCATGATCAAGGCTAGGTAAGAAATGAGTCAAAGAATGGCCTCTTTTGCCTAATCAAAACAAACAAACAAACAATCTAGGAGGGCAAGACCCTCAGGATTTCTGGCTAAAACAGAAACAATTGCTATTTATACTGAAGCTGAGCCATCAGGGCCCAAACAATGACCAAGTGTGGCTTGGGCTGGGACCTATTGTTGGCCAATCTATGACAGCCAAAATAGTCTAGAGAAGCACTTCTTAAACTGTGGGTCATGACCCCCCAAATCTGGCAACAGTAAAAGGTTTCTGAACAATGACCAAAAATTAATTAAAAATCAAAGGTATAATGAATCTGAGGTGTTTCTGGCAGTGCTTGCCCATGTGGCATCATGCAACTTCACTGCAGCCTTGGTTCTGAACACAAAACATATGCACTTTGCACGGCACATGCCCTCAGGCTATGCAACCCCAACAAATGCTGTCTAAATGCGAAAAGGGGTTATGAGTGGAAAAAGTTTAAGAAGCCCCAGTCTGGAACTGGATGGTGAAATACTTTAAAATGATAGGTCCTAACCAAGATTGCTGCCTGAACCAGAAGCAAGTACTGTTAGTCAGAATCATGGGTTGAGCCTTACTTATGTGCCTTTCTTCTAAGATCCAGATAAGAATGTGCCCACTCTTTCCTATGGACACAGTGTATATTGATGGGACAATGTGACCCAGACTCTAGATATACTATTGTACTTTGATTATTCTTCTTTTGCCTTCTATTGAGTAAATATTGCAATTAGTGTTGTTTTTATTTTCCTAATTAGTAAATATTTCATGTTTAAAGGTAAATGGTGTGGTGATTAATTTTGTATGAATGGGAAGCACACTAGTAAGGGCTAAGGAGCTACACAAGTGTAGGAGTATATGCCTCCAATCGTGGTTATTCTAGTATTAGTCAGTGATAGCCAAATGGCTTCCCCTGTAGGGAACTAGAGTGACCTGCTGAAGTGGACGCAAGTGAGATGAATAATCCAGCCCTAGACCAAAAAGAGTGAGAGAAACTAGGAACAGTAAAGGTTGGTGTCATGCTCAAGATACATACAATTCTAAAAAGCTTTCCTCACACCCAAATTGTTACCAAAAATAACCTTCAGTTAGATAACTGCTTTCAAACACTGGCATTCACTACCTCATTTTATTACTAGTAAAACAACATTAAAGACAATAACTGATATGGAAAACAGATCACTTCCAACAACAGTTGACTTTTCACTGACCTCACTGATCATAATGGCCTAAACAGGAAAGCTATTGTTCATTGGGGGACAGCTCAGAATGCTAGAATCCTGTGAGACTTCTATCTGGATGCAGGATTGTATCAGGCTGTGTGGGCTTAGTTGAAGAAGGGAATTTAGGGGAGAAAGCTTAATGGTGGCAACAAAGTGTACTTACTAGTCACTAACTAGTCACATGCTGAAGAGTTGGCCCTTTAGTCAAAGAGAAGATATGGTGGAGGAACCACCAAGTCAGCAAAGTAAAGTCCAGGGTCTAAGTAGATTCCTGATGGCCTTGGACCCAGCCAGAAAAATGACTGATCTCCATGTCGGCTGCCAAAACCAAGCTGAGAGGAGATGAGGAACAATTTACTATTTCAAACACTATCACACAGTTTCTTGGGAAGTTGTTATTTCCCAGCTAGCAAATGATGGAGATTATACCTATTCTGAATATAGGGAGAAGAAATGAAAATAATTCTCATTTATTTTTCTACATTAACTGACTTGTTATAGTTAGTTATAGGGGTTGGTGACTAGAGAATGTTCAGTGGAATGGAGGTTTGAGCCATATTTTCATAACTAGGATTGCTCAAAGTTAATCAGGACAAAAAACATAAATTTAAAGAAGATATTCTTAAACAGATTTTAAAAGTTTAAAAATCTATATTAAGACTAAGGCACTGCCTTTTATTCTCTTTATTGTTTTGTAATATATCTGTATATGTTGATTTACTCAAGTCAATCACATGTCTTATATTCAAACAATTCTCATTTACGTAAACAGGAAATATGCTAATTAATTTCATGAGACTAAGAGCAGTACAAGGATTCCTATGTCCTCAGATGTGATTATATGAAACCCTAAAAAAAAAAACTTAGGATAGAATTTTAGGATTAATTCCATTAACTTTTTTCTATGAAGCAAGATGACATTAAAGGGAAATGGGGTAGGGGGTTGCCTTGAACACAATTTAGTATATATTATGGCAAGGTTAGGCCTGGTATGTTTGAGGGAAAGAAGGAAACGGGTAAAATGTATATTCTACACATATACAGAATTACCAATATTTCAAATGGCAATTTTGATTTCCTTTCTTAAGAAGAATTAAAAATGGAGTATCTCTCAGCCATTACTTAAGAAAAGAGCTGGAACACTAAGCAGGGGTTGAAGTACCTGCTTCAAAGTTTCAACCCAGATTCTTGTCCAGCTAAATTCAATATTTATGTTGATGTCTTCTCAAATACCCTAATGTTCTAATTCCCAAATCTCCTCAAGCCCACAACTTATTCCTTCATTGCATTCTAGCCATGGATGATTATATCCTAGATCACACCACCATCTACTAGTGATCCACTTCAATGACAAAAAAAAGTTTGAAATCTCCTTATGAAATCATAACCTATTATTTCATCTCTTTCCTCCATGCACTGATATACTCTAAGTCATGAGTCCTGCTCTGCAGTATCTTCCTTTTTCAATCTGAACCCAATAGTCAACCATTTACACTCCATGTTGTCCTCTGCCCTCAAATCCCTCATCCCCCTATCCTACTGATGTTCAAATCTCATCAAAACCCAATCCTGAATTACTCCCACCTTCTCTCCTACTCTTGTGCTGCTGAAGAGAGCTGGAAACAATCATTCAACTGAGACAACTGGGTCCACTACAAATGTGTTCTCTAATCTCATCTGTACCCTCATAATAAGACAATCCTTTTGCATTTGACCTATTGATTCTCTATCCACATAGTGGCTATTCCAAACCTTCTTTTCTCTGTTCAAACCTCCCACACCAATCCCTTCACAATGCCAGCCTACCTGGTATTATACTTTACTGGCCAAATAGAGACCAATCACCTCAATGCCCTCTTATCCTATTGTCTTTCATCCTCAAATATTTCATTATTTTCGGCATCTGCTCTTTTCACTTGATTGTCCTGAAGTAGCCTTTTCCTTCCCTTTCTACCATTCTTTACTTTGAAACTACTAACATACACAGACACATATATATGTATGTGAAAATATGTACATATATACTCAAGCAGAGAAAGATATAGAAAGATATAGCAGTATAGAAAGATACCGATGTACACCTATACATAAACATACACACACATATACATATACACCTGCTTAGTCAACAAACATTAGGTGACTACTACATCCCAGGCATGAGGCTAAGCAGTAGGAATAAAAAGGTGGGGAAAGGAGCCATCAAGTATGGGGGTATGATAGAAAAGTTCAAAAGAATACAGTCAGGTGGGAAATGTATACACACACGCACACTTCAAATTCATGCATGCATGTGTGATGTAAAATTTAATATATATTTATATATACATATACATGTATAGATACATACATGTGCGTGTTTCTCTATATATGTATCCACAATAATATACAACTATAGAAGCAGTATGAGGTAGTGGTGAAAGTGATGAACTTGAAATTAGTAGACTTGTGTATGAATATTAATAACAATAATAATAGCTGGGATTTATATAACACTTATTACGTGTCAGGCACTGTGCTAAGTGCTTTATAAATATTATGACATTTTGGGGCAGCAAGGTGGTGCAGTAGATAGAGCTTTGGCCTTGGAATCAGGAGGACATGAGTTCAAATCTGGGCTCACACTTGACACTTACTAGCTGTGTGACCCTGGGCAAGTCACTTAACCCCGATTGCCTCACCAAAAAGCAAAATTATGACATTTAATACTCACAACCATCCTGAGAGGTACGTGCTTCTATTATTCCCATTTTACAGTTGAGGAAACTAAGGCAAATGTTAAGTGCAGCATCACATAGCTGGTAAGTGTCTGAGACTGGATTTGAACTTAGGTCTTCTTGATTCCAGGCCTAGCACTCTACATACTGAGCAATGAATGCTATGTGACTATGAGCAAGTCACTTTACCTTTCAGATTCCTTATCTATAAAAAGAAATGATATTATTTACACTGCCCATTTCACAGGCTTGGTTTAAGGAAAGTCCTTTGCAAAACTTAATGTGTCATATAGATCAAGTATCATAAAGATATTATTATTATCACTGAAAAAAGTGATAGAAATAGCTAAATGAGAATTTTTTCTAAAAAATACTCCAAACAGAAACACCTGTCCCAATGGCTGCAAAGTCATTAGGTAGTAGAATAGCTTCATTAGTCATTGAAGAATACAAATAGATCATGGAAAAATCATTCTTGTCGGCCAAGGACATTATCAGTCCTTTAAGTTCCAACTTAAAATTCATTCTTTTAAGAAGTCTTCCCTAATTAACCTAGATCTATTGAATATCATTATTTCACATACTTAACTGATCCTTTCATGTTTGTATTAAAAAGTATCTGTAAGTTGTATTATATGCTTTCAATGTTTTTTATTAATATTATTGGACTTTCATCATTTTTCATCTTCTTACATTAAATGGTATGAGGTCAAGGACTGCATTTAACCTAGACTATTTAAACCTCAGAGTGCCTAGTACGGTATCATGCAACTTCTGGATACTTGATGAATGTTAATTGATAATGAAAAATATGTGCGTGACTAGGGCAAAGTCAAAGTACTGTCACCCGCAGGGTGGAAATAATGTGCAATAAGATGATAAAATATTAAACTTAATGAGCAGACTCTCAATTAATGAATTGAGAATCCACTCATTAAATGTGCAGATGACACTAAGTTGGGCAGGGGTTAAACACTTTAGAAAATAGGAAAAGAATTCAAAATGACCTTGATAAATTAGAGAAATGATTAGTCAAAAACAAGACAAAGTTCAATTAAGACAAGTATAAATTGTATACTTAAGGCTAAAAAAAATAAACCATACAGATAAAGGATAGGGTAAGAAGGTCTAGGTACAAAAAATGCAGAATATCCTCTAGGAGAGAACAGAACACAATCTGAGTATGTGTTGGTGATATAATTCTGTTATACACAGAGAGATAAATACAAACACACAAGACTGGGATATCTTAATATTTAAGAGATGTGAATAATACTATTCTTATGATAGTTAACATTTATATAAGGCTTTGAGGTCTGCAAAGCTCTTTCAAGATATTACCTCATTTATAGCAATTTTCATCTTGTATTGACCTTTGACCAGAGCTTTATAAACATGTTGCATCCACTTTTGGTTCCAAAGTTTCACACTGTTTGAAAATTTCTCTAGATGTTCTAAACAAAGGTAACAAAAATGAAATACAATTATAGAGAAAAGCACTAAAGTACAATTTTACCAAAGAGGAATCTTATCAATAACTCCTTATCATCAAACTGGTAATAGGAAGTGAAACTCACCCTAAGTTAGGCTAAAATTAATTTAAAGATGATCAAATAGCAAGAGGTTACCAAAGATATTGTGAAATGGGTTGTCCTCAAGGATTTAAAAAAATCAGATACACAAACTACCTTAGAGGGTTTTAACAAGTGATTATTTAGATCAGAATCTTATGTGCTGCCTGAAACTTTTCAATACAATTTCTCTATTAGAACATTATAGTACACGAGTTTACATCTCATTTAATAATCATTGGCTTCTTTTGGTCCATGGTTAATGAAAATGAGGCTCGAGAATAACATAAATGATAGTGCAATGGGTTTAGGCTTTTACCTAACAGGAAGCCAGAAGCTTGACAATACTATATCTTGATATATCTTTAAGGTATAATACTACCGTAGTATTAATTACCAAGTTGGCAAAAGCTAGACCTTGTGCTCTGCTGACATTGTCTTTGAGAAGACAGACTCACCATCACTCCATAATGATGTCTATAAGATTACAGAGGAAGACTTTTGCCTAAACAAGGAAATAAGACAACGAAACTTGGGGCAGCTAGGTGGCGCAGTGAATAGAGCTCTGGCCTTGGAGTCAAGAGGACCTGAGTTCAAATCC
The DNA here is from genome assembly GCF_900497805.2 of Vombatus ursinus. Classification (NCBI taxonomy): domain Eukaryota; kingdom Metazoa; phylum Chordata; class Mammalia; order Diprotodontia; family Vombatidae; genus Vombatus; species Vombatus ursinus. The sequence continues at coordinate 4,891,697 of NW_020954867.1, forward strand.
AGCCTCAGACACTTAACACTTACTAGCTGTGTGACCTCGGGCAAGTCACTTAACCCCAATTGCCTCACCAAAAAAAAAAAAAGAAAGACAAGAAACTTGATACAAAGAAACAAAACAAGAAAACAAAATAGCATACTCAGTGAGATAAAAAAGCAGTCAAGTTGTTAGCTTAGCATCACAAAAACAAAATAACTTGGTGGCTTCAATTTTTCATTTGTAACTGCTTATTAGCTTCATGAAGACACAACTTAAATTGTTGATGGAGCTGTCTGTGAATTGGTACAATTACTCTGAAAAATAATTTGGAAGTATTCAAATAAAGTAGCTAATGTTTCAACTTCTTGACTGAGAGATTCCACTCTTAGACATATACAATAAGATCGACAAAAAGAAAAGCTCCATAGATATAAAAATATTTATAGCAGCACTCTTTGTGCTAACAAAGGACCAGAAATAAAGCAGATACCTATAAACTAGAGAATGGCTAAACAAACTGTCACTGTAAAATATAATGTAATTTGAATGTAAATGAAAATATAAAATGAATATAAAAGAACACTGTGCTATAAGAAACTACAAACATGCCACTTCAGATCTTTTTGTAACAACTGAAACTGTTTTCAAGTTGAGCACATCTTAACCAAGAAAGGGATATTCTGATAACAAATACGCAGTCCATCATTGGACCAATCCACGAACCCTTCCCATCCTGGTAATCTCTACCAGAACTTGTGATTTGTGGCTTCAGGGTTACCTTCACAGCACCAGACATTGGAGAAGAAGAACATGTGACCTAGTCATATGTTCCTGAAATGTATAATTTTAATGTGGTACTAGAGATGCATTATAGTCATGTATATTACATAAACTGCCCAGTTTGCCCTTCACAGTGTAGCCATGCCATCTTGCATACCTGAATAGATGATCCCCCACAAGTACAAGCAATAGAGTGAAGTGACCTTAGAGGTAGTCAATTCATCCTCCTTATTTTACTGATAAAGAAATTGAGCCACATAAAGGCTAAGCAACTTGACCAAGATCAAACAGCTAGATAATCCAAATAAGTCAAGTAAGCCATGAGTCTCGGATGAAAAAATAGGGATAATGATGATGATGATGATAATTGTAATAAGAGTAACAAATATAGCTTTGTATATACTTGACTATATACATACATATATGTATATATACATACAAATACACACACATACACATATCTATCTAACATTTTAAAGTGCACAAAGCACTTTACTGACATTTTAAAAAATCTTTATAATAAGCCTGTGAGGGGTGTAGTGCAAATATTATTCCCAGTTTACAAAGGATGAAACTGGAGCCTAAAGGGGTTAGGCAGCATACTGATATTTGTATAGTAAAATAATATCTTTTAATTATAGTGTTATCCAGGCAGAAAAATTACTTGTTTTATTGGGGATAGTCTTAATATATGAAAGATAGATACATGACCAGTTCTATTCACATATATGACATCTAAGGTGAAGAAGTTGAACAATTTTCAAGAAATCCTACATGTTAGTAAAAACAGTTCCCAAAGTACCTACCTCTCAAAACTCTGTACTAGTACTAGATATGCTTGATTCTAGGACTTAACAGTTCATAAAAATCCATTTTCACTTCTTTTTAGGGAAAGGGGATAAGGAAAGGAAATAAATTCATTGAAAGTTCACAAAACAAATTTTTAATATGATGATCTTGACCATTAACAGAAACCAAGTTAATTTGGCAGATAACAATTAACTGTATCTACCTTTCAATCAATGACTGGCAAAATAAGAAAGATCAGATTTAAAGCTGAGATCTAAGTATGAAGACTGATTAGGCAGGAAGCTCCTGCTAAACAAAGCCAAAGCAGGAACAATCCCAAAAGCTCTCACTTGTAGCCGTTTGCTCTACCCTGAGAGACTCAAATGGAAATCCCTTAATGTACTGTGTCCTTCATTTATTTCTCCTACTGGACATTTGAGAGCATTTAAGAATGTTACTCTTTTGAGTAGTTGCTTGATGATGGATCACTCTGATTAAAGGATTCTTTTTTTTTTTTTCCCCTTTTCCCTTCTTTGGTGCAGGAGAAGACTACCATCTACAGTACAATTAGGAAACTAGGTCTCTTACCTGATGATAAAATATCAATCATAAAATATTGTTCATGTTCCCTCACACATAAAACTTGTGGACTTTCTGGACTAACTATACTATTACAATGTAAGCATTAAGAATGATTTTAAAACAAGAGCCTTAGCTAAATCGCATATCCAGGTTTGAAGTTATACAGCATTAATGTCAGAATTGAGTCATAAATCAAATGTTGCTCTAAACATTTTCATTTTTTGAGTTCACTTAAATCTAGATACACTACAGTATTTAGTAGTCCAACTTTTAATATGGATATGGTGGTAAATAAGTATTTTGTTTTTATTTGCATATTGTATTAGGCAGTTTTGTGCTACATGAAGTGTTATAATGGAAAAATATGCACATATAATTTAATAGGCCTAATTATCACATTTCAAAATAAAACAAAACTGCCAGCATCTTTTAACCCTGAGGCTGCTACAACAGAATGTGAGAGTGCTTAATAAAGCAGATGTATATGTTAAATGAATATGCACTATCTTTTTCTTCTCTTCAGTAAAATTTAGCATTCATTTATTTCATATATTCTGTGGATTTTTACTACATAAATCAGTGTATGTCAGTTCCTTAGACTAATTAACCAAAGAGAAGTTTGACTAGTAAAGGCATACTGCCAAGCATGATTAGTTAAATGATATATAGTACTTATTGATCATTATTATTTATTCTAGTATCAGTGCTAATAAACATTATAGCTATTTTTATGCCTTCTATCAGCCAATCAATTTATTACATCCCTACTATGTACACCTTTTCTAGGCAAAATATAGTGGAAAAACTGGGGCAGCTAGGTGGCACTGTGGAAAGAGCACTGGGCCTGGTATCTAGAAGAATACTTTTCTTGAGTTCAAATTCAACCTCTGACACTTACTGGCAAAATCATTCCAACATCTTTGCCAAGAACATCCCAAAAGGGGTCACAAAGAGTCAGACATGACTGAAAAAACACGACAGTCAAAAACCAGTACTAAAATACAGATTTATAAATCACAGACACTGGTTACCTATTAAATTATGGGTGAGTGGATGGTGTAAGGTAAAAAGAGGAAATACTAAGTAGATGTGTACTCTTCCTTCTCCCCACCCACTTACCACCATTTAACACAAACTTATTTTATTTATTAGTTAACTTGGCACCAGGAAGAATCAGAAGAGGGGGAAGGCCAATTTTGCAAATTTCCATGTAGCACAAAATGGATGACTGTAGAAGGATCAAGGCAGAATAGAGAGCCTCAAAACCAACAAGACAGCTTGAAGTCTAGCTTCTGACACATACTGATTATGTGACCTTGACAAGTCATTTAACCTCTCAATGCTACAGGCAACTCTCTAAGCCTACAAGATATAAAAGTTGTAGTCCTGCATTAGTAGAGGGAGATTTCTTTTCTGGAAGTTCCCTAAACCAGGGAAATCATGGGTTTAGTCCCTATCTCCTATCTACTATAGCTGTCCATTTGAGACCTTCTTTGGTTCACAAATGGATGAATATAAAAAGGGTGGTGAGGTAGGAGGGAGAACAGGTCAACATTCAAACCATTTATTTTTCTGATCCTGCCAACCTTGTAAAATGAATGTAGAAAGAGAGAGTTGTATCAGAGCTTAAAAATTTTTAAGTAATTCTGGATTTGAGAACCTTAACAAACCAAATGATGAATTTTATATTACTAATGCCCTACACTATTAATCAGAGAAGATGGTATTATCTTGGTTATTATTCTCCACTTTGATTTTGGCTTCAGATAGTATTCTAAAGTTGCCTTAATTACACTATGAAAATAATCTATAAATAAGTGATCATTATCATATTTGTATCAATTCTTTTATGAATTTAATGCCCCAGGTGGCATGGCTACAGTAAACTTGAACTTTTAGACAGACCCCAAAGGAAAAAGATCAGTTATCTACATGTTCTTTATTCCTCCTAGAATATTACTCTTCAGTGTGGGCAGCAGTTAGAATTTATAGGGACCCACATTGTGCTAGGCTTGATTCAATAGATCAGACACAAAACCATCCATATTTACTGCTAGGGATTATTATTCTTGTACTACAGGACAACAAAAGATTTGATTTTTATAGTATCTGTTCTCCAAAGAGCTGAAAGTTCTTTCGTGTGTTATCTCATTGATCCACAAAAAATTTTTAAAAGGTAATAAGGAAAAATATGTTTCTCAACAGAAAAAGGGAAAAAGTAAACAATTTTGCATACTTTTACTTGATTTTTATATGAATTTTTTTCTCTCACATAAAAGTATTTTTGATACATTCATCATATATATGAAAACTTTTACTTGCCTTTTAAAGTTCTCTCTCTCTCTCTATATATATATAAATACTTATTATTAAAATAATTAGGAGGCAACTTGCCATGGCATATGTAACACTGGACATGGAATGTGGAAGTCTTGAGTTCAAATCTCACCTCTCTAATTAGGTCAAGAAAGGAAATATGCAATCAACTAAGAAAAACAATTAACCATTCTTCAGAGGAGCTACAGGGCATCAAAACTTATACAGGTCAAAAGTAGGAAGTTGTTGTGGAGAAGACCCCAACATGTATTCATGGAGAGGATTTTCTCTCCTCCCCCCTTGTTATTGGCCATATTGGCCAACAGAAGACCATTCTTCTATTGGTCCAGAAGAAGACAGCAAGGAGCAGAGACATTCAGTCCAAAGAGACACAGATATGAAGTATCAGTCACCTGAAGGAGAAAGCAAATACAAGGAGTGTGACTGCTGGCAATTTAAGAGTCAGGCTGTGCAGAGATGCAGATCCTAAGAACTCAGCATGAGGATTCCATGAAGAGAAAAAGGACTTCTAAGTCATGTAATAGCAGAAGCTGTGAATTACTTTTGCCACATCTGTATGCTACATGGGCTCTAAGTTTTAGTCCATTCTTCCCATGTACATCGTGTGTATTTGTATAAGAGTGAGGCCTGGGTTTGTGGTGGAAGTTTGGAACTACTGTTGTTGTTCTGCCATCTTAGTAAAACCCTTTACTAAGAGCTACTTGATTCTACTGGTTAATTGTTAATGGGGAGCATATCAGCTGGGGCTCCTGAGTAGGAATAGCCATTTACAAGGTTATCGCCTAGAACTCAAGATAGGAACCACCCTTTGGGGGGATTCAACCCATGAATAGCTTGCACAAGTGGGAGAAGCAGCCCAATGAGGGTGCTGTAATAGTACTACAGATTTCTCAGTGAGAATAAAACACTTAGTTTGAGACCCTAATTTAAAATGGGGAAATATCAGATGACAGACCAAGTAAAAGAGGTGGAAGATGGCCAGGATATCATGAAGTATATAGGGAAATAATTTTTTTGTTTGATTCTTGCTAGACATTGTGTTTTACTCATAAAGCCTAGTTTGTTTATGCTGTTAAGGATGTTTTCATAGTGTTTTGGTTTTTTTTAAACAAGAGTTGGATAGTTGCCTCTGTGCTAGCTCAGTTCAACATATATTTATTGGAGGAATGAATATAATACTGATTTGAGTGACACAATTTATCCAAAACACTGGAGGAAGGGGAAGGCAGCGATTAGTTCTGAATAGCATTCCCTAAGATGCAAAAATACAAAAATAGTAGACCCAAAGAAATCTTATTGCCTAAAGGAGGGGGGGAAAACAGCAGAATGGCTTAAAAACTATAAAACTAGAAATGTGGAGGATTTGGTCAATGAAGTTTTAATTACAACTAAATCACAAGGAGTTTTTTAATGGCTAGTTCGAATTGTTATTTTTTGAAAAGGCTATGGAGACTATCACATTTTTGAAATATTGTTGCCAACTTTTTAAATATAAATGAAGATGATGATGATGATGGATCAAACATATAGTATCTGGATTAGGGTTTACAAAGTACTTTTCACATGACAACCTTTGAGGTGTCCATTTCTTATGTCTGCCAGCTCTTTATGTCACCAACTATAAGCATAAACAGTGACCATTACAACCTGACACGAAAAATAACACCTTAAATTATTCAGTGCTTTAGAGTGACAAAGTGCTTCTTCATATGTTTCTTTTAGGTGTAAATTTTTAATCAATAGAAAAGTTACTGGAAGTAAGAAACTTGGAGTGAATTTGAAACTGGGGAGAGATGTAAAGCATGTGATCAAAGAAAAGAAAATTAAAAATTTTAAAAAATTAGAAAATCAATAGGAATAATACATATGATAGGCCAAAGAAATCCAGTGGAACCGCAATCTGGTACCTGAAATCAAAGCACAGCACTGGACATAGAAACCTGAGTTCAAATCCTGTTTCCTATGTTTACTGATGTATGTCACTGGGCATGTCATTATCTGTATATGGGGATATTTCATAGTTGTAAGGCTCAAATGAAAAAAGCACTTTGCAAACCTTAAGAGACAGGATAAATGTAGCTATACAAATGTGAGCTGCTGTTGATGATGGTGTTATTATTACCAATAGCATCACCTCACTTGATAGTACATAATTCTGGCAGAAGAATCCAAGAACAATAATGGTAATTCAAGTCTTTTCCAACTATACCAAATGCCTTATTAATAACTGCTTTAAAATTACTGTCAAGATGTCTCCTGTATCTTTTGTCTTCGCAGCTAGATTACAATTTTATTTTTAAGGAAGAAGTAGTCTGTTCTACTTGTACTACCTCTAACAGAGCATGGTTTTGTATAAAATGGGAAATTAAAAAATTCTTGTTGCATCATTGATCATGGCTTTATGAAGTAGGTGAAGTAAAATTATATTTATTAAAATAACCCTAATATATTTCTTTACTGATTGGGAATGAATGTATCAGAAATAAGGGAAACTTTAGAAATAAAGTAACTTTAGGATTCCTAACAACTTCTAAAAACATTCAAGCCTGCTTGACAGTTGTCAAGTTCTGATCTTATTAATGTGGGCAAAGATAATCATATTTTTATTTGCATTTCTCCTAAATCTGCTTTACTGCAAGCTCATGTTCAGTTTTCCAAGTTGTAGCCTCAAGCAATACTATGATTCCAAGAGACTGGAGTTTGACCATATATAAGGAAGAAATTCAAATAAGGATAATATCAAATAAGGATAAAGGATCTCTTTTGCAAGGAAAATAGATAAAATCTCTCTTAAATAGGTTAGGTTAGAGAAAGAAAGATAGACTTGATGACTATTTGCAATAACTTCCAACTCTATAGAAATGCAAACCTACCTTTGTTTTTACCTCTTATAAGTACAAAGAAACATCACAATAAAAGTCACCACTTCAGTATATTTTATGAAGAAATGCTCTTTAGCTTCCAACCCCCATAAGAGTCATGAAGTCACTCAATGGAAGGAAAAGGGAAAGATTTAAAATAGACTACTGTGAAAATTTAAAAAATAAAACAAAACAAAAACAATTGTCAACTATGCAAGAATAGAGATATTTTTCTCAAATAGATTACTTATAAAGTCTTCTAAGATAACACTTGAATGACACATTAGTTGTCTCTCTCTTTTCATTCAATTCATTCTAAGCCTTCAATATATGGGTTTGAAAATTCACTTAATAAAGGACATTTCCTTCCCCTTGCATAAATGTCCTTTTAATGCAGTTTGAAGCCCTCACTATCTGAGAATTTGTAACCAGTGCATGCTTGGGAATCTCTCTGATAATAATTTTGCCAAAAAGTTCTCATGCACTGACTACAAATTAGAAAAGGAAGAACTGTTCTGTATACCCACAGGACTTCCTTTCCCAAGTTGGAATACTACTGAGCCAATTCTTTCTTTTGCCTAAATACATGGTAAATACAAGAGACAAAATGTAAAATGATTCAAATTGTTTTCCATTTCTTGAACTAGTAACTATTAAAATTATAACTATTCAGAAGGAATAATCTCATTTTGAAAAAGATAAAATATACCCTTCAATAAACAAATTAATTTAGTGAGAGAAAGCATATGTTTTGGGAAAAAACCCTAGATTTAATTGTTCAGAAGTATTTGATAAGTCAACTATGCTTAAAAAGAGCTCACATTTAAATGAAAAAAAAAATCCACTGAAAACAGTTACTATCAGTAGTTAGTTTTACTGACATTAAAGTTCCCTAGTGGATGTAAGTTGGGGGTGATAAATGATGAGTGATAAATACCCTCTTGCTTAACTGAGATTCCTTATGGTAGCTTTGAGTTCCATAAATGGGATGAAGTTTATACCTTCGTCTTAAGGGCATATTCTATTGGGTTGGGAAACAAGTTGTTTTGCTCTTGCCTATGAATTTAATTTTGGGTTTTTTTCTTTATAGAAGCAGAGAGAAAATCTTATCCGTTCACATCATCAATATCAATGTTTTCCATCAATTTCAGTATCTTCCCAAGTTTCCAACATTGAAACTTAAGTAGAGGAGTTAGTTAACTTCACCATTGACCCCTCAAAATTCAAGATGGCAAGAATAGCTGGACTTTTAACTAAAAACTGAAGAGTTCTGCAAGTTTAAATATAAAAGATACAATAAAAGTAGTTTAGTAAACACAGATCAAGAATTTACTTAACAGAAGAAAAGCATTCAAAGTGCTTCAAAATATTCTCATTTTTTTATTCCATATGGATATTTGTTATAAACAAAGAGGTATATTATAGCTTCTGAAACAATATCTCATTATTCACTATTCATGTAGATGGGGGCAGGGCCCAGAGTTTATCTGGGCTTTTAATTAAAAGAGAAACAGAAAGAGTACCTCCCACAAATTCTAAAATCATATACTTCAGAAGTAGGTGTTTATATAGCCCTTTATTCATAAGTTCAAAAAAATAACGTGATATACTTCAAGAGGTACTGCAAAGAATACAAAGATGATTAATATATAGTTTATTGTGAGTATAAAATATAATAAAAATATAAGGAACAATGAACTAAGATTGAGGACATCAGTTCAAATGTATTTTTAGTGACAGCAAACATTACAAAGGGATGTAAATTAGAGTTGTTGAGAATAATTTCCTAATGAAAGTAAAAATTCAAAGCACCAATAAAAATGTCATTAGCTCAGGGGCCTAACAGTTTTGAGGATCAAAGAAAAGTGAAATTAAACGTCAACACTGTTTAACATACTTACTACCACGCTTATAAATGGGATCAAATGTTTAACTTAATATGCTCAGTATTACACATAACTGTCAATATATTCATGTTAACTCTTATGACTTATTCACCTTGACTTCTTCCATAGCATTTTAACTTTATTCTGAAAAACTCTCTCCTACATAAATTTCTAGATTATTAAAATATAAATTAAATGACAAAGGCTCACATTATAATGTAATTTTCTATCAAGTCAGCAAGCATTTATTAAGCACCTACTATGAGACAGGCACTGTGGCACTGGGAATATAAAGAAAGGCAAAAGGGCAATCTCTGCTCTCAAGAAGCTCAAAATCTAATGATGAAATCAATATGCAAGCAATTATTTACAAAAAAAGATTTTACAGGATAGAATACAGATAATGACAAAGAGAAGGCACTATAATGAAAGGAGACTTGCAAAAACTTCTTGCAGAAGGTCAGATTTGAATTAAGACTTGAAGGAAGCAAGGGAAACCAGGAGATAGAGCTGAGGAGAGAGAAGATTCCAGACTTAGGGGACAGCCAATGAAAACGCATGGAGTTTTAGTCTTTATATCTCTAACCATTACGTCTATGATTCTTCTTCTCATCCTCTGATAATGGGTATTCTGCAAGATTGATTTTCCAGAACACCATACTTCTCTATATTCTCTTCCTTAGAAAATTTATTTATTTTCATGGTTTCACCTGTTATCTCTATATATGTAAATGACAATCAAATCATATCTTCAGTTCTGACCTCTAACTTCAGTTCTTCTACTCACCCAACTCGTGCTAGCAATGTCTATATCCAATTCATCTTTCACATTTTTGCAAGATTAGTCTTCCTTAAACATCATTTGTATGATGATATTCACTTTCTTAAAATATTCAGTTTTGTAACACAATTTACTTTAACACTGGTCAATTGTGATTCACATGGTATTAAGGAAGGTGCACGTACATGTTCTTCCTTCCCAACAAGCTCACTCTTTTTCAATTCTTGCCTTGAAAAGTACAAGTTTCATGATTCAGTGACTCTTTATAGGAAACAAAATAATTGGCTGAACTTATAAAATAACAAATAAAGCACCACAGATTTAAACCTGCTCAAACTAAGCATTCTAATATTTTTCTCCATGTAAAGTGGAGACATTTAAGTGAAAAAGGAATATGGTTTGGACTATGTGACTTTGTTAGTTAATCAGCAAATATCTGAAAGTAAGTGATATTATACGTGTAGAAAAGCACTAGAGAATTAATATAGATCTACCATCCATGTCATAGAAAGCCAAAAGAGGGGGGAAAAAAAGGCATTCAACAGAAATAACAGAGTAATTTAAAAGAGTACTCCGATGAAGGGTGGGTTAGTGGGCCAGCCTTTGAGAACATTAAGCAAAAGCAATGTTTAAGTTAAAAATGGAATCTGGCTTCCTTTATTTTTTATGTTGACTTTCAACTTATCTCCTTGACAGTCATTGTACTGGCTTCAATATCTTTCTACAACAGCCTACTATGAACCTCAATGATATTTATAGCTCTATCAAGATACTGGTTGAATTGTTTCAAAGAACAATGACTAATGGGAGGAAATACAGTGAAGGAAAAGGATTTCTAATTCAATGTTTTAAATTATACCTTCAGGTGAGATATTCCACTTTTCCACCTATTTAAAATGAGTGTTTATAGTCTGCGAAAAGGAACTCTGAACAGCAGTTATCAAAGACTATCTTATCATTGCTTCTGCAAACAACAAACTCAATGCCTCCTTTTTTATAATCCAGTAAATGACAGTACAACATAAGAAACCATCTCTAAGTAACTACAAAGGGATGGGATCCTTACACGATCCTTATTTATATAGGTATCAACTACACATTTTCACTCATTAGTTTCTTAGAAACTTGAGAGTATCAATGCAGCCTAATGAAATCATACATCAATAGGATGAAGTAGATAAGAACATTCAATTCATAAATATTGTTGATTACCATGGTTACAAGCTTTCAGAACAGGCCTCTGTGAGATTGGACTGAGACTTTGTCGGATATCTATTTAAAAAAAAATAGCAACAAAAGAAACTTAATATAACAATCTGTTCCTCAAAAGTGTAACTATATTAGCTAGATTTTTTTTTTCTCCTCAGATTAAATATTTCTGAAAGCAAGGCAATACTACACTACCAATGAAATACTTGACTCAGTAGAGAATGTTGTGACTTTCACTTCTCATTTAACTTTTATACTATGATCTCCAAAAAGATAAGATACATGTGGTTCTGGAGCTGAATTTTGTCATGCTAATAAGTCTATGGTAAGTTCAGCGTGTAGATTTGTAAATGGTATGTCAGTCAACCGGACTGAGTATCTGTGACATCTGTCATTGCAAGGAAAAGATTAAACAAAATGGTAGAACTTCTTAACAGTCATAGGTCAGAACACTGAATTCATGACATAATTTCTTTAAACAAATAATAATAATAAAAAAAAGGTTCTTCTATGCTATAATTCCCTGGAAACTAACACGAAACAAGTGTAATATTCACCTTTAGGCCGGGGTGTCCTTTTTCTTCGGTCTCGGAAAGCAGCACCTGACTGCAAGGCCTCCAGCAGACTATCCATCACTCCTGTCTCATCACCCTCTGTGAAAAGAGATTGAGGGAATTCCATCAGCCCCCAGGGTTACCATAGCAATGTCAAAGACAACACAGGGGTTGGAATGGTTAAGGGTAGGGGAAAAAAGACCAAATGCCAAGATGAAACCAGCAATTTCAAATTGAGAGAAGTCTTTAACTCACTTATAAATCAGCTGTCTCTTAATGAAATCTAACTCATTAGTGTTTGTGTTGCTGTCCAGTAAGAGTAATCAGATTCAATTGATTCACTTCAGAGCATTACTCTTTATATAAGTGCAGCCACAGAATAACCTCAAATGGAAAGCAGCTTCTGTTAGAACTGCTTCATAACCAGGTTATCAAAAATCACATTTTCCTTCCAGAAACAGGTTACTTTCAAGGCAATGGCTTTTATTCTAAAGTTGACCAGAGGCTTAGAAGGGAGTTGGTTGTTAGAGGTGCTGCTGAATGAATTCAGAGAACAAAATTACATATTTCCACAAATTTTGTTAGCATGTTCCTGGTAAATTATCATTCATACTACATCATAATGATCTTCTGACTCTAGGAGGCAAAGGAAAACTCATCAGACACTGAAGTGTACTGAAGGATACAGCAGAAATGGTTCTTTGAGACTAGGAAGACACTTCCCCACTCCAAGCTCATAGAGAATTAATTAAAAGACATAATCATTTGAGCTGGATATACAGTCTATAAGTAACAAAGGTTGTGTGTGTGTGTGTGTGTGTATCACAAAACTTTCTGAATTAAACTCCAAGTTTAATTATATGTGAGTATATATGTATATGTATAAGTGCATGTATATGTTGTATATGTATATGCATGTGTGTATGATATGTATATTGTGTATATGTCTGCATGCATATGTGTGTATATAAATAAATGTGGATAAAGATATACATACACACATTATTTATGGTGATACACACACACACACACACACACACACACACACACACACACACACTTGAATAGTCTACATAACTTTGGGTCCTAAATGCTAGGAAGTGAAAAGAATCTAAGCAAACGGCTTCTCAATATTGCCTTTTTTTAAAACCACAGTTCAACAACAGACCATTAAATAATTGATGCATACTTAGAATTTAAAATACAACAGTTTGCCTCCACTAGCTTTTAATTTTTTTAATGGAAATATTGTCCCTCAATATGTTATATTAAGAACTTGATAAATAAAAAGTAGTAAAAGCAGCACATGTATTATACTAGATATTTAAATATTTTTAAAGTGTATATAAATACAAGTATCATCTTTAGAAGGTTGACTACCAGGTAATGGGGTGGGGGAGACACATTGATTAATGAAAACCATATGGGTTGTAATATGAATTGGTGAAAAGAACAACCACATTGATGAAATCACTGATTATTAGATTATTTTAGTAAATACTGTTTAATTATACTTAAAAGTTTAAAATAATTTCAGTAGATACACTAAATTCACTCAATATATGAAGTTAGAAAGGAAAAGTCTTTGCTCTTTGGCAGGTTGAGTTTGAAACCTCAGTCTACAAGGCATAGCTGAAGCTTGGAACCTGAATGCAGACAAAGAGCAGAGGAGGGCGAAAGATAGACGCTTGGGTGAGTATCAACATTAAAGGGTCCAGAAGAGGAATTAGAGCATGTCATAAACTGCTAAGCTCCATGACAGCTTGGCTCATGCCTCATCTACACTGTATCTTAAAGCAGCCTTCACTTACAGAAGATAATCAATGTTGGTTGAAAAGAACTGAACACATCCACTGTGGGGAACATTGGGGGAGATGACAGAAACAGAAATGGTATAACAAAATGGAAAAAACTTGAGTTATTCCTCTTACCACTTAGGTTCATAGTGGAACATAAAAAACGATCACCTTTCACATGTGTGCAACTTTTCCTGGCTCTCCATTGCCAATGTAGGTAAGGGAGCTTGGAATTAAGATGGGATTTACAGAATGAGTACAAACTGGGCTATGATCCTGAAGCTACAGTTCCTAGTAGAACTAGATCAAGCAGTCAGCTTTGATGGATTATTTAGGAGCAGTGACAAATGGAGTGAAACTGGTTGGGACCTTCAAGATATTTCGTTGGGAGCTTTCTTAGTTCCCCAGGGACCTCAAAACTTTTGCCCCTCCTTAATGAGTAGCACTTGCCTTTACGGAACCAGAGCATCACTTTACATGGGTATCAAAGGCCATAAGCTCGATGTCAAAGACTAATCATGATATGACATGCCCCATGACTGGGCATAGTGAGAGACAAGAACTGTATGGCCTGCCCAGAGCTTAAGTATTATACTTGGACCAGAACTGCTACAGTCAGAGCAAGAGCAGGAGATCTCTGACTTATTTCCTCACGCCTTCTAATCTGTGTAGGTAGTCCTAATGCTGCTGAATGACTTCAGCAGCCTCTTTATCCATTATGAATCCTAGATATTGGCCTGCTACTACTGTGCTAAGCTGACTCTGATAACAAAGAGAAAGGTAGGACACTCCGTTTATTAGCCATGTGGGTACTGTTTTTTTTCAAGGAGAAAAGCTATTTCAGGGGTTGGTTGTTATGATTTTGAGGGTTTCTTTGTTAGGGGAATCTCTGACTATTTTTCACTTTAGAAGGATAGGGGGTTAAGGGAGTGAGTTTTTGTTTGGAGAATTGCAGTCTTTAAATACTATTACCCAAATAACGTTATCATCATCTTTGTGGTTCTGGATTGAGAGACTAGGGGCTTTTCTTGCATATATCTGATCATGTCACTGCTCACCTCAAGAAGCTTACCTGGCTCCCAACTGCTCTACAATAAAATACAAACTCTTATGTTTGGCGTTTAAAGCCCTTCACAATCTGTTCTCCAACCTATCTTTTTAGACTAAGTTCCCATGAATCCCTTTCATGTGTTCTCCCTACTGTTTCCCATCCAGGTTTCACTTCCTGCATCTGCTTCTGTAAAAAGGCCATACCTCATCCAGATAATTCTCTTTTTCCTACCTTTGGTCTCTTGGATTCCCTAGCTCTCTTCAAGGCTAAGTGCAAATGTTATCAATTGAAGGCATGTCCTGATCCCCTCCCCACCCCCACCCCAGTTTTCAGTGTTCTCCCTTCTTTGAACATCATCTGGTTTATTTTTATATGTACTTATCTATATAATTGCTTTTCTCCCCCTATAGAATGTAAACTCTGTGAGGGAGGTGATTATTTCATTTCTATCCTTGTAACCCTAGCAATTAGCATAATTCCTGAAACATAGTAGGTGCTTAATAAATGTCAATTGAATGAAGGAATCAGGTAAGTAGTCTAAGTATTGTTCATCCCATTTTTGCAGATGTAGAAACTGAGTGTCTGAAGGCTTAAGTGGCTCACTTTTCATTACCCAGCTGGTAAATGTCTGAGAAAGGATTTGATCTTAAGCTATCTGATTTGAAGTTTAGCATTCCATCTACTAGGCCATAATACCTGGAAAACCTTATGATTACCTCATGAAAACAAATGTAATATCCTGTGTCATATATTCAGTTTTAATATTTCCAAAACATATTTATATCCATTATCTTCTTACGGTAAGTCTAGGTGATAGATAAGGCACCTGCCTTTGAGAGATGAGAACATTAAGGAAGGAAGTGAAGTTTAAGTCATTATCATAGTCTTACAACTTGTCATGTCAATAAGGCAAGTTTTCTCTAGCCAAGAGCACACTTCTTTGACTATTGATGTCATAAACCAAGAACAACGTAGCCAAAGCACATTTCTCTATTCACCTAAGGTCCAGAGCATCTAAAACTGTCAGAAGGAAAATCTGAAATTTATTTAAAAAAATATATATATATGTATATAAGAAATGGATTTTAATGAGATATGACTGGAATGTATCATGTGTGCCTGTGCTCATTTGGTTATAGACTAAAAGAAGAAAGGTAATTACATAGGATAATATCATCACTTACACTTGAAAAGGACTCATTTGTCAAACTGAAGCATCACAATTTAAATCTCCTTCACTACAGGAGAATCTCAACAATAATACTTGCAAATTTTAAATATTCATTTTCGTTGAAAGCCTATTATAAGAGACTTTAAGACTGTTCAAATATTTTATTATGTAAGAATAGATTTTGAAAATGACTTCTAAAAGGTTTTTTTTAACCTTATAAAGCATTAAAGAAAAACATCAAATAATTTCTTTTCAGATAGAGGGAATTAAAAAGTCTAATTCAACATCAAGAATCAAGCAAAAATTAAGGAGAAACTAGAGAAAAGCAGTGAAAAATCTGTCTGTGAGAGGAACTAGAGACAAGTTGCCTACAATCCACTTCAGTGATTCCTCGAATACTATTCTTCAATGACTATAAATCCCAGAACCTCGGTTTTGCAAGGTAGCTCAAAGGCATTGTGGTCTAACAAGCTCTCGACCACTAAAATTTCCCTAATGAGTGGACAGTCTGCATTCAAATGACAACCTCAAAAGGGCCTAGGAGTGGGTGTGCACAGCCCTTTCTACTACTAGATAGCTCTAATTATAAAAATTTTCCTTATATCAAGTTGAAGCCTGTCTCTCTAATTTCTACCCATTGTGCCTGGTACTGCCTTCAGATCAGGGCAGAACAAATTTAATCCCCTAGATCCACACCTCAAGATAACCCTTCAAAAGCTTGAAAACAGATATTATGCCTATTTGTAAAGCGATGGTAATGTAGCAGTAGAAAAGGGGAGAGAAGGTGCAAGAATCATTTCACCGAGGCATGAGAGCAGGACTTTTATGGAGGATGTCTCATATTATATGGCACTTATTTGCATTTGTTTTTCAGATCATCGCTTCTCAAAGTGGATACTTTGATGGAGTCATGACTTCACTGGTGTGGGAACTCTTTCTACTCATGCTAATTATACATTTTCTCTTTGATTCTCTACTGTGGATCTACCATTCGGTTAAGAGACTTTCTCACCTTTAATATCACAAGAAGACCTGCTTGTGTTTTTAATATCACAGGGTGACTAAGGGAGCACTTGGCCTGTCCCTATGTTGTCCTTCATTCTTAGCACATAATTTATCAACTAAAAAAAATTGCCGTCAGAGATAAATATTTGTAGAACCAAACAGTTTGGTATCATTGCTAGCACTGTCTATATATGTATATAAGAAATGGACTTTAATGAAATATGTCTAGAATGTATCATGTGTGCCTGTGCTCATTTGGTTATAGACTAAAAGAAGAAAGGTAATTAAATAGGATAATATCAACACTTACTTATTTCTCAACTGTTGGCTGGCTGCTGTCCTAGTATGAAATTCTGAACCCTGGACACTAACTATCGATTTGTCTCTCCAAGCTCTGTATTTTGGACTAGAATAGATCTCCTCCTCAGAATAGGCCAAAATAAGACACCTCTTCAGCTACACATTATTGTCTAGGAAATTTGTGTCTACATCAGAGTGCCCTTTCTTTTTTCTTTTTGACACCAGAGCATATTTCTCTAAGAAGGTTTTTAAAGTTCTGAAGGCAAATGCAATTAGTTCGATGGCATTTTCAAGGTACCTTGGATTCTTGAAGTCTATGTTAGTAGAATACAAACAATGGTAGGTTCCCTCAAGTGTAAAAGGCTTAAACATATGGTAATGATGACAAACCATAAATTTTGTATGAGGATTAGCCTACATAAGTATAGAGAGACTCATCACAAGCAGTTTGGACACCAGGTGATGAATTCTTTGGTCATAGTGAACCATGAAACAGAAAAATTAAAATTGGGCTTCAATTTTAGAATTACAGAATCAAAGGATCACAGATTATAAAGCTGTAATGAACTAGAACAGACATTTAGAGGCCTTTTACACATAACAAAATAGAGGCACAGAGAACTTAAGTGTTTGCCAAGGTCACATAAGCAGTAAGTAACAAAACCAGAATTGGAACCCAAATCCTCTCATTCCAAATCCAAGACCCTTTTCACTTGTGTAGCCTTCTTATCCAGGATGACCCCCTTCTATATCTGCAGTCAATAAAGAGTGGCAGAGAATTCTAAGAGTCACACAGTTTTTAGACAGTCTATAATGCCTAATTATTGTTCCTAAAATATATATAACCTGACTTAAATGACAAATGGACAGCTCATCAGTTCTACTTATAGAAGTAAATGAAGGAATTGGTGGGATTGGTTTTATTCTGCATCCAAAGACAACAAAGAACTATGGTCTCATAGGATATATGATACTGTTTCTTTCTGTGTGCTTAATTAATCTGAGATTAAGCTAAGAAACTGTGATGAGGAAAATTGCAATTTATGCAACAGCATCTGTTGCAGAGGACGAAAGAATACAAAAATTTTACAAAGAAGTAGACAAGATCATCCACACCAAGTCAACATATTCCTGGATCTTCTGAGAAAGCAGGGCATAGTGGTGTAAAATATGGTTTAGGACTAAAGAAATGAAACAGATCAAAGATTTGTAAATTATTCCAAACTTTCATGACTCTCACTAACATATTTTACATCTGTGCATATATATTTACTTATATCTATACCAGAAATATTTTCCTCAAGAAGAGAATTGATAGGCAAACATGGGCTATAAGTCAACTGAGATCACTGCACAAAATTTTGAATAAAATTTACATTCTGATCTAGATTTAGATGCCCAACCACATATATATATATATCTATATCTATATATAGATATATAGATATATAGATATAGGACCTCTATATATAGGTCCAACCCTAACCATGGTGCTGTCTCAATTCTATTAGAGCACTTTTGCTAGCTTACAGTTTGATGCAGTTACTCATGGTCTTCTACTCAATGCCAGAGATTAAGGTTTTCTTTGTTATTTTTTAACTGTGGTTCAGAGAAACAAAGCCAGGCAGGAATGGAGCTGGAGTACTCTGCCCCTATTAATGATAGAGCTGCAATATGAACTATATGCAATATGAAGTCAGATCCTGACTCTAGATCTTGAGCTTTTAGCATTCACTGATCTGTTATCAATCTCCTTCAGCCTATAAGTCCAAATCAATCATTATGACACAAATTAGACCAATGTTTCCTTTTTTTCAATATTTACTTTTCTCAGCTTCATGACTACTGACATTTCCAAGTCTAAATATTTCTATGTTTCTCTGATGGGTCTTCAGGTCCATTATTAACAGTGAACATTGAGTTCATTAATTTACTCCTATTTTCTATCATTCCCCTCTCTGACATCCCTCCCTCCCACAAACTGTATGCTACCTTTGTTTGGAAAAAGGACTGAATGGAATGAGCATAAGAACACTTGTAAGATATATAAACACCACAGAATTTCAAATCATTTTTCCTATCAAAAATATATTTGTCTTTATAAAACCCACTAATCTAGATAAAATATATTCCAAATTGTTGTATTGGATACAGGTTAAGCAATGGGTGTATGTATGTGTACATATACATATATGCGTATGTAAATATGAAATATATACAGTATTACATAAAGAAATATCTTCTCTGAATGAATTCTCTCTCTTTTTTTTTTTAGAAGAAAAAAACAAACATAATTTATTTGTATAAAATTAACAAAAACCAGCTGGGCTGCATATTACTTATTTTCCTGAATGGACATCTGGGCAACAGCCTTCTGTGCTTCATCTGCAGCATCAGGCGAGGCTGGTGGATACCATCTGATGACACATTCAACCACTTCTTTTGCTCTAATTCTACAGCGGTTGCTTCTGAAAACTTGCACCTCTGCTTTTCCGGACTTTTCACCGTCTTCCTCTTGGTTGAATAGACCTATTTTAATCTGAGTTCCGAAAAGGGTCTCCATTGCTTAAATCCTAGATCTTTTCATCCCTATGAGGGCCCTTATGAGCCTAGCCGAGCCTTGACCAGGAACCGCAGAGGGCCTTTTTCTTGGGGCTTGGGTCTCGGTCTCCGAGGACGGGACTGGTTGTAGTCTTCTCAAACAAGCTGGTTGCTCATGGTGGCCTCGGGATGCAGGTGAAGCAGGCCAAGAGCGGAGGAAAGACTCTCTCTGAATGAATTCTTAAATAATACCAATGTCACATTACAGAACAAAGAACAGCAAGGAATAATTCTCCTTCCTTTTTATGCACTTTATACTTTTAGGGAACATAAAATTGCATCCTGATCTAAACTCCCCAATCACTGGTAAATGCCTTCCTTTGTCTCCCTTCTCTTTACACGAGGTATGGAAAGGGGCCCATACAGCTACTTCTTCAACTTATTTTGCTTGGATTGGGTTTTGTTACTTGTTTATAATATTCTTGTCGTCTGTGCTGCCAAAAT
This sequence comes from Vombatus ursinus, assembly GCF_900497805.2. Classification (NCBI taxonomy): domain Eukaryota; kingdom Metazoa; phylum Chordata; class Mammalia; order Diprotodontia; family Vombatidae; genus Vombatus; species Vombatus ursinus. The sequence goes on from NW_020954867.1 coordinate 4,911,820, forward strand.
CCAAACCTAACTTGGCAACACAGAAAAGAAGTGATTTCTAAAGGACATACACAAAGAATTGAATAAAGCAAAAATATTGAACTTTAATTTTCATTACACTCACTCAAAAATTTAATTTGCTAGGAAAATGATCATCACTACAGCTGATACTATTTCACGTAAAGTTCTGATATTACTTTTACATAAGCTTCTCAAAGAACTTTAAAAGATTATTTATGTGTTTAAATTACAATTGTCTTAGGACAACTAATTCATCTCAACTTATGGTTAAAAAGAATGAGACATGGGTATGTCAGCACAGAACAAAAATTAGTACTTAAGACTTTTGAATTATAATTAGGGATCAAACTACTTTCCATTCAGCAAATATTTCCATAACATGGACAGTAGTGCTAATCTAAAAAATCTTAATTGCAATAGTCCAAAGGTTACAATATAAAAACAGCTTAAAATATAGAGTGATACTTCCTAGCACAGTAAATGACTGCTAAATGCAGTATCTGGCAGTAATAAATGAGGGAGTAGCAATGACAAAATAAAAATAACAACATTAGGGAAATGGAAGAAGTCTTAATTTTTTTTTATTAATTTATTTGGATTTATCAATAATCACTTCCATATGCTTTTGAGTTTAAAATTTTTCTCCCCCTTCCTCCCCACCACCCTCCCCAAGATGGTGCACAATCTGATACAGGCTATACATTTACATTCATATTAAACATATTTTCACATTACTGATGTTGTAAGTAGAAATTAAAACCAATAAAAGGAACCATCAGACAGAGAAAACAAAACTCAACAGAAGAGGAAAAAAAAAACAGCAATTCGGCTTCCATAGTTCTTTCTTTGGGTGTGGATAGCATTTTCCATCACGAGGCCTCTGCAGATGTCTTAGATCCTTGTATTGCCAGGAAGGATTAAGTTTATCAATATTAGTCATCATGCAACGTGGCTGTTATTGTGTACAATGTTCTCTTGGTTGTACTCACTTCACTCAGCGTCAGACCATACAAGTCTTTCCAGGTTCTTCTGAAGTCAGCCTGTTCATCATTTCTTATAGCACAATAGTATTCCATTACATTCATATACCACAACTTGCTCAGCCATTCTCCAGTTGATGGGCCTCTTCTCAATTTCCAATTCTTTGCCACCACAAAAAGAGCTGCTTTGAATATTTTTGTACATGTGGGTCCTTTTCCCATTTGTGTTATCTCTTTGGGATATAGCCCTAGAAGTGCTACTGCTGGGTCAAAGGGTATGCACATTTTTATAGCTCTTTGGGCATAGTTCCAAATTGCCCTCCAAAATGGTTGGATCATTTCACAACTCCACCAACAATGCATTAGAGTTCCAATTTTCCCACATCTTCTCCAACATTTATCATTTGCCTGTTTTGTCATGTTGGCCAATCTGATAGGTGTGATGTGGTACCTCAGAGTTGTTTTGATTTGCATTTCTCTAATCAATAGTGATTTAGAGCATTTTTTCATATGACTATAGATGGCTTTAATTTTTTCATCTGAGAACTGTCTGTTCATATCCTTTGACCATTTATCAATTGGGGAATGGCTTGTACTCTTATAAATTTGACTTAATTCTCTATATATTTTAGAAATGAGGCCCTTATCAGAGAGACTGGTTGTAAAAATTCGTTCTTCCTTCCTTCTAATCTTAGTTACATTGGCTTTGTTTGTGCAAAAACTTTTCAATTTAATGTAATCAAAATTATCTATTTTGCTTTTTGTAATATTCTCTGTCTCCTGTTTGGTAATGAATTCTTCTGTTCTCCATAGATCTGACAGGTAAACTATTCTGTGCTCTCCCAGTTTGCTTATAGTATCAGCCTTTATATTTAAATCATGAACCCATTTTGACTTTATTTTGGTATATGGTGTGAGATTTTGGTCTATGCCTAGTTTCTACCATACTCTTTTGCAGTTTTCCCAGTAGTTTTTTTTCAAAGAGTGGGTTCTTATCCCAGAAGCTGGGGTCTTTGGGTTTATCAAATAATAGATTACTATAGTCATTGACTACTGGGTCTTGCATATTTAACCTATATCCACCACTCTATTTCTTAGCCAGTACCAAGTAGTTTTGATGATTGCTGCTTTATAAAACAATTGAAGATCTGGAATGGCTAGGCCACCTTCCCCTGCATTTCTTTTCATTAGTTCTCTTGATATTCTGGACCTTTTGTTCTTCCAAATGAATCTTGTTATTATTTTTTCTAACTCTATAAAATAATTTTTTGGTAGTTTGATTGGTATGGCACTGAATAAGTAAATTAGCTTAAGTAGAATTGTCATTTTTATTATATTAGCTCGTACTACCCATAAGCAACTGATGTTTTTCCAATTATTTAGATCTGACTTTATTTGCGTGAAAAGTGTTTTGTAATTGTGTTCATAGAGTTCCTGGGTTTGTTTCAGGAGGTAGACTCCTAAATATTTTAAAATGTCTACAGTAAGTTTAAATGGAATTTCTCTTTCTATCTCTTGCTGTTGGGCTTTGTTGGTAATATATAGAAATGCCGATGATTTATGTGGGTTTATTTTATAGCCTGCAACTTTGCTAAAGTCATTTATTATTTCAAGTAGTTTTTTACTTGATTCTCTGGGAGTCTCTAAGTATAACATCATGTCATCTGCAAAGAGTGATAGCTTTTTTCTTCTTTGCCTACTCTAATACCTTCACTGTCTTTTTCTTCTCTGATTACTAAAGCTAACGTTTCCAGTATGTGGTGATAATGGACATCCTTGTTTCACCCCCAATCTTATTGGAAATGCTTCTAGCTTGTCCTCATTACATATTATGCCTGCTGAAGGTTTTAGCTAGATGCTATTTATTATTTTAAGGAATACTCCATTTATACCTATGCTCTCTTTAATAGGAATGGATGCTGTATTTTGTCAAAAGCCTTTTCTGCATGTATTGAGATGATCATGTGGTTTCTGTTAGTTTTGGTGTTGATATGATGAATAATGCTGATAGTTTTCCTTATATTGAACCAGCCCTGCATTCCTGGTATAAATCCTAACTGGTCATAGTGTATTATTCTTATGATAAGTTGCTGTAATCTATTTGCTAATATTTTGTTTAAAATTTTTGCATCTATATTCATTAGAGAAATTGGTCTGTAATTTTCTTTCTCTGTTTTGACTCTTCCTGGTTTAAGTATCAGCATCATATTTGTATCATAAAAAGAATTTGGGAAGACTCCTTCTTCACCTATTTTACCAAATAGTCTATATAGTATTGGAATTAATTGTTCTTTAAATGTTTGATAGAATTCGCATGTAAATCCATCTGGCCCTAGAGATTTTTTCCTAGGGAGTTCATCAATGGCTTGTTCAATTTCTTTTTCTGAGATGGGATTATTTAAGTATTTTACTTCCTCTTCTGTTAATCTGGGCAATTTATATTTTTGTAAATATGTATCCATTTCACTAAGATTGTCAAATTTGTTGGCACATAGTTGGGCAAAATAATTCCTAATTGTTGTTTTAATTTCCTCTTCCTTGGTGGTAGCTTCAACCTTTTCATTATTGATACTAGTAATTTGGTTTTCTTCTTTTTCTTTTAATTAGATTAACCAAAAGTTTATCTATTTTATTGTTTTTTTTTTCATAAAACCAGCTCTTAGTTTTATTTATTAGTTCAATAGTTTTCTTAATTTCAATTTGATTAATTTTTCCTTTGGTTTTCAATATTTCTAATTTTGTGTTTAATTGAGGATTTTTGATTGGTTCTTTTTCTAGTTTTTTTAGTTGTATGCCCAATTCATTGATCTCCTCTTTTTCTATTTTATTTATGTAAGCATTTAGAGATATAAAACTTCCCCTAAGAACTGCTTTTGCTGCATCTCATAAGTTTTGGTATGTTGTCTCATTATTGTCATTCTCTTGAATGAAATTATTGATTGTTTCTAGGATTTGTTCTTTGACCCAATCATTTTTTAGGATTAGATTATTTAGTTTCCAATTATTTTTTGGTCTATCTTTCCATGGCCCTTTATTACATATAATTTTTATTGCATAATGATCTGAAAAGGATGCATTTAATATTTTTGCCTTTCTGCATTAGATTGTGAGGTTTTTATGCCCTAGTACATGGTCAGTTTTTGTGTATGTGCCATGTACCACCAAGAAAAAAAGTATATTCCTTTCTATCCCCATTCAGTTTTCTCCACAGGTCTATCACACCTAACTTTTCTAATGTTCTATTCACCTCCTTAACTTCTTTCTTGTTTATTTTGTGGTTAGATTTATCTAGTTCAGAGAGGGTGAGGCTGAGGTCCCCCACTAGTATAGTTTTGCTGTCTATTTCTTCCTGTAACTTCCTGAACTTCCCCTCTAAGAATTTGGATGCTATACCATTTGGTGCATATATGTTTAGTAATGATATTACTTCATTGTCTATGGTGCCTTTTAGCAGGATGTAGTTTCCTTCCTTATCTCTTTTGATACGATCTATTTTTGCTTTTGCTTTGTCTGAGATCAGGATTGCTACCCCTGTTTTTTTTTTAACTTCAGCTGAAGCATAATATATTTTGCTCCAGCCTTTTACCTTTACCCTGTTTTTCACTGTTTTTCAAATGTGTTTCTTGTAAACAACATATTATAGGATTATGGTTTTTAATCCAACCTGCTATACGCTTCTGCTTTATGGGAGAATTTATCTCATTCACATTCACAGTTATGATTACTATCTGTGTCTTTTTCTCCATCCTTTTTTCCCCATTTATGCTTTTCTTTCTCCTTTCTCCTCTCCCCCCCTCATTAGTGTTTTGCTTTTGACCAATGCCTCCTACAGTCCCACCTCCCTTCTATTATCCCTTTCCCTTTTCTTCCCCCTTACCTTTACTGCTTCTTCTCTTCCTTCTATCCCTCCTCCCTTTTCTTTCCCCTTTTCCCTCCTACTGCCTATAGTGCAAGTTAGATTTCTATACCTAACTAATTATGCTATTCTCAAACAATGCTCATTCCCCTCCCTTCTTCACCTCTGCTCTAATAGGTTTTTGTGTCTTTTCCTGTAATGTAATTTACCCTTGTCTGCCTCCTCCTTTCTCAGTACATTTTCTTAGCTCAGACTAATCCACTTACTTGGATCCATTTAACCCACTTGATTAGATTTTTTTTTAATCATGACATCAAAGTCAACTTATATCCACCCCCTTTATGTATACTCCTTTAACATGGTATAATAGCAATACAGTTCTCAAGAGTTGCAAGTGTCATCTTCCCTTGCAGGGATGTAAACATTTTGCCCTTATTAACAACCTATTGTATCTTTCTGTCCCATTTACCTTTTTATGTGTCTCTTGAATCTTGTACTTGAAGATCAAATTTTTTGTTGAGCTCTGGTCTTTTTATCAGGAACATTTGTAAGTCCCCTATTTCGTTGAATATCCATCTCCTTCCCTGAGAAATCATGCTCATTTTAGCTGGGTAGTTAATCCTTGGCTGCAATCCCAGCTCCTTTGCCTTACGGAATATCACGTTCCACACCCTACTGTCTTTTAATGTAGAGGCTGCAAGGTCCTATGTAATCCGGACTGTGATTCCATGATATTTAAATTGTTTCTTTCTGGCTGCTTGCAGTATTTTCTCTTTAATCTGGTAATTTTGGAATTTAGCTATTATATTCCTTGGCATTTTCAATTTGGGATCTCTTTTAGGCAGGGAGCAGTAGATTCTTTCTAGAGTTATTTTACCTTCTGGTTCTAGGACTTCAGGGCAGTTTTCCTTCATGATTTCCTGAAGGATATTGTCCAGGCTCTTCTTTTCATCATGATTTTCAGGTAGGCCTACAATTTTTAAATTGTCTCTCCTGGATCGATTTTCCAGGTCAGTTGTTTTACCCATGAGGTATTTTACATTTTCATCTATTTTCTCATTTTTTTGTTTCTGTTTGACTGATTCTTGTTCTCTCATAGAGTCATTAGTTTCCATTGAGGCAATCAGAGATCCAACTGTTGGTATTTGCCTGTTCGACCACCTGGGCTTCGGGATCTCCTCCTGGTTGGCAGTTGGAGGCTGTAGGGTTCTGATGGCTTACCTGGTGTTGGGCTGTAATCAACAAGGCTGGAACTTTCGGGCAACTCTAGGTTGCTTTCTTTAGATCCTTTCAGACAAACGCTGCAGGGTACTTATCCGCCTGGGGCCCTTTGTAGTGCTGCTTCTCTTATTTTTGCTGAGGCATTGGGAGACCTGTTTGCTGTAGAACGCTGAGGCATCAGAATCTTCTCCTAGTGTGCTGAAGTGGGTCTTTCCACTAGGTGGCTGGGCGACTCCCGTTTCCATACTGCTCCCCTTCCCCCAGGGCAAGAGGGGCCTTTCCCATTAATCCCTCTAGCTACCTGGGCTACTGCACTGCTGCACTCCATCTTTCTTCTGGTTCAATTGTTCCAGGGTTTTTTCTGGGGTGATATTTTGTGGGTTTTCAGAGGTTAATAGGGGAGGGTGAGAGCGACTACCTTTTTACTCCGCCATCTTGGCTCCTGGAAGTGGAAGTTGAAGTCTTAATATGTTTTAAATGATGGTGTCATCCGATGAGGAGATTTGTTTTTAAGTTTAAAATTGTTTTACATAAAATTTTGATAGAATTATAGAATCTGAGAATTCATTGTTCAGTGAATCTGGAAAAAGGTCAACAGTTATAGCTGGGTTTTAAAAAAAACACTCAAAAAAACTCTTCAAGAATGCCCAGAAATCCCCAAACAATCATCACCTCTATTGCTGCCACTCCATAGACTTCCCTACGACCCAAGCCTGGAAAACTGGTTGATTATCATGTTCTGATCCTCTTGGCATATCACACCCATATTTTTCTCCTGTACTATATGGGCTGAATTGTGGCAAAAACACTGGTTAGATTATGGTGACACCTCACCCCTGCTCCCTCTTTCGACTCTGATGGATAATCCCATTGCCGCTGCAAATGTAATCATTACTGACCCTCTTCCTTTTTATTTTGTCCTTCCTTCACTGTTATTTTTCTATTTATATTTTACGTGTTGTCTTCAATGTTTCTATTTTTATTGGCGTTTCTCTTTTTCATTTTCAAGTTTTTGTATAATATACTCTTGATTATGTCAGCTAGTCTCTTGCTAAAATGATTCCTAAAAAGCTAAGTTACAGTGTTTTGAAGGTCCCTTTCGAAACTTTGTTTCCTATGTTTATTCACCAATGGGATGATGGTCCAGACCAAATGAAAAGGTGTTCTGCTCTTTTCTCCCTGAACAATAGACTCTGGAATCTAGTAAGATGTTAGCACTTACAACGAGTTTGTATCAGATAAATGTCCCTTTCATTCTTTCGCCATCCTTTTTGCCCAGTAAACAATGACTATTGGGAAAGTTATTTATGTCACCTAGCATGCTATCTACCGGCAAATAACACAGTTAATTTTAAGACTGTCATAAGAAAACTTATGAAGAAAAAATGTGAAAGTAACAAAATTTGGAAAACTTTTTAGGATTCAAAGAAGAATAATTAAAAATATTAGGAGAGCAGAATAGATGACCTATGGGGTCAGGTTAAAAGGATGACTAAGGAGTGACTTAATGGTCTACAAGTTTGTTATGCTAAGAAGCTACTACCATTTCTTGGTCTTCACTCAATAAAGAAAATGGGCTTAAAATTACAAGAATTTTGAAAGATTTACTCCCAGGAAGAATTTCCTAACAATAAAGGATCTAAATATCAGGCCAGGTTACCAAGGAAAATTGTGGGAATTTCCTAAGTTTGTGCTCTAGGAAAGATACTCAAATATATGGAATAAGTTAAATATAGTTTTATAGGATATGTGATACTTAATGGTCTCTCAAAGATTTTCCTCCCAATTTCACGATTCTTACAATAAAGATATGCATGCTCATAATGTTACGGAATTGTTCAAGCCTCTGCTTCCCCTAATTTTCCATTCTGTTGATTGTCTTGGTCTCTCCTTCACTTAGGAACAGCAACAGAAGTAGGAAGAGGAAGTGAAACTGGTTTAACTCATTTTACTATCTGTTAACAATGATGCTAAAAGCTCATTTAGGGTAAAAATTGAAAACAGTTGCTAAGATGAAGTTTTTTTTTAAATTATAAATGAGTTTATTTACCTACATCTCTTCTTTTGTAGAATACTGAGCAGCAAGCTCTGTGCACATAAGTTGGTATCTATACACATTTAACATCTCTGAAAAATTTAGAGGTCATAAATGGTGCCCTAACAAATGTAAGGCTAGTCATAGCTCAAGAGCCAATTGTTATGGACAAAGAAATTGTTCAGGTTAAACTGATCTCAAAATCTTTTGAGGTAACTCTGCCCTTTTATTATAAAAATAAGTAGCTACACAAAATCTAAATGTGTAATACATTAAACATACTATAACTTGAACAGGATGCTTCTTTATGAAAGTTAATGAGCTCTCTTCATAGAGCGTTGACTGATATTTCAGGGAAAATGAGAAGTTGTCTACATATTACGAATTCAATAGTTTTTGTAATTTATGACTTCTCTGACTGTATGTGCATGTTATATTTCCAGTTCAGATAATTAAGACAACAGAGATATTATCAAGCTTGTATTGGGGTATTATAAGTAATTCAAAATTATTTTATATTATGCCCCTCTACACTCAACAATCCAGCCAAACAAGCATGTCAGCTGTTCCTAGAACACAGCATTCAGTTTCCCATTTCCTTGTCTTCACATAAGCTGTCTGCATTGTGTAGGCACTCCTTTCTCTTCTCCTGGTCTTTGAACACTGAGCTTCAAGATTCACCTCGTGCCACTTACTATACAAAACCTTTTGTGACACCTCTTCTCTCCAAAACTCCAGTTAGTGCTTTATAATCCTCAAATTATTACATGTTTATTTAGCTGTGTACCTGTTTGAAGGAACTATTTTAATTTAGTCTTTGTGACCTCAGGGTCTAGCAGAGCCTGACACACAGTAGGTATAATGAAAGTTCATTCAATTAAAGTCATGGATGAAAAGTGTTTACGATGAAAAGAAAAGGCTTTACTACAATATAAATTCCACAAGGACAAGGACTCCCTCTTATCTGTCCTTTATATCTTCCCCAGGGTAAGCACAGTGCTTTGCACAAAGAAGGTCTTTAATTCTTGTTCAACTCAATCTATAAACCATCACCTCTGAGGATGTAGGCAGAAATAGGCAATAATTTTGTGCTTCCCTTTCACTATAAACTATAATATTCTCCATAATACCTTATTTTAAGTGAATTTTTCTAAATACAATTTTTTGTCTTTTAACATTTTAAAGAAAAGTTGGGGATATCGGAGAGGAAATGTTAAACAAAGCATTTACACAGTTATTCAGTCAATAACTACAGCAGTTTAACCACAGGCTTAAAATTATATTGTTGGTACAGAAAGATACATTTATTCACTAAGAATGGTCCCTGTTAATACCATATTAGTCCAGGATTTTTTTCTAGCCAGTAGAATCTTAGTATTACTTACTTCTCCCTTCCCTTCTCCTATGTCACCTAAGATAATGTAATTTCATTCACTGTATCAACTGTTTTATTGTATGTTATATCCCTAGTCCCTATGCATCTTACATATAGTAAGGGCTTGATAAGTATTAACAACTGAATGATTCTACAAAATTATAAAGAAAAACAGTTCAAACTTTTTAGGCCGCCAATACAGCATTTTTCTTTTTCCTCTTTAAATTTCACTAATTTAAAGAACTAATTTACAGCACATTAGAAGAAATTACTTGTCACTAATCCTGTACTTTAATAATTTTGAATTATTTAACTAAAATAGTTCTGTGACTGGAATGGCAGGGGGTATCATAATCAAGTGTATAATATCTCTAATAATGAAATGGATATATTCCAATGATACAAGTTTTAAGATACTTCATAATCAGACAGAAACAAAATAAGAGCCACAGGGATATCAGATGTGGGGGTGGGTAGGGGAGGGGAGAGGCATTATGATGCAAATAACTAGTAGAGACTGAAATAACATCATATAGGAAAAGAAGGACAGAAGGAATAGTCAAAAGATAACCCCAAGATTTTTGAACATCAAAAACTGGATGAAAGATATCACTACAAACAGAAGTAATGAATTCAGGGGATAAAAAGTTTGTAAGTTTGTTTTGGGATATGTTGATCTGATGATGATCATCATTTCCTACCAAACAAAGAGAAAAAGAGCAATCTTCCATGAAAACTCAGACTGATGCCACTCAAAAACTGCCAATCTAATGGTTAAGAGATGCTTTTGAGTTTGAAAGTGTAGATTACATAAATAGCTATCATTAGAAAGGCTTGAACATTATTCTGAATACTGACTGGGTAACAAAGACACCACAGTCCCTGGCACATAGCAGACAATTAACAAATATTTTTGACTTGAGTTCTCAATTATAACACTGTAAGTTATTTTGATGTTATCACAATTATAGGATTCTTTGCACTATGATAACATCAAATGATTGATTGGTATATTTTCTGCTAAGGATTGGAACAGAATGAGCAAGGTGAGTATCCTCACATGAACGTAATGAAAACAAGTATGCGCTATTTACATAAAGGTATCTTTTCTTTGCCTATTTTCTTAGAACTACACTATCCCATAGAGGAACCTACAAATAAGCAAGTAAAATCTTAAAAAAAAAAGGTAACTAACTAATGACACAAGGATTTTAACATTTTATATGTGTAATATAAATGTGTAAGTACAAAACTGTTACATTTCACCAAATAATTCATTCTGTAATTTTTTTTAATGTAGAATCAGATGTGACTTTGAAAATGGCTTCTAACTAGTGAATGAGTTATAAATCATGGAATTCAATGTATCATTTTAATTAACATAATGCAATGACACAAAAATGCCTCACCAATTTCTGATATAGTCAACTTTCACTGAGGAAAGCAAAATTCTTCTATAGCTTCATGAATGGGCCAAATAAAAGTTAATGACCCATGAGACAATAACAAATACTAAAACAAAGTCAAAAGTTAGAAAATAAAAGCAGTCCTGGACATCATATTTCAAGAAATCATAAACAGAAATTGCCTATACCTATTAGAACAAGAGGGCAAAGTGAAAATAAAAAGAATCTACTGATTATCTCCTGAAATAAACTCCTAAATGAACATTCCCAGGAAAATTATTCAAGTTTTCTGGTCAAAGAAAAAAAAATATTGAAAGCAGCCAGAAAAAAAGAGTTCAAATACAAAGTAATCACACTCAGGATCACAACAGGTTGAGTAGTTTTGTAACCTATAAAACTGACCATGATTCTATGGCAGAGATGACTCCTAAGCATTACTGATGAAAAGATAGGAATTGACCAGAAACTGTGAGACAGAAATACAAGAGTCAAGAGAAACAAAAAGGGGGGCAGCTAGGTGGCACAGTGGATAGAGCATGAGCACCAGCCCTGAATTCAAAACCGGCCTCAGACCAAACACTTAACACTTACTACCTGTGTGACCCTGGGCAAGTCACTTAACCCCAATTGCCTTAAAAAGAGAGAGGGAGAGAGAGAGAGAGAAAGAAAAAGGCAGATCCAAGTAAGCAGTTGGAAATGATACTAGGCCTTCTAACAAGGTAGGGAACAACATGTGCATCTCTCAGTCCTAATTAGTGCTAATGTCATCTGGGTGGGGAGAGCAGACAGTACTTGAACCTCAGTTTTATCTTAACCTGTCTAAAGGAGGGCAGTACACATACACACGTTCATTCTCTCTCTCTCTCTCTCTCTCTCTCTCTCTCTCTCTCTCTTTCTCTCTCTCTCTCTCTCTCTGGTGTATAAATGCATTCAACTTGACCAGAAAACAGGATGGAACAAGGAAAAAGAAAAAAAGAAGAGGGATGGTAGGCTCAAAGAGGGATTAGTTATAAGCAAAACAAAATCTGTGCTCTAGGCAATTCTCTAGAATTGTATGTTACTGAGTAGTTGACTTACCTTGATAGGGATTGTTTTCTCACCAAGATGTCCTCTGCAGCAATGAAATCACAGCTCTACTCCCTATCCCTATACTCTTATCATCTCCAAGGAAGGATATTTATCGCAATTCTCTTTTATAGAAATATTCTAGTCAATTATTCAAGGACTAATTATCCATATGCCATTTTCTTCTGATTTTTTTTATGTTACTATTATGTAACCAGAAAAAAATGAAAACAGAAGGAAAAGATGCTCAAAAACATTCAAAAAGTATTTATTAAGTGTCTGCTATGTGTGAATTCCTGTGCTAGGTATTGAGGTTAAAGAGAATGAAACATATATTATAGTATAAAATGGAATATGTTAAGTGCATGAGAGGTAAAAACAAAGTGAAGTGTGAGTTCCCAAGAAACCAACAACAGTTATTTGAAGTACATTCTATATCAGAGGTTTCCAAACTTATTTGACCTACCTCCACCTTAAAAAAAAAAAATTGCTCAGCACCCTCCTGAAAATCTACTTTCTTTAACACTTTAATGGTTTTTTGAAATTTAGGTTATTTCAAAATATAAAATACTTTTTAAAAAAAGAGATACATCTTAAATTTAATAATTTATTGTAAATTTGTAGGGGCTTTTCCTGAATTGAAATGTTGATGATGCAATATTGCATCATATAACCACATAGTATTATATTATAAACAAGTGATTACATGCACATATTCCTCCCCATGCATACTGGACTTCCTATGTATGACATGCTGGCTTACCAATACTTGCTTGTTAAGACCTGTTGGCAGACTTGACTACTGATCAGTCATAGCTTACATTATGTGGGTTTATTTGGAAAGTAATGTAATCTCTACGACTTTAACTCTGTCACACAACAGATGAAACATGTACAAAAGGTTTTTCAAAATGTTCTTCTCTTCTCTTTTTCTTGAAGCTCCCACCAGACCCTTATTTTTATTTAACATCCTTCAATTTCACCCCCCTACGATGCTAGGTTGCAGCATCCCCCGGGAGGTGGGATCACCCATTTTGAATATATCTTTGATGTGGGAAGAAGATGGAAACTAATGACAAGAATAAAGTACCTGGATTCAATTCAGAAAACATTTATTACAAATCAACTATGAACAGTAGGGAATATATATGAATACTTTTTGCTTGTATTTTGGAAGAAAAGCTCATGTGAGGCTTACACCCCAGGAAGCCACTGATAAAAAGAAAGTCCCTACATACATCAAATATTTACATCAGCGCTTTCTGTGATAGCAAAGATCAGAAACAAAGAAGATGCCCACCATTTAGGGAACAGCTAATATTTCAAAACTGGGGAACATGAATGTAATGGAATATTACTGTGCTGGATCCAGAGAAATATGGAAAGATATATTTGAATTGATACAGAGCAAAATAAGCAGAGCCAAGAAAACAACCATGACACTATTAATATAAACAGAAGGAACAACGAAATACACACATACAAACCTACACACAAAATCAAAAGCAAATGTTACAAAATTATAAAGAACAAACACGGCTCTAAAGAAGAGATGAGAAAACATTCACACTTCTCTTTTTGTAGAGGTGAGAGATTCATCTCTTAATTCTGTCCAATTCACTTATTTTTAGATTTTTAAAAAATGTATTGATCAGTTATGCTGATTTTTCTCCCTCTTACTTTCTTCCTTCTTTTTTGTCTTTAAAAATACTATTTGTTACACGGAATTTAGAGAGATATGGGGGGAAGTTGTGGTGACATAAAATAAAGACATCAGAAAAAAACTTTTTTACAAAATATTTATATTTAGAAACAGGGGATTCTGCAACTTATTATCTTAGAGAGCTGTCCAGGGCACTGGCAAGTTAGCTGACTATCCTAGGATCACACAACTAGTATGTGTCAAAGGTTTGACTTGAACACAGACACATATTTCTGGTTTTTAACTCTCTAGCCAGTAATTGCCTCACTTATATTTATCCTTTCTACCCAACATAAAAAATGAGAATGGTGCATATGATATCCTAACTCCTTTAACAATAATGTAGGGAAAATATGAAAACCTTTAAGAGGGGCAATAAACTCTGAAGTTAACAAATTCGCTAAGATTTATAGAAGAAATTTCTGAGTTATATTAACATAACATACAATTTCTCTAAAAAGTAGCACTAATTGCATTTATTCAGAATCACAAAATGGAAACAAAGGAGCAGTTTCAGCTAAGCGGGTAAACAACAGATTTTTAAAAGGTAATTATCTGTTTATTTAATAGACTGAAGTTGCACCAAATGAGACATTTAAGTCTAATAAATAATAAATGAAATATTAAAATACAGTAGTTGTTCACATGAAGTTTAAATTATTCCATTAAATAAACTCAGTTCATCCACAAAACATAATCATATAAAACCAGGACCATTTTGAGGCCATTTAATGAGCCTTTTAAAAATCATGTGGCTTAACTTACATACTTAGGAAGTTCCAATGCATAAAATGCCGATTGAATCATGAAATGGTCTTATTTTTTCCTCTAACAACAAAAACCAAAAATAAAATTTGGCACAAAACTATACATAGATCCTATGCGATGAATATTCCTAGCCATCTTGGTACAAACAATTGCACATTAGTGAAGGTTTGTATCTCTGTTAAATAATCACTAAATTCTTTGTTTACTGGATATCCTTTACATTTGATGCCTCACTGCTGCCTGCCTCCTCAATTAAATGAAAATGCAATCTTTAAAGTATGAAACTCTTAACTTACATAAAACTTGATACATGGCATAAGAAATGAATTATTAAATATATGTATTATAGCAATACACAAAGGGCTATTTGTTTAAATTAGGTATCAGCTATGGAAAAATACAAAAAAAGCAACATGCAACAATGGATATTTGGAAGACCTATGAGTTTATCTCTCTTAAAATAAAAAAAGAAAAAAGAAAAGAACTCTTTGAAGATGTGATATGGTAGTGTGACATTTCTGCTATTCTTACCTTTACAACAGAGCCTTGTGATCTAAATACCATTTTGGAATGCTTGATTTCCCTTCTTTTGACATTGCAGTAGACTACTTCATATTTTTATTATACTTAGAAAAATATACACTCTGAAAAGATAGTGATAATAAATAGTCCATCTGAAAAGTCACTCTGCACTCTCACCAAGGGCAAGCAATGATTTATGATGGACAAACAAGAAAGAACACTGATTTAATTTTATTTTACCAGTAAAATCCTAATTCTTGCACCATAAAAGTGTGTTTCTTACTTGCAAAGTTGCAAATGGTACATAATAAACACAATTCCCTTGTATACAAATGAGAAGTCAGGTTCACTAACTCTGTGAAAACACGTAATTCTATGTGTTTATGGTAGGTTGAGGTGATGAGGGCAATTGAACTTATATCATAACATTCATAAGTATATAATAACCATTATTTGGTCAGGTTTCTGAAAGATAGACTAACAGTGCACATCTCCATTGTTGCTATTCTAGAGAGGGGAGGAACAGGTCTTTTTTTCCATCACTGACATGAACTAGAATTTGAGGACATGCTCACCATTATTCAGGAAGGGATAATTTAATTTAAAATGCATATACTAAGTGCTTATTATGTTTCAAGCACTGTGCTAAGAGCTGTGGGTACAAAGCTTAAAAAAAAAAGAGACAGTTTTTGCCCTCAAGAAGCTTATATTTCAAAATGGGAAACTCTACACATAGGGAAGACATGATCAGAGAAGGGGATTTTGCCTGGGGAGGTGAATAGTGGAAGGGGGCATGCATGTTGGCAGGCAAACTGTCAGATAGCCTTGGATGGGATTTGAAGTTAAAGGATGTCTGCAGGGGTGGGAAACCGTGGCCTTGAGGCCACAGATGGCCTTCTAGGTCCTTGGCTGTGGCCTTTTGACTGAGACCAAGTTTTATAGAACAAATCCTTTTACTAAGGGTATTTGTTCTGTGAAGTTTGGATTCAGTCAAAGGGCCACACTTGAGGATCGAGAGGGCCACATGTGGCCTCGAGGCTGCAGGTTCCCCCACCCCTGGTCTAGAGGCTAGAGCCAGGTAGTGGATAAAGGATGGTAAGGGAGTTGCATACAATCACTTGGTAGGAGGGTACCTAAGGGTAGGAGCTACAAGAAGCTTCCTCCCCCGAGACTGGGTCAAAGATTCAGAAAGACCTAAGAATGGAGGTTTTGCTCTCAGATACTGTGTGGAAATTGCTGGTCCAGTTGGTGTTAGGGGAATTTGGGAATGGGAGGTCAATGTTGACAGATTTATAGTGAGATGACCTGGGTGGAGATACTATTTGAAGCTGTGAAACTTGCCCTGGTTTATTGGAAAGGTTCCTCAGATCTCTCAGAGCTTATTGCTTCTCTGAATATACTCCTACTCTGCTCTGAGATATAAAAAGGCATTTATATCTGCCAGCAGTCATTAAGGTGAGCTAAAAACTAAGTTATTCCCTATTAAAACTGGTTTATGTTCAGTTTGAATACAGAAAAAGTAAGGAAAGAGTTGGGGAATTTTCTGGGTAAAATTTTCTTCATTTCATTCATGTAGATCACCTGTACTCCAGATTCAACCTCCAACCAGAATTTGAGTCCCCTAATTCTTCCCTCCCTCCCTGATGAATAAGATTTTACCTTACCTTGACCTGACTCAGGCCAACCTAACCACTTCCAGTAAGCCCTTTAAGGGCAGGTCTTGCCTACTTGTATTTGTATCCCTGATGCTGGACATGTAGTAAGTTTTTCACTAAGTGGCTTTTCATTCACTGATTCATTCAGCTGTCTGTTTTTGTAGAAGTTTTCTTAAGGGAAGAATTGGATTGATTAGAAAATCTGAAATTATCACATACCACATTTTCAATTGATTGTGCTATATAACTAAGAAGCTTCAAGTTTTAGTGACATCTGTTGGAATGATCAAAAACCAAATTATTTCTAGCTAAGAGTTTATACATTAAGAAAAGGAAAAAAAGTTCTTTATATTTTAGATTCCCACTCATTCCAAGGTGTTCAGTTGACTACTGTTTTAAAATCAGAATTCTCATTATTCTTTAAGCTTTCTATTATTTTTTTCTAAATCAATCTAAACTATTTTCTTGCCTTTGTAATATAAGATTCAATAACACACTTGTGGGAAAAATCATTAAGTTATTTTTCGATGCTGAGGAAATAAAAATGGAAGGCCATGAAATTGCATGGATGATACTATCACATCTTCATAATTCTAAATTTCTCAATTAAAGAACACATCTGCTGTAGGAAATCATAAATGCATAAAATGTGATGTCCAGGTCATAAGTCTTGAAAATTGATCTTGTATGACAAGCTGTTTTGTTCTGTGTGAGAACATTATCAGTAATGAAATGCTCATCAGGCTCCTGTCATTTTAGTCACTTGATACTACTGGGATTCACCAGGTTAAAATGGTAACTTCTATCCAGTACTGCCTCCAAACTCACATATGTTATCTAAATTGTCAGTAGACACAAGGGCACGCCTCACAAGTAATTTGCAATGACAAAGGACGGTTATAAATTGGCAGTATTCTTGAATGAATAGGACATTGAATGTCAATAAATTAATAAATGTTAAATCAATTCAATAAACATTTATCAAGCACATATCAAGTAAAGGGCATTATGCAAGGCATTGGTCTGCATGAACTTACACTATGATATATCATCTAAAAAGCATCAGAGAAAGTAGAGACATGTTGTGATGGCTGGTGATGTCATGCAGAGAGGTATACTAGCAACTATTTTTCAGCTTCATAATAATAATAGAGAGTTCTTCTGTCTTCATAGGGAATACACTCAAGATATGACAAAAAAAATCTCATAAGACCTTACAAATTGGATGACCACTACTCACCACTACTTATTTACATGGACATAGAGAAATGATTCTAGCAGAAGGAATCAAGAAAATATTGAAAAATCCTATGGAGTCTTGGTCAAGAAAGGGAGGATTTTGGAACACAGGTGGTATTTTTATGACTGATGCCCATGGAAAGCAAAGGTTTTAAAACAGAATGGCAGATTTGGATTATAAACAGATGCTTAAAAACATGTTGTCTAAGAAGAATTTATATTTCAGAGTCACAGCTTCAAACAGAGGAAAACAGTTTCCTGTATTATTAGTTAATACAACTTAAAAAGGTTTAGTAAGAATATATTTGCCTGAAAACTTGCAAATCTAAGCCAAAGGTTCATAAACTGAAAAGGAAGAGAGAAAGAGAAAATTGCCTATTTATAGGCATCAAGCTAGAGATCATGGAGGATAGCTGCAATATAGTAAGAATAGCAAATGAGACACACAGAAGTTCACAGGAGGTAATAATCTAAGAAGCCAGTAATAAAACTGAGGGTATCAGATGTCTATGGGGAAAAATGTCTAACATACAAGATAAACTACAAAATTTAGTAAGAATTGACCTGTTAAAGGTCACTGACAATAGATGGGATGATACTCATAACTGGAATTTGGCTCTCAAAGGATAAGCCTTAAAAAAACAACAACTGTATCTATATCTATATATATGGAGGGATGAGAGGGAGGGGAGGTGCAAGGTAGCATTGTGATATGCTTAGGCAAGGAAATCGAGGAACCTGAAAAAATGGTATTTTCACTAAAACAAACTATAGATGAGCAGGGCTGAAAGGAAATTTATGAAGAGTATGAGAAATATCTTAAGCCTTGCAATGATTCAGTAATGACACACGATATGGTAATGATGGAAAATTAAAATTATCAAGATATCTGTTAGAGGATTTCTTCTATCAAAAGTAGGGTAGCTTTTAATTTTTTTACTCGTTTTAATGATAATTTATCCTTCAAAAGACTGAGGTGCCAAAAAGTGGAAGATCTATTCTGGATCTGATTCTCAGTAATAATGGAGAGCTTGTTACTAGGGTAGAAAAATGGGAAAGTTGAACAAGGAAAAGCAGAGAATGGAGTAGGTTTTAGGCATGGGGAGGTGATCATGTCATATTTGTATTTGTTATAAAGAAAAAGAAGAAAGGCAAGTATAGTCTGACACATATACTAGACTTAGGGACAGGAGATTTGTAGAATTCATAGAAATGATAAGCAGGATGCCATGAACTAAAATTTTATAGTTAGAATTCAAACCCCAAAGCACAGGAAATTCAAGAAAAAAATTGTGAAGACACAAAGGGAAACAAGAGGGAGTTGTCTAAAGAAACTATGGTGAATACACAGTATGAGGGTTAGGGACAGAACAATATTATAGACAAAAGGGGCTTAAATCAACTACTAGTTTTGATTCTACATGTTATATAACTTAATAATCCTGAAAAGGAAAACTTGAGTAAATACAGAAATGTTTGTACAGTATCAATTTTATACACATGTACACATGTATAAGGGAATACAAAATAAGGGATTCTGCCAAGTCCATATAGGAATCTCACATATGCACTGTATGTGGTACTGAAGGCTACACTAACCTCTTTTCCATTCTCTGAATTAACTGTGACACCCTAAATTTTCAAGACTACATGCTAAAGGAAAGGAAAAAGATAAAGCCTTTGTATCAGTAAATTGAATTGGAGGGCCTAATCATTAAATTGGGCATCATTATCTAGTTCATATTCACATAAGCTTTAAGTTTTACAAAGCACTTAATACAGGGTGTCCTAAAAGTCTTAGGGCACTTTTATGCTATTAAAGCTTATTTAATAAGTTAATAAGATCTATCAAGCCATTTTAAGGCTTAATAGTTTAAAACTGCCCTAAGACTTTCTGAGCACCTTATATACATTATTCTATTTAATTTTCTAAGTCCCACTGTGAGGTAGGTACTATTATTATTATAACTTTACAGATGAAGAAACCAAGGCTTAGAGAATTTAAGTGACTTTATGTAGTCATAAACCTTGTGTATCACCCAAGTACTATAAATTAGATCTCACTACTCAAAAAT
This sequence comes from Vombatus ursinus, assembly GCF_900497805.2. NCBI lineage: Eukaryota > Metazoa > Chordata > Mammalia > Diprotodontia > Vombatidae > Vombatus > Vombatus ursinus. The sequence goes on from NW_020954867.1 coordinate 4,931,719, forward strand.
AACAGGTAACCTATGAAATAATTTAGACTAAAGAAAAAAATCATGTCTGGAAGATGAGAGGAAAAGCTGGTAACAGAGGAAGAATAGAGAGAAGTATAGATGAACAGATGCAAAGTGCAGTAAGAACAACTACAGGAAAAATGTAAGCCCTAAAAAAGGGCTCTAAAAATGTAATTTTTTTCAGTGAAACAGAAGGCAAGATTTTTAGCAAAATCAGTGGGAAGGGAGCCATAAGAGGTTTGAGGAGGGATAAAAAGATCTGGAAAAGGTGAATGGTAAGTCATGAGGGAGGACTGTGTTGTCCCAGGGAAGGTTGCTTGAGATTATGTAACATAAATTTGTAGCGGCCTGAGTAATCAAGGTTTTATGATTTTCTACAATTTCATATGATAGCATGTGAGTAGGAGTGAAGGCTGAGAATGATGGGAGTATTCCAAGGCAGAAGTTTTGCAGGACAAGATCAGTGATAAGATGACAGGATACCTACAATGTGCCAGGTACTATGATAGCTGTTAGGGTTCAAATACAATGAATGAAATATTCCTTCTTCACAAGATGCTTATATTTTAATAGGAGAAAACAAGAACATATATATACATATACATATATATTTCTATTTATACACACACATAAAAGTATATAGATCATAAACATAAAAAAAATAAACACTTGTAAATACAAAGTGGTTGCAGTTGAGCATTAACAGTTGAAGTGATTTGAAAATGCTTCACCTAGAAGGTGGTATTTGAAAAGTATCTTGAAGAAAAAGGATTCTATGGGGCTGAGGTGGAGAGAAATTATGTTTCTGATGAGGTGCGGGGGGTAGCTAGTGCAAAGGCACGTAGACAAGTGATGGGAGTCTTGTGTGAGAAACAGAGAAAAGATTAATTAGATTTGTATCACAGAGTGCAGGAGGAAGAGTAACACACAATAAGGCTAGAAAGATATATTGGAACAAGATTGTAAAGCTTTAAAAGTTAAAGAGCACAGTTTATTTTTCATCCCGGCGGCAAAAGGAGGCCTCTCTTTTGGAGTTCATTCAGTTGGGGAATGACATTGACACTTAAGGAAAATCACTTTGGAAGCAGTATGGAGGATGAGATGAAAGAAATGGGAGAGCCTTGTGACAGGGAGACCAATTAGGAGGCCATTATAACAATGTAGGCAAGGGGTGATAAGTGCCTGAATTAAGATCATGGCTACATTATTAGAGAGAAGGGGTTGAAATGTTATAGAAATAGAAATGGCAAAATTTGGCAACGGACTGGATACGTAGTGTTTGGAAATGTGAGGAGTCTAGGAAAATGCCAACGTTCTGAACTTGGGAAATGAAAAAATGTCCTCAACAGAACTATGAAAATTTGGAAGAGGGTTGGTTTTTAAGGGACATACTGAGTTTGAGATGTCTCTAGGAGATGCAATTTGAAATATTGAATAGTCAGGTGGTGATATAAGACTTAGGTTCATGGACAGGATACATAGATTTATTTCAGAGACATTAGCATAGCGATGATAATTGAACCCATGGTATCTGACTGGTCACCAAGCCAGAGAATTTAGAAAGTAAAGACTAAGGGGCCTAGGACAGAACCTTGGGAGCACCCATAGTTAGTGGACATGATCTAGATGATGAATTAGCAAAGGAAACAGAGAAGAGTCATTAGACATATAGGAGGAAAATCAAGAGAGCATTTTAAAGTCCAGAAACACTCAGTGATATGCCCCTGAAACACAAGGGTAGTACATAGACAGCTAAGATTCATGTCCTTTATCCACAGATATCCCATAGGGTTTTATCTTGGGCCCTCTTCTCTTCTCCCTCCATACTACTTCCCTTGGTGATCTCATCAGCTCCTATGGATTTAATTACCATCTCTATGCTGCCAATACCCAAATTTATCTATCCTGCCACAAACTCTCAGCAGAGCTCCAATCTTACATCTGCAATTGCCTTTCAGAAATCTTCAACTAAACATATCCAAGACAGAACTAATTATCTTTGTCCCTAGCCCTTCACCCTACTTCCGTATTATCATAGAGGGCAACAGTATCCTCATTATGTATTCACTCTATCTCTCACCACCCCCCATATCCAATCTGTTTCAAAGTTTACCAATTTCACTTCCGTGATATCTCTCATAAATACTTCCTTCACTCCTCTGACCCTGCCACCACTCTAGTGCAGGCTCTCATCACCTCAAGCCTGTGTGTCCCAAGTCTCTCCCCACTCCAAAACAGCATTCATTCAGCCACCAAAATGATTTTTCCAAAGAACATGACCCCTTACTCAGTAAACTCTAGTGGCTCCCTTTGGCCTTCAGGATTAAATACAAAATCCTCTGTATAACTTCAAAACCCTCCTTTCTTTATACTTCTTATACCTTATTCTCTGACACAAGCTTCCTTGATGTTCCACAAACAAGCCACTTTACCTCTTAGCTCCAGGGATTTTCTCTGGCTATCTCCCAAGCCTAGAATGATCTCCCTCCTCAACTTTGCCTACTGGCTTCTTTTGTGTCCCAACTAAAAGCCCAGCTTTTATAAGAAGCCTTTCCCAACTCCTCTTAATAATAATGCTCTTCCTCTGTTAATTATTTCCTATTTATCTTATAAACAGCTTGTTTGTTTCCATGTAGTCTCCTCCATTAGATTGTGGACTTCTTGAGGGCAGGGACTGTTTTTGTGTTTGTTTTGCCTCTTTTTGTATTTCTAGTACTTAGCAAAATGCCTGGCCCAAAGCAGACACTTAATGTTTATGGACTGATAGATTCAAACCCACTTTTTTAGACTTCAAATGTATTCTATCCTGCCCCATAGAATTTAATAAAATAAATATACCTAGTCTTTTGTACAAATCATCATTAATTCCACATATTTTGATCTGAAGAGACTGCTGCTTAAGTTTACTTTGAATGTCAAGTATGATTAAACAATCTAATGAAATATGAGTCAAGTTTTTAGTTCAGTGTTCATCTGAAATCAAATGAGTCAAACTTCAAAGGCAGGATCCAAGAAAATTATGTAAATCCTATAGTGATAATTTATTTTAAAATTTATTTCCAAACTGTGAGCCTTAGAAGTTGAAGCTAAATTTCTCTGATCTCCAGATACAGTGAAATAAGACTGACACCTGTATTTAGGCTAAAGGTAATGCCTATGACTATTCCCTGAGGGGGCAGAGAGGCACTTACAATAAACAAGTATTTAAGCTTGCATGATTTTCCTTCATTGGGAGAAACAGTGTTTTATATATATACTTAGCTACTCAGTTTGCTTTACTCATCCTAAAATATGTCTTCTAAATTGAATTCCTGGAAAGTAGGTGTCTTAATTTACCTCTAGAGAGACCTAGATGAATTTGCAGTTCTGATTTATAAAGTATACCATTTCAACAGTGATGCTGATAGACTCTCATTAGGACCCTGTCCAATCCTCAGGAACAAAAGATGGAAGAGTCAGAATGAGACTTGTTTTTGAAAATTTGAGAAGAAAGGAAATAAGAGAGGTGGGAACCTATTACTATAATTTCTTTAATTAACTTAAATTTTAAGTTAATGAAATCTGAACTTTGGAAAGTAAATTTTTCTATAATAACATTTATCTAATTTCTTCTTAGTTAAGATAAGTAATTAATCATGGCTTATTAAAGGTTTTATAGAAGCTTCTATTTCATAGAAGTGAATGGAATGGAAATGGAAATGGAAATGGAAAGTGAATATATGGACAGTATGGAGTACAATCTAACATATGCCAAACTCAGTAACTTGCTAATATGAATAACAATAATCATCATTGTTTATATAGAACATCAAGGTTTTCAAAGCATTTTTATACAATTATCATACTTCATTCCCTCAACAACAATATAAGCAAGGTGCTATATTTTGCTACTGTTTTATAGATGAGGAAATTGGCAAAGTGAGGCTCAGAAAGGTTAAGGGACTTTCACAACAACATATAGCTAGTTTCAGAGATAAATTGTCTGACTCCAAGTATGGCATTCTACCATGTTGTTTACCAAGAAATAAAATAGTGAGATTAGAATTGCTATAGAGTTCAAGCATAAATATTCATTATTTTATTTTTTCATCTATCACATTAAAATATGGCAAACAATCAGTTTACTTGTTTTGTGTAAAAAGAAATACTCAATAGCACTCACCCGTTTTCATTTCTATCAAGCGTTTCTTTTTTTGTTGACGTTCTGCTTTTTCTCTTTCTGCTATTTCCTTGTCTATCCTGGCACGTTTCTCTTTTTCCTCAGCTTCTCTTCGTTTGGTGTTCTCCTTCATTGCTTGCTATAAAGAAATGATTTAAAATATTATCAAGGTTGAATATTGCCTGAAAAAGGCAAAATATTAAATTCATTCATTCATCTATTTAACTTGTGTTTGTCAAGCACCTACTATGCAGTATCAGATGCTGTGCTAAGCACTGGGGATACAAAGACAAAAACAAAATCCACAAAAAATTAGAAGGATAATAAATATTTTCAAGAATGTTTATTGTATTTTATTCTCAAAACAGTACCCATAGAAAATGTGGTTTAATCTTAGGACTATTTTTCCTATGTACATCTGGATAGCATTTAAAAGCACTTATTCTTTAATTGTATCCATTAAAAAGGGGAGAAAACAAAACTTTGTATATTTAAATGACAAGTGATTAAAATCATGTACACACATGGTTAATATTTTCTTATGTACCTAGTCACTGTTTAGAATATCTATTACCTGGATCATTTTATTCCTACTACTGCTACCACCTTAATCCAAGCAAGACAAAATTACTTTAATATGAACTGATTCAATAAGCCCTTAAAATGAATTTTTTATGTCCTGTGCTAGGTGCTAATAATACAGCCCTTGCCTTCACAGAGTTTATATTTCTACTAGAGAAAAATATGTTCACAGATAATAAAAAGTAATTTGAGTAATGAGGGTGGCATTCATTAACAAGGAAAGTCAGGAAAGGTTTCATATAGAATGAGGCCCTTGAGCAAGCTGTGAAGAGAAAAGGGATCACAAAAGCTAAAGGTTAGGTGGCAGAGCATTCCAAACACCAGGGCCAGTCTGGGCAAAGGCATCCATACAGAAGGTGGAAAGTCATGCATGGAAAACAGCTAGGAGGCCACTTGGCCTATAATGCAGAATATATGAAGGATAGTAGTGTGAAATGAGACTGAGAAGCTCGTCTGGACCCTAACTAAATAGTTTTAAAGGCAAAATAGTTATAAAGTATAATGAGTTTCTATTTCTAATAGGGATAATAGGCTGCCACTTACCAGGTCTGTGTCTTAGGAATTATAATTTAGCAACAGTATGGAGGACAGACTTTATGGAGAGAAAATGTATGTAGAAAGACTAGCTAGAGAGTAATTGCAATAATCCAGAAGAAATGTGATTAGGGACTGAACTAGGGTACAAGCCTTGTAAGTGGAAAAAAGGGGATGGATGCAAGAGATGGTGTGGAGTTAGAAGCAAGAAGACCTATAAATATCCATAGCATTTGTCAATTTAAGTACATGTAAATAGAGTTGAAATTTTGTGGGGACCATCTTATTTGGAAGCATAATTTGTTTACAGGAGTTAACCTTTTATTATAGTGAAATATATTTTCTATCTGAGATTATCTGCCGTCCTTTCCCCTCCTACATGGGAAGACAAGAGAAGGTGGAGAGAATATGTGTGTTCACCTGGGAAGACCAAATGATCCTTTAGTCAACTGTTTGGCATGCAAACAGTAAATAATGTTTAGGTCATCAATCAGGTAACTAGCATTTATTAAGCACCTACTATGTACCAATGACTGAGTTAGGTGCTAGATATATAAAGACAAAAGTGAAATAACTTCTGTTCCTAAGGTGCTTACATTCTACCAGTGGAGACAAAATGTCCATTTATAAATTTATACAAAATAAATCCAAAGTAGTTAAAAAGGAAGGACATGGATGGTTGGGAAGATCCAGAAAGGCTTCATGAAGAAAGTGATACTTGCAGGAAGTAAGGGATTCTATGAAGTGGAGGTGAAAAGGGAGTGTATTTAGTCAAAGAAAATGTCCAGTGCAAAGGCATGGAGACGAAATAACATCTGTGAGGAAGACAGAAGAATCTGGCTGGATTGTAAGGTATTCACTATGCAGTAAAGTTGGAAAGATAGGAAGGATCCAGGTTGTGTAGAGCTTTAAAAGTCTAACAAATGAATTAGGGGGCTGCTGGGATTTATGGAGTAAAGAAGTTAACATGTTCACAACTCACTTTGCCAACTATGTGAAGGGTGGATTAAAAAGTACAGAGACTTGAAACAGGGAGACCAATTAAAGGTGACTACAACAGTCAAGGCAGAAGGTAATGACAACCTGATTAAGGAGGTGAGTGTATGAGGAGAGATAAAGAGCCTGATGGGAGAGCTGTTGTAGAAGTAGAAACAGCAAGAACGGGCAATTGATCAGATAGATGAACTGACAGAAAGAAATTGAGGATAACACAGAATTTACAAACCTGAGAGATTGGAAGAATGATAGTGCCCTTGAGAGAAATAAGTTCGACAGAGAGGAAGGTTTGAGGGAAAAAAAGACAAGTTCTATTTTAGACATGTTTAATTGGAGATGACTCCAGGACACCAAGTTTGTAATGTCCAATAGGTGGCTGGTGTGATGTGGCATCACAGGTTCAGAGAGAGACTAAGATTGAATATAGATCTATAAGTCATGTGCATAGAGATGATAATTAAACCCATAGGAGCTTATGAGTTTGTTGAGAGTGTAAAGTAAGATATTCAGTGCCATACCAACCAAACTACCAAAAATCATTTTATAGAGCTAGAAAAAATAATAAAATTCATCTGGAAGAACAAAAGGTCAAGAACATCAAGGGAATTAATGAAAAGAAATGCAAGGGAAGGTGGCCTAGCTGTACCAGATCTAAAATTGTATTATAAAGCAGCAATCATCTAAACTACTTGGTACTACCTAAGAAATAGAGTGGTAGATCAGTGGAATAGATTAGGTACACAAGACACAGTAGTTAAAGACTATCGTAATCTACTGTGTGATAAACCCAAAGATTCCAGCTTCTGGGATAGGAACCCACTATTTTACTGGAAAAACTGGAAAACAGTATGGCAGAAACTATGTACAGATGAACATTCTATACCCTATACCAAGATAAGGTCAAAATGAGTACATAATTTAGACATAAAGGTTGATACCATAAACAAATTAGGAGAGCAAGGAATAGTTTACCTGTCAGATCTATGGAGAAGTGAAAAATTTATGACCAAACAAGAGATAGAGAACATCATGAAATGCAAAATGGATAATTTTGATTATATTAAATTAAAAAATTTTTGCACAAAGCCAATGCAACCAAGATTATAAGGGAAGCAATAATTTTTATAGCCAATGTCTCTTGATAAAGGCCACATTTCTAAGTCAAATTTATAAGAATACAAGTCATTCCCCAATTAATAAATGGTCAAAAGATATGAACGGGCAGTTTTCAGATGAAGAAATTAAAGCTATCTATAGTCATATACAAAAATGCTCTAACTCAATACTGATTAGAGAAATGCAAATTAAAACAACTCTGAGGTACTATATCACACCCATCAGATGACAAAACAGGAAAATGATAAATGTTGGAAAAGATGTGGGAAAATTGGAATACTAATGCATTGTCAGTGGAGTTGTGAACTGATCCAACCATTCTGGAAAGCGATTTGGAACTATATCCAAAGGGCTTTAAAACTGTGCATACCTTTTGATCCAGCAATACTACTTCTAGGTCTGTATTCCAAAGAGATCATAAAAAAGGGAAAAGGGCGCACATGTACAAAAATATTTATAGCAGCTCTTTTTGTGGTGGCCAAGAACTGGAAACTGAGGGAATGCCCATCAATTGGGGAATGGATGCACAAATTGTGGTATGTGAATGTAATGGAATACTATTGTTCCATAAGAAATAATGAGCAGGCAGATTTCAGAAAAAACTAGAAAGACTTGCATGAACTGATGCTGAGTACACAGTAACAGCAACATTGTGCCATGACCAACTTTGATAGACTTAGCTCTTCTCAGGAATGCAATGATCCAAGACAATTCCAAAAGATTCATGATGGAAAATGCTATCCACATCCAGAGAAAGAACTATGGAGTCTGAATGCAGATCAAAGCATATTATTCATCCCCCCACCCCCCCTTTTTTTTTCTAGTGGATTTTTCTTTTTGGTTATTTTGTTCTGTAGTCACAACATGACTAACGTGGAAATATGTTAAACACAATTGTACATGTATAGCCTATATCAGATTGCATGCTGTCTTGGGGACAGAAGAGGGGAGGGAGGGGGAAAATTTTAGAACTCAAAATCTTACAAAAGTGAATGTCAAAATGAATTAATAAAAAAAACCCATAATAAAAAAAGAGTATAAAATAAGAGAACAGAAGAAAGCCCAGTATGGAATATCTTGAGGTACACACACACAGGGGAATGATATGATGATGTCATTTCACTGATTCTGTGCAATAGAACAAGTGACCAGGGTAGATGGTAAAGTGGAAACAGATTTGAGATCATTTAGAGCTAAGACTCATAGCAGTGGGATTTGACAAGAGGTTTAAAGGAAAACAGAATTTAGATAAGCAAAGAGGGCTGGGAATTTCAGGTAAATGAAACATGAGTTAAAACATAGAAACAGGTGTGTATGTGGAAGGTTCAAGGTCTACCGAAACAAGAAAAGCTTATTATAATGGATCATAGCTTATTTTCACATTGTCAAGGATAAAAGTCGAAATCTTCTATTAGAAATGAGTCTAAATTGTCAAATATTCTCTCTAATAAATACAGATTCATTGTAACATAAGCTTTATATCTACATTTTCCAGATATCATTGGTACCTCTTTCATATTCTTTTGGACGATATTCATCGGACAATAAAAAGGCAAAATTATTTTCTATCAAAATAATATTTACATTTAGGAATATGGTCTAAAGTCCCTGAAGCAATTTTGCTTTATGAAAAATTAAGTATTGATTTTTAGCTTTTAAAAATCACACCTAGTTTAATAATCATTTTCTCTCATGTTATAACCTCAAGAAGAATAACAATGAAAAGATACAGTGTGTAGCATAACAAGAGATGTTAGGAATTAATACAATAATTCAAGAACTAATTTGTATTTTCTTTGATCGCACATAATTTTGTAATATATGGACTTGTAACTAAATGGATAGAAAGCTACATTAAAAACTTCTACATTATGCTATATAGAATGAGCACTTAGCTAACCTTTCCCCTCTCTCCCCGTAATGTTAAATTATGAACTAAGGAACAAATTTAACTATAAGTCAAACATATAGATAATTAGATATAAGGTACTGATTACTTAGACATCACATCCTTGATTTGTTTTTCTACTTAGTCCACTGAAATATTGTACTTTCACTGATTCCCTTTAGCATTATGTTGCCAACACAGATTGTTTGGCTGTTTATTGTAGATCATCTCTCACAAAAGCAGATATACGGCCTTTTTTTGAAAAGTCTTCAGAACTAATTTTAACTGCACAGCAATGCAGCATGTTTCAAAACTGTAGACACCTTTTGGGGTTTTGACTTCAGGAATATAAACAGCAGTACACAGTCCCTCTCTTTTCTTACACGAGATCAACAAATGAATGGAAAATTTTCTAGTATATCAAAAGGCTATACATTGGCAAGTAAGTGATCTTTAATTATCCTAAAGGACATAGGTAAAGAGTTGAATAAAACTGTTTTACCTAACTTGTCTCAGCTCAGAAAAAGTAGAGAATCAATTCTGAAACAACCAGTAATACCATTATGGAAAGGTCTCTAGATCATCCTATCAGAGCAGCTAAACTTGTCCACATTAAAATTTTTGTATAATTGTTCAATACAGAGTAGAGGTCTTATTGATTTCCTTCTCTACTAAGTGACAAATCAAAGATATTCGGTGGTCCCATCTTGTCCAATCTATATCCCCCAAAGAACCTCCTCCACAACATATATAACAAATACTCATCCTGTCTTTGCCTGGAGATCTCCAGTGAAAGAGAAGTTGCTATTTCCCAAGGCAGCCCATTTAACTTTCGGATAAGTCCAATTACTAGGATGACTTTCCGTATATTGAGCTGTCTAACTTGGCCTTTTGGCAAATTCCCATTGCTCCTATATCTCTGCTCCTGTGCCAAACTGGAAAAGATTAATTTCTCTCTTATGTGACATTTTTCAAGTACTTGAAGACCACTATTATGCTCCCTACCTTACTTTTTTCATCTCTGGGTAAAACAACTCTAGTTCTTTCAAATGATACTCACTCAACTGACACACTCAAGATTATCAATACCTTTTCTAAGACTTGGCCAGTACTGAGCATAGGTCCAGAGGTAGTCTGACAAGGGCATATTAAAGCAACAATATCACTTCTTTGTGACTGGAAATTATGAATCTCTTAGATCTTATTATTGTTTTTGGCTTCCATAACATATTGTCACCTCATATTTAGAATGTAGTTTATGAAAGTCCACAGAATATTTTCAGGAAAATTGTTATGAAACTAAGTTTTCCCCATTATTTACTTGTGAAAAAGATTTTTTAAATCCCAGCTATAAAGCTTTCCATTTATTCCTACTGAATTTCATCTTATTAGATATGGCAAAATATTCTATTCAATCACTGTTTATTAAGGACCTATTACGTTCCAGACATAGTGATAAGTACAGAGGATATAAAGAAATGAAAAAAAAGTTTTCTCCCCAACATGTAAATAACTAGGGACATATAAGATATGTACAGCATAAGACATTGAGGGTAGGCGTGAAGTGGGTAAGGGGGCACAAGAAGGAGGGAGAGAAGGGGAACAGTCTCTTGAGAAAGTGGGATTTGAACTAAGTTTTGAAGGAAGGCAAGGAAGACAAGAGGTAGGGGTGAGAAGGGACAGCATTCCAAGTATAAGGAACAGGGAATTAGAAAGTATGGAGAGTAGAGACAGAGGAGTAGCAAATGATATAAATATTTATTAAGAGCTGATTATATGCCTGGCACTGGGGGGGTACTGGGGATGCAACAACAACAAACATTTTCTTCCTTCAAAGAGCTTAAATTTTAGCCTGTGGAGATATTTTTGGTCCCTCCCTTTTCTTTCCATCTTATAACTCCCTTTCCTTACACGAGATCAACAAATGAATGGAAAATTTTCTAGTATTTCAAAAGGCTATACATTGGCAAGTAAGTGATTTGCTAGATATGCCTCCTAGCTTTGTGTCTTCTGTGTTTTTCCCATGTCACTCCCCTTCTCAAAAAATTGCAGTGGCTCTCTATTTCCTTTAAGAGAAAATATAAACGACTCTGTCTGGCATTTAAAACTCATTATATTCTGGCTTCTGGCTACCTTTCTAGACTTCTTGCACTTCATTTCACTCACACATACTGTGATCTGGATAAATTTGCCTTTTTTTCTGTTTCTCACTCACAACATTCCATTATTTATCTCCAAATATGGAATTCACTCTCTCCTCACCTCTAAATGTTACAATCCCTAGCTTCCTCAAAGCTCAGCACAAGTGTAAGCTTCTAAAAGAGGACTTTCTTGATTTTGTCTGCTGCTGGTTGCCTCAGCTCCCAATTTTAAATAATCTTATTTTTAAATTTACTTATGAATATGTATTGCTTTTTCAAATAAAATGTAAGATCCTTAGGGCAGGCAAGAAATATTTCATTTTTGTCTCTGAATCCCCAGTGTCCAGCACAGTGCTTGACAGACCAAGCCCATGTTCAGACTCTGAACATGACTGGAATGTCCCTGGTAGGAATTTTCTTTCTAGCTGAGGAACTTATAAATCTTATTTTTGTTGATATCTTTTGCTTTTACATCACCTTTATTTACAAAAATATTCTCCCCTCAAATCCCTTGTGACAGGCAATGATTATATTATCAGAAAGTACTGAAAAGTCTAATGCTTATTTCATGAAAGACCTTTTTGACTTCTTAGAAAATGGTAGAAATGACTGATGTTATCTGTAGTAGAATGTCAGCTCCTCAAAAGTAGGGATTGTTTTTCCTTGCCTTTGTATCCCAAGTCCCTAACAGCAATTTGCACTCAGTAGGTATTTAAAGAATAGGCAGAATTTAAATGGAAAGAATAAAAACAATAAAAGTAATCAAAACTTAATGTTATTGAACTATAATGACCAAGGTTGGCCAAAGTAAAAATATAAGAAGACAATTTTTCTTTTTCTTTGTACATATAGAAGAGATTTTAAGTATGTAAAACTACACATAATCTTAGACATTTTCAAAGTGTTGGTTAATTTTGCTGAACTGCCCCCCCCTTTTTATTCTTTATTATAAGACTGTCTGAGCAGCAGAGGGAAAAGGAATACCTTGGGAAATGCTGGTGAAATAAAAACAAAATCAATTAAACTTTATTTTAAAAAATATGAATGCTTGTTAGATTGGACTGGAAAATGGTAGTGCCTAGGAAACTAGAAAACTGTAGTGTTCCATCTTATAACTAACTTATAATGATACCTTTTCAGAGAATGTATCTATTACCATATTTGGATAGAACAGAGATAGACACTGAGATAGAACTTAGATTTCACTGATATCGAGAATTGCTAAGTGAGGAAAGTTTGTTTATCAATGAAGGTCAGCATATTCATTGCACCTTACACCTTAGAGAACTACCTAAAGCACTGAGAGGATTGGTTATTCAAGATGTCAAAAGATTTTTTTTTAAATCCTACATGTATAGTTTGAAATATAAGAGAAAATATGGCTTTTGTAGACAACAATTATATGTCACTAGCATCAAAGGATAGCTTCCCTTTAAAGACAGATGCCAACAGATTTAGTGAATGAAGTGTCGGAATTTTCATTCAAAACATGGTGATAAATTTAAAATGTTTTCACTTAAATGGATAGAGGGCTATGTTTTATTTGATAAAAATTACAAATGAGCCTTACTTATCATCTCATGATAATTACTGCATGCATATAACTAGGGAGTATTTAAAAAGATATTCAAAAAACCAGTTAAATTGCATTTTGACAAAATGAATTGCTTTTTCTCTGGTCCCTAACTCTTATAGAAGTAATCATATCTAGAAGAGATCAGACATTTTATAATACAGTATGCAGAAGCACAAACAACATTTCTGCAACAGTTCATCATCTTAAAATAACACAAATTCATATTTCTCATGCTCCTAATGCCAGAATTTCTTAAATATGATGGAAACCATCCTCTGATATATAAGAATATAATGTCCCTGAAGATGTGCAGGTGGTAATAACTAAATTGCTTCAGTTTCAAGTTGATTTTTAGCTGCAATCTAGACAGAGATGGAACAAAAAAATGGAATTACTTATTAGACCTTCAGGGAATAAACAACCGACCCTGAATAACTAATAGTTTGTATTGTTTGTATACATCTCCTGCTTCGGGTTACTAAATGTATTTTCAGATCAATGGACTATTTCTAACTACTGTTCAACTTACATAAATTAATTTTTAAAAAAAATCAGTAGCTGTACTGAAGACTGATGACAATTCAAAACAGTATTTAAAAAACCTCCTACTTTCTCAAAATGAAACAAAAATATTAAATTCTTTTAGTCTCTGAATCAACTACCTATGTAGATGAATTATCATCATGATGATCATCATTATGCTTATTATCATTATTATGGCTACTAATAATGATAGCCAGAACTTACATGGTGTTATAAGGCTTGCCAAGCACTTCAAAAATATCTCATTTTATCCTCAAAACAACCCTGGTAGGGAAGTGCTATCACTTAGGTGCCTTAAATTGCCTATTTCCCAATTATTTTAACTACTGACAAGATGGCAGCCATAAATATTAGGACTTTGGATAAGTATGAGATTAGAAGTAACTTTGATTCAAACTACTGACAATTATTTTTCTGGAAGAAGCATCAACTAGGGTTCCAAAATGTTATGAATAAATCTGTTCAATATTTTAAACTTTATCTTAATTCTGTTGTTTAGTCATTTTCAGTTGTATCTGACTCTCGGTGACGCCTTTTTAGGGAAAAGGCAGGGAGACTTCTTGGCAAAGATACTGGAGTAGTTTGCCCATTAACTTCTCCAGCTAGAAATTGAGGCAAAAAGGGTTAAGTAAGTTGTCCAGCATCACGCAGCTAGGAAGTGTCTGAGATTAGATTTGAACTAAGGTCTTCCTGGCTTCAGCACCTACACTCTATTGACTCTGCCATCTAGCTGCCTACCTCAACTATTGCAATGTTATTTACAGAATGAAATTTTTATTTACACACAATACACATATATATGAAAATTACAGATATAATAAAATACTGTTTAAAACTACATAAAGTGCCATAAAAGGTTAAATATATTTTAGCTTAGGTTACTGGTTTCTAATTTTGTGTTACCTTGGTTAGTTGCCTTATTACACATTAGTTACTTATTTGATTTTTCTTCCCTCATTAGTAATCCACTGTAGCTGTTCCCACTGTACATTAAGATAATCCAGGCTTTGCCTTCTACTATATTAATCTACTATACCAACCATATTCTTAAAGCATAGAAGAAAAAAAATTACCACTTATTTAATTGTATGGAATCTATCAGTCAAAGACTATTTATTATCCTGGTGAATACAGCCCAGTGATGGTAAATCTTATTATAAAGGAAAAAATTAAATGAACTAATCTAAGTGCATTTTATTGCTGAAAGCCCTGAAGAGAAAAGATTAAGAAGGCAGATCAGAATAAAATTAATTTTCAAAGCTGCAAACTGAAATTATCCAGTACTGTGGATTTGGGCATCTACTGTCACCTAAGCTGTATCATCAGCTGCCACAGATATTAAGAAATCAGAGAAAGTACGTAGAGTAGAACTGATCAGTTTTAATTCTAAATTCTTCTTAATCATGAGATGAATTCTGATATAGATTTAAAAAATATTCTACTGGATCTGGGATCCCATTAATTGTAGTCTGACTTTCAACAGAATTAGAGTCCAATTCATTTTTGGCTTGTGATACTGGATTTCTTTTCCACATACTCTGGTAAATTCTCCACAAATGCTAAATCCACAGTGCTTAAAGTTTGCCTCTAGATCTTTTGATAAACTGTGGGAAATCCCACAGTCTTCCTAAATGACTGGCCTATCTCTTCTTGCCATACATCACTCTGAAATCCTGCTTCTCTGTAATTTTTCACTGGTGAAGTTATATATCCTACTCACACATACCACACATCTTCTCTTCTTTTACCCCTGGGGTGACAATCTACTAAAATTGTATAGAAATCATATCTTTCCACAACTCATAGTCATGCAATACGGTTAGAAAAATAGTGTTAAATATATGAGAATTTGTTTCAGAAAAAAGCTTGGAAGTCATTAAAAACTTAACAAAATAACTTAAAAAAAACTTTAAAAAATAACATTCCATGTCACAGACCTCTCCTGCCAACTTCCTACGTTGCGTTAGGCTGGAAAAATGTTTTACCCTGACCCTTTGTTGGCTCTGACACTCTAAAATTAAATTTGACATGTTATTTTAAAATTTTTTGGAGAGGACTGTTGGAAGACTCTGGCTGGTTTTATGCTTCTAATCTGCCATATTTGCTCTATCCCAAGAAACAAGGCTATTCTTTTTTTTTTGGTGGCGGGCCTAGGCAAAGGGGTTAAGTGACTTACCCAGGGTCACACAGCTAGTAAGTGTCAAGTGTTTAAGGCCGGATTTGAACTCAGGTCCTCCTGATTCTAGGGCCGGTGTTCTATCCACTGTGCTACCTAGCTGCCTCAAAGCAAGGCTATTCTTGATAGTGGTTTGATAAGGCAACCAAACAGTCTTTCAAAAATTATGTTCTTTAGAAGAATACATCTTTATAGTCTCACAATTTAAAGATGAGGAAACAACAACAAAAAAAAAGAACTTGATCATCAAACGCTACTATAGTGGCATGGAAAAATCTAGACACAAACTCAGAAGAAGACAACAATGTGTAAATCTCTACAATTAAAGTCTCAAAGAATAAAATGATAAATGGATACAAGTCCAACAAGAATTCCTGGAAGAGTTAAAGAAAAAGAGTGGTAGAGGAAAAACTGGGAACAGAAATGCGAGTGATGCAAGATAATAATAAAAAGATAATTAAAAGCTTGTGAAAGAACACTTAAAAAAACACATTTGGCCTAATGGTAAAAGACGCACAAAAATTAACTGAAGAGAAAAACTTCTTAAGGAATAGGCCAAATGGAAAAGAACAAAAGTTCACTGAAAAAAATCATTTCTTAAAAACAAGAATTGAACAAGTGGAAGCTAATGACTCAATGAGATATCAAGAAATTGCAAAACAAAATCAAAAGAATGAAAAAAATAGAAGAAAACGTGGAATATTGTATTGGAAAAACAACTGACCTGGAAAATGGATCAAGGAGAGATAATTTAAGAATTGCTGAACTACCTAAAAGCCATGATCAAAAAAAGAGCCTAGACATCATAATTCAAGAAATTATAAAGGAAGAATACCCTGATATCTTAGATCCAGAGGGCAAGATAGAAATTGAAAGAATTGACTGATCACCTCCTTAGATCCCAAAATGAAAAAAACTCCCAATATGATACTTAAATTCCAGAGCTCACATTTCAAGGAGAAAGGGGAAGGGAGAATTAGAATGGGGAAAATTATCTCACATAAAAGAGGCAGGTCAGAACAACTTTTACAATGCAGGGTAAAATTGGGAGGTGGGGAGTAATGCTTGAAACTCACTCTCATCAGAATTGGTTCAAAGAGAGAATACACACACACACACACATTCACTCACTCATTTAGTTGAGTATAGAAATAGGAGGGGAAGGAGATTAGATAAATGGGGTTGGGAATGATGACTAAAGGGAAGGTAGATTAAGGGAGGCACTGGTCAGAAGCAAAACAGATTTTTTGAGGAGGGACAGGATAAAAAGAGAGAAAGAATAATAAACAGAAAAAATAAGATGGAAGTCAATATACAGTAATCATAACAGTGAATATAAATAGGATGAGCTCACCTATAAAACAGAAATGGATAGCAGAATAGATTAGAAAACAAAATCCCACAATCTTGCTGTTAACAAGACCCATACTTGAAACAGAAAGACATACACACAGAGTTAAAATAAGAAGATGGATCAGAATCTATTATGCTTCAGCTGAAGTAAAAAAAGCAGAGATAAAAATCATGATTTCGGACAAAGCAAAGGCAAAAATAGATCTAATTAAAAGAGATGATCAGGGAAAATATATTTTGATAAAATATACTATAGACAATGAATATCAAAAAATTCACAAGTTTCTCTGATAAAAATCTCATTTCTCAAATATATAGGGAACTGAGACAAATTGATAAAAACAAGAGCCATTCCCTAACTGATAAATTGTCAAGAGATATGAAAAGACAGCTTTTAAAAGAAATCAAAGCTATCTATAGTCATATGAAAAAATGCTCTAAATCATTATAGATAAGAGAAAGGCAAATTAAAACAACTCTTGAGTACCACCTCACACACATTTGTCACACAATGACAAATGCTTGAAGGGATGAGGGAAAA
This sequence comes from Vombatus ursinus, assembly GCF_900497805.2. Taxonomy (NCBI): domain Eukaryota; kingdom Metazoa; phylum Chordata; class Mammalia; order Diprotodontia; family Vombatidae; genus Vombatus; species Vombatus ursinus. Next base: position 4,949,324 of record NW_020954867.1, read on the forward strand.
TAGGTATACTAATGAACTGTTGGTGGAGTTAAATAAATAATACATATATTAAATAATTATAAATAATAATAAATAATACATATATTAAAAAAGAATAGCCTTGACATATGTATTGAGTGCTTCTATAAAAATTTTGTATAGACAGGACTATTGCCTTATCATTCTATTTTTCTTTTAGAAATAACAAAGGTTTTGTTTCCTCCAAATGCTTGCATTCCTCTGCTCTTAAAGATAGTTTGAAAATCAATCCCTGAATGCTCTCACAATTGTGCCTCCCACCTCTAGCCAAATGTCCTGTGTGTTTACTTGGTGTACTCCGTTTTCTTTAGTGATACTTTTAGTTTTCTCATGCAGCATGTATACTTTTAAAGGCAGTGCTATGATGTTAAAAGTCTAAAAATGAGGGGGAGGGTCTATTTTCATTGACAGAGCAAAGAGTTCGTTATAAATATTATTAAAGATATTTTAATATTAAAATCAATTAAAGATTAATGAAAAAATTTAAATATATTTTCCTTTTTTAAGGATGAAAAGAGGTTGCCCCAGTTTTATCTTTAAATGACCTCAGGATAAATTTTTTAGTTGCTTTTGATAAACTTGTACCCAAAAATGTCTCTTGACATTTTTTGAATCAAGCAATCAATAAATACTTCAGTGTTTCTGAGGCAGAGGTAAGGAAGAAAGTATATTGCCGGCAAAAGGGGATGATCAGTAAAAGGCACAGAGACCAGAGGGAGAATATCACAGGTACATGAAGAAAAGCAAAAATGCCAGCATTGTAAAGGAGAAATGCAACATATAACAAGTGCAGAAAGGGTAGGTGAGGCACATTTGTGAAGGGCTTTAAAATGCAAACAGAGGAGTTTACATTTTATCTGAGCAGCAAAAAGAAGCCATAAGCATGCTTAGATAGGTTAGGCTGGAGTTGTTTCACCTGTCTGCAATGCCTTACCTTTTTCATTAATATCTATGATAGCTTAGTATTCATTTTGTTCTTTGCTGTGACAGATCTGTATTCTTATTGGACAGAGATTACCGAGTGATTCCCACATCAGTGACCACTTGTTTAATGTCTGTTAAAAGATACTGAAATTTTTTTTTTTTTGGCGATGTTATTTATGTATATTATGTTTAGTGCCTCCTGACTCTTTTCTAAGGAAGAGAAGTTATTTCCCTGGCTTTTCTGACATGTTGAAAGATCCATGAGTTCACCAGTATGGGTATTCTTCTTCAGTTATAGATCACACCTTCTCCTATTCTCTTGCTAAGCATTTCCCCCCATGTCATTCTGCAGATCCTTCAGAGAGGGTCCATTCAACAGTTTTTGGGATCTTACTCTGGTTCTTTTTGTATCTCGTAGTTAATCATGGAGCTAACACTCAGGTTTATTAGCCATTGTCGCTCATGCTTGGTACAGTGGAAAAGATTCTGGATTTGGAAAGGGCCTAGGTATGAGTACCAGCTGTTACCAGCTGCATGACACTGGGCAAGTCAATTAATCTCTTTAAGCCTTAATTCCTCTTCTATAAAAAGAAAGGTTGGACAAGATGGCCACTGAGAACTTTTCCAACTCTGAAGTTATGATCTTACGCTAATCAAATGTGACAAGGTCCATCATGTTTTTGTTCTGAAATCAATTAAGAGTAACTTGTTTTGCTCTGAGATCATGATTTACCCTGATTATAGTTTCAAGTGAAGAATAGTAGTGCTAAGAGAAAGTACACAAGGACAAACTCATCATGCTGCCCATCCAAGATAAGCACTCTAATTCAGGTCATTGCTTCTTGCCCGGGATATTGCAAAAGCCCCCTAATTTATTTTTTTCTTCTCAATTTTTCCTTAGCCAATCTACCTTTCCACCCACTCTCACATATAACTGCCAAATTTAAAGCCTCAAAACACAGGTTTGACCACATCACTCTCATGCTCAAGAAGTTCCAAAGAGCTTTCACTTGCCTTCAGAATTAAATACAAATTCTAATCTTTGGCATTTAAAGCTCGTTTTAGTCGTGCTCTACCTTCCTCTTCAGACTTATTGTACTTTATTCTCTTTTGATCCCTCAGGATGTTAAGCAACTGGCCTGTTAGATGCTTGCAACAGATGATATTCTATTTCCTATATTCATCCCCTTGTAAATAAGGACAATAAGACTAGCTATACTTAAAGGAGCATCCTAATTCCCAGTTGGAGTAGGAAAGAAAAAAGATCAAAGTTCATTGCTGTCAAACTTAACAGCTGTTTATAAGATGTATCACAAGATTCAGAAATTCTCTCTCTTGGGGCTTTATAGCTTGCAACAGAGTTTCCAAAATAGAACACTTTCTGAGTTACTGTACTGCTTCAGGGTATTCAGGTTAAGATCAAGTGATTTATCACTAAGGGGGAAGAAAAATCAAGAAATAAGAAAAAAAATTTGAAAAATACATAAATTAGTTGTTTAAAGAAATATAGATAAATAGTTGGATGCATATTAGTAAGTGTTCTGTTCAGTTGTTTCAGTCACGTCTGACACTTTGTGATCTCATTTAGAGTTTTCCTGGCAAAGATAAAGTGGTTTGCCATTTCCTTCTCCAGCTCATTTTACAGATAAGGAAACTGAGGCAAAGAGGGTTAAATGACTTGCCCTCAAACAGCTAGTAAGTGTCTAATGCCAAATCTGAACTCAGAAAGATGAGTCTTTCTGACTCCAGGCCCGGCACTCTATCCATTATGCTACCAACCTGCCCCAATATTAATAAATAGATGACCCACTGAACAAAAGCTGAATAGTGATTAATGATTAAAGTTAAAATTGTGATCAAGATCCACAGAAATATTTACATAAGATTTGTTCAGACCATTAGAAGGTATCAGGAATGAAATTTTAAGATTTTCTCCATGTCTTGGTTATAAATCAGTCAGTTTTAGGAAAAGTATTGATTTTTATTACGAATAGTTACTTTATTTCTAGCTCTTTATCATCTATACATTGAAAGTTCAATACATAGTTATCTTGGCTATTAACATCAGGGCACCACAATCCTCCCAGTACCACTGGCTGGAAACTCCTCACTGTCTCTCACCTATACCTAATCTATTACCAAGGCCTGTCAATTTCACCTTGTAACATCCCTCCAATATGCCCCTTTTCCTCCTCTGAAAGAAAATGCCACTACTGTGGCATAGACCATCATCAGCTCACATCTGGATTACTGCAATAACCCGTGGGTGAGTCTGCCTGCTACGAGTCTCTCCTCACTCCAATCTATCCTTGATTCAGTTGCCAAAGTGATGTTCCTAATTTTAATGCCTTCCTGGTGTTAATTTCTTCTGGTTTATCCTGTACATAGCTTGTTTATACATATTTGTTCTACTACACTTCTACTACTTGTGAACTCTTTGAGGGCAGGGATTGTCTTTTGCCTCTTTTTTTGTATCCCTAGCACTTAGCATAGTGCCTGGCACATAGTAGGTGCTTAATGTTACTGATTTACTGATTAGCTGACATGCTCATTAACTGATATCTGTAACAGTCCACACCAGCACTGAAGAGAATCTTATGCTAAGGATGTTTTACAGTCTCAAAAACTAATCTCCCTTTGGTCTAAAATGCATATACTTTATAGCAAATTCACTAAAATTAGAGTATTGGAGAAAATGTTCTACCATATTCATTAAAATATTAAAATTCGAAGCAATCTTCTTAAAAGAAAATTCCTTTGTTTTCTCTCTTGGACTGAAGAATTATTCTGGATTGTTCTAGAGCAAATAAAAATTTTGGGTCTTTAGTTATCCTTATCCCATGCCCAATATAAATGAACACAAATTCCAAGTTCCACTACACTTTCAAACAAACAACAGATCAGGTGTTATTGGAGGTAATTATCGAAGCTAAGATTCTAACTCAAGACTTCTTACTTTGTATCTAGCACTCTTTCATTTTGCCAGTTGCCAAGTCTTGTGGATTTTACTTTCCAAACACCTCTCCCCTTTCTCCACCAACAGGGTCATTTCCCTAAATCAGGGCCTTATCATCTCTTTTCTAGACTATTGCAATAGCCTTCTAATTGATCTTCCTGAGGCTAATCTCCCCATTCTCCAATCAATCTCCCATATAACTGCTAAAATGATAGACCTTAAAACACAGGCTTGACTCCACTGTTTGGCATTTAAAAATCCCCACAATTTGACTCTAATCACTTTTTGTAGACTTACTTTATATTACTTTCTCAGTATTCCATAAAAAATTGCCTATTTGTGGTTCCCAGTATGTGACATTCTATTTCCTATGTTCATGCCTTTGCAGACTATTCACTCCTTGAAAAGTCTCCCTTTTCAATTCCCCTAGAATTTCTGAATTCCTTCAAGGCAAGGCTCACCTACACAATTACTTTTTCCAGTCATACTCCAGGGTATATGGGGCAGGTGTTTGACATCTCTACTACACACCTCAAAACTTTTGGTCTTTACCTTTCTTTCTTCTCTCTTGAAGTACAATCTCTGATGAAGAAGTGGCCTATCTCCTTGGCAAAAACACACCTATAGTTGTAAGCTTGATCCTTTCCTGTACCTTCTCCCAAAGACTGCCCTCAAATCACTCCCTTTAAACTCCAATCTTCACTTTTTTTAAATTTTATTTTATTTTTAATTTAATAAAACAAAAATGTCCATAACATAGTAGAATAAAAAAAATGACTGCACAATCTATTATGTACAACTTGTTATTTCTTTTAAATATAGATTAATTTTTTTCCAAAATCCAGGAACCACATAAACAAAATTATTTAAAAAAAACTTTTTATACAAATGAAATCAGATTTAAATAATTGAAGAAATATTAATTGTTCATGAGTAGGAAGGGCCAGTATAATAAAAGGAAGACACTATCTGCATCCAGAGAAAAAACTAATAGAAGTATGTACAGAATGATTTTACTTATATATACATATTTGTGTCTAATGGTAGCCATCTCTAGAGTGGGGGAAGAGAGAAGGAGGAAAAAAAAGGGGGGGACCCTCCAATTTTTAATCTATCCCTATCTATTGGTTCAAGCTCTCCTAATTACAAACATGCCTCTCCCTTGATAAGATCATTCTCTCAAGCTATCATTATAGATCCTTCCTCATTTTCAAAGCTAAACTCTTATAAAAAAGTATCTCCTTGCCTCCACTTCCCTCTACCCTTACTTCTCAATCCTTATTTAAATCCATTTTGTAATCTCATTATTCAATCGAAACTGTTCTAAGGTAATCAATAATCTATTCGTAATTGCCAAATTCAAAGGACTTTTCTCATTCTTTCTCCTTGATATCATTACAGTATTTGACACTGTAAATAACTGCTCCTAAGTATCTCAACTCTCCCAATTTTTATAGCACTTTCTTCATTCTGTCATATTCATTCTATCAGACTGTTCCTTTGCTCAATCATATTGAACCATATATACTGACCCCCTAATTATGAGTATACCTAAAGTGTTTGTTCTAAGATCTTTTCTCTCACCACATTTTCTCTTGGGAACCTCATTAGCTCCTATGGGTTCAACTATGATCTCTTGTTAATTCGCAAAAAGCTGTATACATATCTAGCTATAATTTCTAAACTTAGCTGTTCACATTTATATCACTAATGGTCTAGGTTCACATTTAGCACTGATATCAACTGATACTGATAAACTCAATATGTCCAAAACAGAACTCATATGTTCTACCAAACTCATTCCTCTTCATCACTATGAGTGTCTAGGGTAACACAATCTGTTCAGTCACAAAGGTGCAAAATCCTGGTGCTGGCTTCATCTCCTCATTTTCCCTCACCTCACAAAGATGATCAGTTGCCAAACCTTATCAATTCTATACCTTAAACACCTCTAATATTCACTGTATTCACTATACATATAGTGGCCACTCTAATTCAGTGCCTCATCACCTTTTTTTCTGGACTACTCCAATAGTCTCCATTGGTCTCCTGGCCTCAAGTCTCCAATTTGTCCACATTATTGTGAAAATGATTTTCCTTAAGCCCAGGTCTAGCTATGCCTCTCCACTATTCAATCAACTCCAGCAGCTCTTACTGCCTCTAATATCAAATGTAAACTTCTCTGTTTAGGTTTCAAAACCATTTAGAACCTTGCCCCAACTTATCTTTCCAACCTTACTACATATTACTCCCAGCTTTGCACTGTTCCATCCAGCCAAAAGGGAGAACTATTTTTTGTTCATCACACACAACACTGCATCTCCTGCCTCAGTGCCTCACTAGCCATTAAAGCGATGTATACATTCCTTACTTTTGCTTCAAAGAATCCCTCTTCCTTCAAGATGCAGTACAAGGACCACTTTCTATGTGAAACTTTTCCAGATCTCTTCAACTGTTAGTGCTCTGTCTCTTAAACATTATATGAAATTACTTTTTATGTATTATTTTATATTTATTGGGTACATTTATATATTATGCACACATACATGTGTATATATGTGTGTATGTTTTTATATATCTCAATATTACATAAATATTCTTGCTGGCTCTCCTGTTAGAATATAAGTTTCTTGTGAGTGAGGAATGTTTCATTGACTGTATCTGCATCCCTAGCACTTAGTATAATGCCTGACACATGGGAGTTTAATAAATATTTATTGATTAACTTCTTTGGGAATGTTTATTCATCTAAAAATTTATCTTAAGATTCCAACTGCAAATGTAAATGCTAAATATATGAATCATTTAGTCATGATTCTAACATTCTATATTAAATTGCTAGTTTACAGTACATTTTAAAAAGGGCAAACATGAATACTAGATTTATTTTCTGTAATCTTCTATAATTCTCCTTGTAAACAATTTAAATATAACATAAACACATCGAATAACATTTTCCACAAAGTCAACAATTCCTCCACAATATGCTAAGTTTGCAATTCCCATCTAATGGTTCACTTCCTTCAAGTGATATATGTGGTAACAAAACCCCAGCATCAATTTAGATATTCCCGTCAAATTTGCAGAGAAAGAAATCCTGCAAAACTGCTGTCTTGAGGGCAACTTATCTTTGTTTTTCAGTAGTTTTATTCATTTACTAGTTTAGATATAAGTTTTTATTTCAAGGGTCAGACAAGAGTCTCTTCAATTGCAGTCCACATGAACTTATCCAAGTGTCAAGTAGTCTGAGTCAAAATATACGCCTCAAGATTAAGTTTTCTCTATATATATGCCACTAAAGTTGTAAAACGCATTTATTTTACAACTAAAAACTTTTTTCTTCTCCCAAATAACACCTTAAAAGAAAAAGATAATTATTAATAACAACTTTCTTTTAGTTGTGGGACATTTTTACTTGCATCCCTAAGGAGTCAAAAATACTTCTTCACTTTAATACGTTGGTTTTGCATCTTATCAGCTAATGCTTTTCAAAAGATCTTTCTTAATCCTTAAATGAAAGTATTCAATACCAAAGAGAGACCTCCCTCTTTAAAAAGCCAAAGGAAATCCTAGGCATTTAAAATCCATTTCAAGGTAAATCCCACGTAGCTTATTGTAAAAAGTATTAAGAAAAAAATGGGGGGAATAAAAATTCATAAGAGCTATACTTAGTTTGGCAAAATATACGTTAAAAATACAAACTGATCTTGAGTATAAAGAAATAAATTCATAGAATATAAATTCATTTTGTTATAAAAGTGCTCTATAATCAGTCAGGAAGAATCTTTTATGAACAGATAATAGTTTAAGATGTGAAAGAAAGTACAGGGATATAACAGATATACATTGTCCACAGATTTAGAATCTGGAAATTAAAAAAGTAAGGTCTTACTGCTAGATATAGCACAAAAGTAGGAGTGAAACAATTTGAATAAATCAAGGAAACATTAAGTGAGATGTTACAAGAAAGAAATCATTATTTTAAAAGACCAAAGTAGATTTACTTTACCATGAACATAGTTCTGAAGTTATTTAAATCAGTAAAAAATTCCTCCACAGACACCTTCTTCATGTCAATAGCATAGTAGCCCATTATGCTCTGATACAATTTTTCCATGTTTTCATGCATTCTTGAAATTTTTTGGAATTGTTCTTTTGCAGAGATCACAAAACTGTATGCTACAGTTAAGGTAGTAGGGATATAGAATGTCAATGGTTTAATAAACATGTCTCTTTTATAATAACTGCAACATTAACATATCTTCTCTATTAATTAACCACTTTCAAAAGACAGTAAAATGATTATCAATGTAATTTTAAAATCATTAATATAAATTCCAGTTTGATAAAATCTAAACTAATTCAACATTTTTGAGATGAGAATTTTAAAATTTCAAATTTCTTCCCCTTTTGCCCTAGGCATAAATACATGTAAGGTTCACACAAAAAAATAAACTACACTTTTAACTTTGCAAATCTATTTTAGTCATATCTCATTTGACTGTAAAAAAAACACTGAGAGAAAGAAAACTTTATCATCTCTACTTTAAAGATAAAGAAAATGAGGATCAAGGAGCTTAAATTATTGGAATAACAAAAAATAACTTGTTAGTTGGAATACTAAGGCTAGAAACCCACATGTTCTGACTGCCAATGGAACTGGGGAAGTGGGAAGGAGTTAAAGGAAGAGGGGTAGGACTGGAAACAAAGTCTCAGAATTTTATATGTTTTGTTATTTAAATGAAAACACATGGAATATTGTGTAGCTTATGAAGGCTGATCCTTTTCTATCTTCCTCTTCTCGAAAAGAAGAATCTCAAAGCCAATGATTCATTTCCCAAGTAACTTCTCTATAAACAAGCCAAGAAAGCTAGTGAGATCCAAATTATTCTCAACATACTCAGGTAGAAGCAAGTCAAGTGGGTGAGTCATCAAATGCAACAATCATCAAAATGATTTGGTACTGGTTAAAAATTAGAGAGGATAAGTGGTAAATTATTAGATACACAACATACAGAAGCAAAGAACCACACTGGCATAGTGTTTGATAAACCCAAAGATTTCAGCTATTGATGTAAGAACTCATTTTTCAACAAAAATTAATGGAAGAACACAAAAGTAATCTATTAGTAGCTAGGGATAAACCATTATCTCATACCATATACTACGATAAGTTCCAAAGAGATACATTTCTTAGGTATAAAGCAAGATATTATAAACAAGTTAGCACAATTTCAAGCATATTAAGGCAATTAAAGCTTAAAATTGCACTAAGACTTGCAGGACACCATGTAGAGAGAATTTATATTCTCTCATATTATATTCAAATTTAGAACAGTAAGAGGCATTCCCCAATAGATAGTCAAAAGATATGGATAGGCAGTCCTCTAAGGAAGAAATCAAAACTATCATTATCCACATGAAACAATGTTCCAAATCAAATCATTCATAGAAGAAAGACAACCCTGCAAAAACATACTCATTAAACTGGAATATTGACAAAAAAGGAAAACAACAAATGTTGAAGAAGCTGTAGGAAAACAAGGATATTAATGCACTGTTGGTAGAACTATTAATTGGTTCAGCAATTCTGGAAATTAATTTAGAAATATGCACACAATTATGAAATTGCAGACCAACAATACTACATTGAGGGGGGCAGAGCCAAGATGGAGGAGGGAAAGCAGTGACTTGCTTGAGCTCTCCCCCCAAACCCCTCCAAATACCTATAAAAAAAATAGCTCTAAACAAATTCTAAAGCAGCAGAACCTCCCAAAAAAACAGACTAAAACAAATTTCCAGCGCAAGACTTGATGGAACAGAAAGGTATATCGCGCCGGGAGGGGAGAGGAGCGCAGTTCGGCATGGGCGAGCAAGCCGCAACAAACCTGGAGCAGGCCTCAGAGGACTGAATCACAGGCAGCTGTGGCAGTTTCCAGATTTCTCAACCCATGAACGCCGAAGATAACTTAGAAGGTTAGTGGGAAAAGTCTGTGACTGCAGTGAGAGAAGAAGCTAGGTCTCAGCCAGCCCCAGGGCAGCAGCTGCCTCCTGAGCTTCTGGCCCACAGACTGAGGGGGAATCGAGTGGCTGAACAGAGGGGAATTGCAAGGATCTCTTTGCCAGTGCTGAGGCAGGAATCTCTTGCTTTGCCCATGCTTGGATCTGGGTCATAGTTCTGAGGGGCAGTCCTGGGGCGAGGAGGAGCACTGGCATGGTGCAGCTTGTTGGCAGTGGAGAGGAAACACCTCGCCCCTTATCATAACACCTTGGAAGAACTGAAAATTTTCAGGTCCCTAGAAGTATCTCTGAAAACAGCTGCACAAACCCCCGAAGCTTGGGACAGTACATTCTCCACATTGGAGGCAGACTCTTACCTTAACAAAGAGTTTAAAACTCAAGTAATTGGTTGGGATCATGAGCAAGCAGCGCAAAAAGAGTCAGACTACATTATCTTACTTTGGTGACAAAGAAGATCAAAGCATACAATCAGAAGAAGAAAACAAAGTCAAAGCTCCTACATCCAAAACCTCCAAAAAAAAATATGAATCAGTCCCAGGCCTTGGAAGAGCTCAAAAGGGATTTTGAGAAGTAAGTAAGAAAAGTAGAGGAAAAACTGGGAAGAGAAATGAGAGTAATGCAAGTAAATCATGAAAAGCAAGTTAACAGCTTGCTAAAGGAGACCCAAAAAAATACTGAAGAAAATAACACCTTAAAAAATAGCCTAACCCAAATGACAAAAGAGGTCCAAAAAGCCAATGAGGAGAAGAATGCCCTAAAAAACAATACTACATTGAGGTTTATACCTCAAAGAAATATGAAAAGAGATCAATCATACCAAAATACTGACAGACACTTTTTTTTAATGGTGGTAACTGGAAACTAAGAGGATTGTCCCCCAACCTGGAAATGGTTGAACAAATTACAACATATGAATACAATGGAATACTATCATGTTATAAGAAATTATGAAAAGGATGATTGCAGAAAACACTGGGAAGACTTGCACGAACTGATGTAGAGTGAAATAAGCAGAAATGGAAAAGTTCATACAATAACAACATTGTAAAGACAAAAACCTTCCCTCTACCAGTAGAGATCTGTACATTCTCTGTAAGTTGAAGTATTAAGAAAGTTGTTCAGAATTTGCCCAGGGTCACATAGTCAGTATATTTCAAACAAACCTTAGACTCTGGTGTTGAAGCTGAACCACTTTCCACTGCATCTCATAACATTTATCTGCTAAAAAATAGCTATACACAAGATATTAGTTTCAGAATATGAGCCATTTGTTTTGTTTTCTGAAGAAGGCTTTATTATTATTATTATTATTATTATGTTTTTTTTTTTTAGTACTTTCATTTCAGTAATGGGGAACCTGAGGCATAAAGAAAGTAAGTATTTCAACTATACCTATTAAGCTGGATTCACAACCAAGTCAAAGCCAGTAGGGCTTCAGTTCAAGTACCACCTCTGATACCAACTGGCTATATGACACTTGACAAGTCACTTAACCTTTCAGTATTTTAGGCAACTCTCTAATGCTATATGTTGCAAAGGTGTACACCTGCCTTGGTAGAGAGAGGTTTGTATGTCAATGCAATCATAGCCCCAGTTCTTCATTCTACATCTATTAAACTGAAAACAGACCTTTGGTTCTAGTCAAGGAATGGGAATGGTCAAAGATGACTCTTATTTATTTACTAATTTTTTTTGAGATGGAAAATGTAGTGTTACTATTAAGGAAAAGAAAAGTTTCAACTGCATCATAGAATTCTTCAGGGCTTTGGCTAAGAAAATAAATGGAAATTTCAAATCAGGGACAAAAAATAGAGCTTAGATGTCGAAATATGGACACTGAAGAAATGATGTAGGATTTTAAGACTAGCAAATATAGCAGCATTTCTCCCTTCTCCTATACTTTCTAATACAAAATAATTCTGTGATACTACTGCATTCCATACAAAGAAAATGGACACAATAGCCAAATATTTCTTACATACTAGAGTTTTACCAACAAATATTAATGGTAAATTGTTCTGATGACATCTCTTAATATGATCAACATGACACAGTTATATGAATATCATTATAGAATACAATATATGATAAAGTAACTGTCGAAGCTGATATAATGCAATAATTCCAGACTAGAGTCTAGAGTTTTGGGGACGGTGAAGAGAAGTTAAATTAATAGTTCCTTTGGGGGAAAAAAAGTACTACAAAGCAAATATGATGCTAGAAAGGCAAAATTTCACAATTCTACAGTTTAAAAAAAAAATCACTAAACAAATTTTATACTATAAATTCCAAAGAGGAAAATATCTTCATGTAAAAATTTTAAACTATTTTTCCAAAAAAAATTATTAATAAGTTACAGCTAATAGAATACTTACTAGTTTTCTAGAAGAAAATCAATTAAACTACATGTGAATTTAAGAAATTGTTGTACTTTTACTACACTAATTATGTAAACTACTGCCTTCATAATTCTGACTATCAAAACATTCCTTCTCAAATCACATATTTGATATATACTATACTTAACAAAATACTCAAACTTAAACACTAACAGAAAGTATGAGAGCTAATTATCTAAACTTTGGCTAAACACATGTTTATTTAAAGTATTTTTTATGGTCCCCTAATTCTTTCATTTACAAGATCTAAGAAAGTCATACAATTTGCCATTCTGGTATGATCTATACAAATGCATTTAATATTCTAAGTCTCACTTTTTTGACATTCCAAAAGTAAACAAGGCTTTTCAGTAAATATAGATTTAATTGCTTTTAGACTAGTTTGCCTAAGATGAACAGCAAACTAGAGTAATCTGAAGTCTGCAAAGAATATTTATGATTATAAGCTTTGTCAATATGAAAGTGCACCAACTGCTCATATATCTGACTTCCAAAAGATACAAGAATGCTAATCAGTTCATTAGAGGCTTCGAGGTTGGGATATTTAGTGATAGGATGTAGTCACTTGCTTGTCCATGAAGTATAATTGTACTCAGAATGAAAAAGTGTTTCCAGCAAAGCACTATCCTTCCTGTTCTGATTGCATGCTGGCTGCTTTTTATGAGCTGCATGCCTTTCAAGACATTAACATCATTCAAAGCTTCCCACGTCATATTAATACAAGTATGGATAGGTTCAGACATCATTATGCCAAGTAGGATTCACTAACCTTTACATCAAACTTCCTCTGCTTAACAATTTATTACAGCTCCTGTTTTCATGAAATTGGGGCTTTTTAATTAATGCACTCACAAAGCATTACCAAAACCCACATGCAAGTCTACCATTTCTAAATTGCTGCCTGCCCACAGGGAGAAATAACAGGTGAATATAACTACTTCAGATGGCTATAGTTAATGATTAAAATAATAGCTAAATGTTTTAGATGAATATTTAAACATGATAATACAATTTAAATGAAAATCATTAATGACATTATGCTGGCATGTCTGTTACAAATATAACCTTACCCTAATGCCAAATAAAGTGAAAGCAGCATATAGAATGCATAACTTATGAAACACCAGTATACAACATAAAAATATCTTTTGTAAACGAATAACTTTGATATCTTCAGTCAAAAAACTAACTATTGTGACAATATGCTTACAATTTTATCATAGTAAGGGAACCCTATCTCATATGAACCTAGAGCAGAGAAGATGCTGTTGAAAAAAAATATATTTATTAGATTTTAGTATTTTTGGAATACATTTCTATAATACTGTGGGAAAGGGCTAGTGAAGAAGATGAAACCAAACTCATTCACAATTAAAATGACAAACCACATTGTGATTTTATAATTCGTTGGAAGTTGTTACAGGTGGAGGGCCGAGGAGAGAAATTATGTATTACTTTTTAAGTGCCTCAGTTTAAAAAAAGCTATAAAAATTTGTTTATAAAAGCTCAATTTCTAAAGAAGGCTTTCATAAAGAATTCAGAAGTCTATGTGGAATTTTAATATTATAAAGAAATAATACCCTATTATACCATAAAAGGTAATATATCAGTCCATTTTCATAGCACTCCTTACAAAGTAACACAATATTAGTTTCAGAATTAGTTTAATACTTCACTACCTCACCATATTAATATACAAAGTTAGTGATAACAAAGAAAAACTTAACTGAAAGGAACTCTTCAATTCATAGGAAGAATGTAAGCATATAGGATGAAGGGTTGTTTTTTTTTAAATTTTGTTCAACTGGTTTCTTAAAAGTCTCACTTAGGGACTGAAAATGCTTGTCAGAGTAGAACTGAAAATTGATAAGCATTTATGAAAAAATATAATATGAATTTTCCCTTGAATAAAGAGATTTACAGTATCTTGATCCTAACTCATATCATCAAGAGAACATATAAGGCCCCATGGCTTTTTTTTCATTCCTAAAACATTCCAACAGTACAGTAAATCAAACCATGTTTTTATATTCATACTTAATAAACATGATTTGAATGTTATTTTAATTCACATCAGTATTAGAGGCCAAGACAGAAAGAAAGGACACATTAAAGGGGAAAAACTGAGAAAGAGTATTTCCCAAGCCAGTACAAGAAAGGAAAGACATCATGAGACATAAATCTGTATATTGCCCTTAGAAGGTAAATTTGTGTTCTATTGGTTTTGAATATTTGATCAATTACTTTATGGTAATGAAAAGGTGAAAACTTACAAAATACGAATGCTGAAATTTGCATATGGGTCATACAAACAAATTGAAACACTAAATAAATCTTCATACTAGTTGACTGATGTCTTCTAAGTTATGTAACTGTCAAAAGGATATGGACATCTTTGTTAGAAACTTGTCATGCTTGTCCTCAGGGGACGGAAAGGAATCCAGATCCTTCTCAAGCTGCTGAAGCTGCCTTCCCATCTGCTTCAAGTTCTTGTCCAGGTTTTCTGCAGAGACTAAAACATGATATATTAAAGATCTCAGCATCATGGTATTACATTAACTAAAAAGTACAATGTTCTAGGATATGCATTAAAAACAGTCACAGTAAAATTAGAATATGTACATGTAGCTATACATATGGTAAGATAGGAAAAATGATAAAGATTATTGAAGATTAATCATTTAATTCTAAGATCCATAAGAGTATATAGTTCCATGTAATAATCCTTTTTAAAATGTTAGGAGGAATTTAGGAAATACTGACACAAAAAATGCCATATTTCAAATACTGCTGTGTTTAAAGGGGAAAAAAGTTATTCTCCAAGCTAATCAAAGTAGAAAAGAAAATGCTATCATCAACAGAGATGATGTCCTCTTATTTCTTTCAAATTTTTAATCTCCCTCATCTACTAAATCCTTCCTTGGTATTTACAAAAGTAACAAAGTCTTCCCCATCATTAAAAAATCCTTATTAGAGTTGAATATCCTCAAACTACTGTCCTATTTGTTGCCTCCTTTTCTTAGCCACATCCTAGAAAGTTACCTTTCCTCATTGCCTCAATTCCTTCTTCTTTCACTCACTTTTCAATCACTTTTGGAAACAGGCTTCTTACATCATTACTCAATGGAAGCTGCTTGCTCTACTCAGTCACCAAACATATTAAGCACTTACTAGGTGACAGAAACTGTGCTAAGTGCTAGGAATACAAAGAGTGACAAAAATATAGTCTCTGTCTTTATTCTAATGGGGAAGCAAAGAACCAAATAACTATGTTCATACAAGATATATAATAGCAGTGGGAGTAAGCACACAGAGAATGGGAAGGGTTTCCTTGGGATTTCCTTAGGATTTGAGCTGAGTCTTGAAGGTAGTCAAGGAAGCTAACAAGTGGATATGAAAGAGATGCTATAAGCATGGGGAACACACAGTAAAAGGTACCAAGTTAGGAAATTGCTTTTGTTTTGCAAGGAATGGCAAGAAGTGAGGTGTTGCTAGATAGTACAGTATATGGAAATGAGTAAAGTGTAGGAATACTGAAAGGACAGGAAGTGGCAAAGTTGAAAAGGTCTTTAAAAACCAAAAAGAAAATTTTATATTTGATTTTAGAGGAAGTAAGGAGCTACCGGAGTTTACTGAATAGCATCAGTACTGCATTTTAAGAAAACCACTTTGGCAGTTATGTGGAGGATGGATTATTCCAGAAGGCTATTGCAATTGCCTAGGCATAAGCTGATGAGGGTCTGCACAAGGTGACAGTTGTGTCAGAAGAAAGAAAGAGAGATATATGAGAGATGGTTAACATAGGGAAGATAGAATTTAGTTATAAACTGGACATATGGAGCAAGTGTGAGAGATATTATCAAGGACAATAACAAAATTATGAGTGAGTCAGGGTGACAGGGAAGACAATGGTACCCTTCACATTAAAAGGGAAGTCTGGAAGAATGGAGGAAAGATAATGAGTCCTGTTTCAGACATGTTCAGTTTGAGATGCCTATAGGATGTCTAGCTCAGGTTTTTCAAAAGGTGAGTGGGAAATGTTAAGATTGGATCACAGGAAAATGAACAATGGAGACTGATAAGGAGTGATCAAACTAGCAGAAGGAAAATCAAGAGAGAGTAGTGTCAAGAAAGCTTCGAGTTGGGACAATATTCAAGATAAGAGGATGATGGGCTGTATTAAAGGCTAAAAAAGGTGAAGAAGCATGAGGACTGAGAAAAAATATTAGATTGGTGAATTAAAAGATCATTGGTGACTTTGGAGAGAACAGCTTCAGTCAAATTATGAGGCCAGAAGCCAAAATGCAGAAGGGTTAGAATAAAATGAGAGGAAAGAAAATAGAAGCATCAACTGTAGTTTCTCAAGGAGTTAAGCTGAGAAGGGCATAAGAAATACAATACAGGATGGCAGCAGGCAGGGACTGTAGGATAAAGTGGGTTTTCCTCCCAGAGTTAACAATGATCACACCTTTTTGGCAAATGTGATGACCTTTTCACAAATCTTATTCTTCTTGACCACTTTTCAGCATTTGACTGTGTTTCTACTCCTTTATGTTGGTTTTTCTATTTTTTTTTTTTTTGGTGTGTGTGTGTGTGTGTGACTGTTTTAATTTGCTTTTTCTACTTGTCTGTTCCATCACAGCTGCTCTTGCTGGAACATCAGCCACAACACGCTGACTATGGGTATACTGCAAGGTTTCGGCCTACTTGGTGACCTCATTGTTTCCACAGATTTAATTATCATCTCTGTGCATATGACCTCCAACTGTATCTACCAAACTCAAAGGCCTACATTACTAACTGCCTAATGCACATTTCAAAGTAGCTGCCATGGAGACACCTCAGATGCAAAATGTTCAAAACAGCATCATCTTTTTTTCCTCCAACCTCAGTCCTGTTTCAGATTTCATTAACTTCCATGAAGGATATCATCATACTTACAATAACCCACATTCCCACTCTAATTATTATCTCTGAACTTCTCAGTCTCCCTCATCCCCTAAATCCAAACAGTTGCCAAATAATGCTAGTGATGCTCTCTTACTATCTCCTTCCTTATATTGAATATCAATTTCTTGTTAGTCATTTTTGTTCTGTCATTTCCACCAAAAGGTCACTACCTTTTGCAGAGAGAAAAAGGAATTGAACTGTTCTGCTGTTATTGTTGTTAGATATCATCATACCAGCCATACCTAGCAAAGGTCCCAGTCCTTCTATGATCTATTTTTTCCCAAAATAACTAAAATATGAACAAAAAGCTCATTTTTTTCATGTCCTTAGAGTTCCATGAAAGATTATTCTAACTTTTAGAATTCTTGACACTTTTATAAGAGACTACCATCCTCTTATATTTACTCATTTCTTGTAACCTAGATTTGTCTATATTTTTTACAAAAAAAAATTAAATATCTAAATTGGTAGAGGAGTTCCTTGTGCATTTACAATGGTCTCTTCTAAAAAAATTCTTTTTTTTCCTACCTTATTCAAATTATTTCCCTTTATGTCTTTATTGTTCATGGGCTGACTTCCCTTGATGCATTTTACTTTATAGGATACTAATCACTGCTTCTCAGAATCCCATGATATTTAGCTTGCATATCAGACTATATCCATATATTCTGCTCTTTTGAATTTATGCACAGACTCTCTATGATATAAGCATTTCATGTGCACTTAAAAAGAATATGCATTCATTCCCTTTTTCTCTTATTTGGTTTTCATTTTATATCTGATTATTTAAATATGTTAAATAATCAGCTGACATCTGTGGTTTCTTTATTATTAATATCTTCTTTTACTTGTTACAATCTGATAACAGAACGTTTAGGTTCCCCAGTGCTATTACATTTCGTTTGTTTCACTTTGTAATATTAGTCATCTCTTTTTATGACTATCTACCAATTTTATACTGAACATCAGTTGTGAAGTTTTACATATTTGTGTTTTTTTTCTTTCACCATTATGTAATGACTTTGTTTATAATTTTTTTTCTAATTTACATTACACTTTTTTAGGGGGCATTACTGTTTAGACTTTAAGATTTGCTAGTCCTAACTTTTTTTCTAAGAGCATTTTTAATCCATTTGAAAGTGGCATATTTGGACTACGGATTAATCTTTGATCTCTCTTGAGTTACTGGGAAAAGAAAGAGTATCTTAAACCAAGTACTGAAAATATTTAGCAGGCATTTGGAAAACAGTCACAAGAAACAACATATTTTTAATTGCTGTGTCATAATAAAGATTTTAAACATTAGGTATTTTGGAAACTTAACATTAAAGAAAGTAATACAATGATATTTATATTTAAGGTAACCGTAAGCATAAACTACATACCTCTTCTATCTATACTTTTAAGGTTCATTTGGTTCAGTGTTTAAGAAAAAAAAGGGCCATTTAAATTTACAAATACTTGAATTAAACTGTGTAAAATTAAACACTAATCTTTTCGTAAATATCCACTTAGAAATGTTGTTCATTATTCCAAGAAGAGTTTACAAAGAAATTTTACATTCATTCTTAAAGTAACAAGAGCCAGGTAAATTAATTTCCATAAAGACTACTTAAATATGAAGGAAACAGTACACATATCATAATACTAAAACTAAAGGAAGATAATATTTTTCTTAGTATTATACAGATTTTAAAAATCCACAGTACAGTAAAGGACTAATAGAACTATACTTTTGTTAAGTTACACAATTTTATGTAATTTATATAACTATAATTGAAGAAAAAATGTGTAGGAACATTCTTATTTGATTCCATATAATCTTACACAGAAATTAGAAGCTGTTTAAAAATCTGACCTACTATGGCGCTTGATATTATTGGGTATGACTAAAATACAGAACTTTAAAGGTCACAGAAAATAGTAAGTTAACAAGCATTTATCCAGTCCTTGCTATGTTTCAGGGACAATGCTAATTTCAAGAAATAAACAAAGGCAAAAACTGTGCTTGTCTTCAAAAAGCTCACACTCTAATGGGGAAGACAACATGTAAATAACTAGATAGATAAAAAGTATATCGAGTACATGAATATATAGAGTACAAGATATATAGAGTACATGGTAGAGGGGAACGCTTTGGTAGCTAGAAGCACTGGGCACCTCTTGAAGAAGGTGAGATCTGAGCTGAATTTTGAAGGAAGCCAGGGAAACTACATGGTTTAGGTGATGAGGAAAAACATTCTAGATATGGATGACAGATAGAATGGAGTGTTGTATGGGAAGAACTACAAGAAGCCCAGTGTAGTTAAACCGTAAAGTTCCAGTAGAGGATTAAAGTATTGGAAAGGGATGAAGGGGAATGGTTATAAAACATTTGAAATACCAATTAGAAAAATTTATGTTTCATCATGAATGAAAGAGAGAGCCACTGAACATTATTTTTTTTGTAAATTTTATTATTTATTATAAATTTAAATACAAAATGAGAAAAGAAAAAAAACCCACTGCCATGTACACAGCAGAACATGAGAGGATTCAATATAAAACAATAAATTTCCATTTCAAGAAAACCTATATGCTAAATACTATACATTGTTTTCAAAGTTGCACAGCTTCTTTGCTTCCTTGTAGGTTTTCTTTTGTTCTCTTTTTGTGCACTTTTTACTCTTTTTTCTTCTCCCTCCCCCACTCCTACCCTAAAGGAGGCTACAATTAAGCATCAATATACATACACATAGATATCTATAAATATACGCATATATACTCATAAACATATATGTAGGACTATACTATGCTTATTTCCACTTATTTTCTGTTTCTCTGAATATGGATAGCATCTTACCTTCACAAGTCCAAGTCTTCCCATGTTTTTCTACACCAACCAGCTAATCATTTCCTACATTACAGCAATATTCCAACCTAATCACATCCTACCTGAGAAAACTGTCCACAAAAGTTTTTTTTTTTAACTAATTTCCTGCGTTCCTTCTCTTCTTGGCTGCATAGGTTTTTATTTATAGAAGATAACTTTAATATAAAAAATAAAATTATCCTGTTTATACTTCAACAATGCTCTCACCTATAATATAGTTTAAGGTCTGATACTGTTGAATCTGCTTCCTTGACATCTTTTTACCCTGGTTTCTTTGAAGTCCCTAATCTTTTGTTCTTCCATATGAACTTTGTCATTATTTTTTCTAACTCAGATAATTTTTTAGTAATTTAACTAGGATGGCATTGAATAAATAAAGTAAAATTGTCATTTTAAAAATTATATTGGCTTTATCTACCCATAAATAACAAATATTACTTTAATTATTTAGATCTGACTTTATTTGTACAGAAAGTGTTTTATGTTTATGTTCATATAGTTCCTGTCTGTTTTGGCAGGTATACTCTCAGGTATTTTATACTGACTAGTTATTTTAAACAGTTTAAAACAATATTAAATAATATTGCTAACAGTGTAGTTCCCAATTTTTCTCTTTTGATTAAATCTATTTTAGCTTTAATTTTGTCTGAAATCATGAATGCTACCCCGGTTTTTTTATATAACTACTCCTGATCTTTATTTCATCTTTTGTATATCTCTTATTTTTATAGTGTTTTCTGAAAGCAACATACTGTTGAATTCAAATTTTCAATCTGTTTTCAGTTTTCATTTTATAGGTAAATTCATCCCATTTACATTCTAAGCTATAATTACTTACTGTGTATTTTCCTCCTTATTTTTCCTCACTATCCTTCTCACTATATTTACCTTATCCCTTCTCACTCCACTGCTTTACTCCTACACACTATTTTGCCCTCCTATTCCTTAACCTACCCATCCCTCCAAGAGTCCCTCCCTTAACCTCTCCCCACACCCTATCCCTTGGCCCTCTTATTTCTTTCTGTATATAGAAAGCTCTTATACCTTTCTAGATAGATATGTTGTTTCCTCTTTAACCATTCCCATTGAGAGTAAGGTTCCATCAGTACCCACCCTCCCCCTACTAGCTTCTTCTTTATCAATATTTTCTTTTATGCCTTATTTGTATGAGATAATTACTCCTTTTTATCTCTCCCTACACACATATCACATGCAGCTCAGCTCAAGCCTTTAAAAAAAAAAACTACCTAAATAATGATGAAGTTAAGAGTACTGACAATATTTTCAAGTATGACAAGTAAACAATTTTACTTCATTGAGTCCCTTAAGTTGGTCTTTAATGATTACCTAATATTTCTCCTGGATGTTATATGTTAATTTTATGTTAATTAAATATTAAATAAACTAAATGTTAATTAATTTCCTGAATGTTAATTTTCCCTTAAGTTCTGCTGTTTTTGTCAAAAATACCCGAAAGTCTTTCAGTTCATTAAATGCTCCCTCCCCCCTTTTTTCCACTCAGGAATAAGTTAACCTTGCTACCCCAACTCTTTTGCTCTACTAAATAGAGTATTCTGAGACCCAAGCTCTCTTCAACATAGTAGCTGCTAAGTCTTGTGTATTCCTTATTGTAGTTCCACGATGTTTTTTTTTTCCTTCTTGCTTCCAATATTTTCTCCTTAACCTGGGAGCTTTGAAAATTGGTTATGATATTCCTCCTGGGATCTTTTTAGGTAATGATGAGTGGATTTTTTTCTATTTCTGCTTTGCCTTCTTATTCTAGAACTTCAGGGCAATTTTCCTTGATAATTTCTTGTAATATTGTATTGTGAAAAATGATTCTCAGAGCTCCCCCCCCCCCCCCCCCCCGGCCAGTCAACCTTCTGAAAACTTCTTCAGAAGGACATTACTGATAATAAGTTTATCCTGATCAAACTCCAACTCAGGCCTTAATTGATTTATTCTGCTCAGGTTCAGGTGAAGACAGATTCTTCTCCCTAGATAGCCCAAGACTGGGGGTGGTATTTCCTCTGTCCAGATGGACGGTGACATCAGCCCCTGTTGACCAAGATTAAATGCCCTAAGTCACGTACTCAAGACCTCATTTTAACATAGTCTACCTATAGTGTACTGACCAATCAGGGTTGATTGGCACCCCTTGGGTGCCAACACCTACTCTTTGAAGGGCATATAATTCTGTGTCCCCAAATCTCAAATCAAGCCAGTTCTGAACTGGCCCCCTTAGGGGGGCCCAGTTCTGGACTGAACTCTGATGTGATGCATGTCAAGCCAGCTTGAGAGAAACTAAAATGGTGACACATGCACCCTAATTTCATTTGTGTCTTTCTTAGAACAGACTGTGTAATTTATTGGGGTTTGCAGGGCTTGACAGGATCAAGGTTCTCTTTTTTTAATCAAAGTTTTCAGGTAGTCTGACTATTCTTAGATTATTTCTTCTCAATCTGCGCTCCAGTTCAGTTGTTTTTCTGATGAGATGTTTCACATTCTCTTCTATTTTTTTATTCTTTTGATTTTGTTATATTATTTCTTGGTGTCTTAGAATGTAATTAGCTTCCTTTTGCCCAATTCTGGTTTTCAAGGAATTATTTTCTTCCTTAAGTTTTTGATGCTCTATTTCAAGATGGTTGATTTTCTCTTCATAATTTTCTTGATTTTCTTGGTCTGCTTTTTTTCCCCCTGATTTTTCCTCTATCTCTCCTATTTGATTTTTAAAGTACTTTTGAAGTTCCTCCAGTAACTCTTTTTTGTGATTGGGAGCATTTGACGTTTCTCATTCAAAGAGAGTGCCTTTCTTTGCTCCATTATCTTCTTCTGAATAGTAGCTATCTATGGTTGGTTCTTTCTTCTTTGCTTACTAATTTTTTTTTTGTTTATTTTGTTTTTAGCAGCTGTAAGTGTAATCAAATTATAGTCCCAAGGTATGGGGTATCTCAGGTCCTTCTTACTGTTATTTTCTGAGCTCCTAGCCACACTGTTCCGCAAATATGCCTGTCCTCCCTGTAGTACCTCAGGTGACTGCAAACTACAGTTGTTCTCTCTGCCCTGGAACTGAAACCAGGGACTCTGCTCTCCTGCAAATGCCCACAGCCAGCAGCTACTGCTTCTGCACTCACCAGATATGGACTAGCTCCTTCTCCCCCACAGTCACAGCCTGGGATATATCTGGTCAGCACAATTGTGCTTGGTGTCCCTCAACAGTGGAAAGTCCTTTAATCTTCTCCTATTCAGCCATCAGACCCCCACACTGTCCATCAGTTGCTAAGGTTGAGATTGTCTCCCAAGCCAGCTGCCCCCAGGGGTTCTTGTTTGTGGATTTTGCAGAATCAGCCTGAGATATTTGCCCTTCACTCAGGCTGAACCCCATCCCCGGGAGGTCTTCACCCCCCTGAGGTCTTCACAAGTTGTCGTGGGAAAACAATTGCTTAACCCTAACTTTTGTTTATTTCCTCTGCTCTATATTTCCTCTGAGACAATATTCTGTCTTTTTTTGTCAAGGAAATTTGGAGAGCCAAAAATTCTCCGACCTACTCCACCACTTTCCCAGAATCCTCTGCTACCACTGAACAGTATTAAAAATGACATGGTATGGGTTAGACCTAAGCTTTAGGAAAATTGTTTTGACAGCCAACTGAAAAGTGGATTGGAGTGGAGAGAGACTTGAGGCAGAGAATCTAATTAGGCTACAGAGACAGAATTTTTTTCTAATGCAACAACATTATTTTTACTTTTATTCCTTTCTCTGAGTTGAAAGAAAAGTAAATTACATACATTATTAAATTATTAATTGTATTATTAATTTTAAAAATATTTCTTTCAGTAGCAATATATGCCTCTCAATTTTAAGAGAGAAGAACAAGATAAAATGGAAAGAAATACTGGTTAAGCATGTTTAAACACAATTAGCTAAACAACAAATAACGATATATTTCAGCTATTAGGTTTTAGTTATATATTATTTTGGAACTATCAAATCAAAGTTTCCTTTAGAAATAAAAAATGATATATTTATTCAAGTGGTCATTTAAGAACAATAAAAAACCAATGATGATAGCTAGCAATAATAATAATAGCCAATTGATATAGTACTGTAAAATTTGCAAAGCACTTCACAACAGTCTTGTCACACTAATCCTCATTTTGCAGATGAGGAAATTGAAACTGAGAGAGGCTAAGGGGTTTGCCCAAGGTTACACAGCTCTCCTGGCCATAATTCAAACTCAGGTCTTCTTGAATCTAAGCTGCCTATATAGTACTATTCTCTGAAAGTTATGTAGTGCTTTTATTCAAAAAGCTTAAAAGTCATTTAAAAAACACTTATTTTATGTTTTGATGTCATCACAGAATTGGAGAATAATTTTAAAGTTAGATATAATCTTATTGGCGAAACAGTACAAACTACACCCCAAAGGCATCTCTATAACATAACCAGCAAGTGGTCATCGAGTCTGTTATTAATAACAACATCACTCTGCCATGCCCCATATCTAAGTCCAAAGTATTGTCATGTCATGACATAAGGAGAAAGAAGAAATGGGAAAAATAAAAGAGTCAAAGAAGCATAAAGAACAAAATAAACAATTCATCATCCATCAAAAACTTTACTACTGATGCTTCAGAAGTAAATAAATTGAAGGTAAGAGAGGAACCCTAAAGAGAGAGCATAATGAAAATTTCTGGCAATCTATATATAAGCAAGAAGCTGAACACACCAAAACTCACTTTGGATCAAATGTGAAGTAGAAAAATTAAGCACCATTAACATAATAAATGACAGAAGAGTTACATCAAGGAAGTGCCAAAAGCTTGACTGAAACTCAGGCTTCTCTGTAAAAGAGAAAATTAGGAGGGCTGGATGATTCCAGAGGGCAACAGAAGCTTTAGGACAGAGAGTGTTTACTCTTGTCTTTGTACCCTCAAACTCTAGGATGGTCTCTATCTATGCTTGTTGAACTGTAAGAGGAATTAAAATTTATTTCAAATATAAATAGAAAATGAATAAGTATATACATGTATGATAAAATTAAATGATTCTATTTCTCCCAATCAAATTAATCTAGCTATATATTATCCTAGCAAATTATACTAGCTATATATTATATTTATTCCATCCAACATAAATCTCAAAATGTTAATGCCACTTTAAAATTAATATTTTCATATTTGCCTCTGTAATTATAAAACAAAATACAATGTCACAAATACTAATATTGAATATACAAAATAGATCCAACTTGCTAATAAATTTTTAATTAGTATTTTTTGAAGGTGACAGCATGAGGAGGTTAACTAAGTCTTTGAAAAATACCACTGCTCATTATAGCATAGATTCATTTGAAAATTTCAAACTCTATGCAATTTCCAGGTGGCAGCCACCTGGAAATTGAGTGTTCTAAGGGAACTCAGTAAGTGAATAAAAGACAAATATTTGGAATTCAGAGAGGAACTTCTGTTAGATTTTGTGAGGGGGTGAGGAGCTAAAATTCAGAAGATGCTACTGTATATGTAAGTATTTTAGTGAGATAAAAGGAACTAGATGCTAAAAGAAAATGGGACATAAAGAACATCCACATGAATTTGACTGAATAGAAGTTCTCGTGTGTGTGCACACGCATGAGTGAAAAATGTTTGATGAAAAACATATATGTATATGTGTATTATATATACAGATATTTCCAAAAGCTAAAAAATTAGAGAGTAAGGAAAGCAGTATGAGGTCAAAGTAGATGGTTGCAAAAAATTAGTCTAACAATGATGCAAACAAGATTCTAGAAGACGATTTTATTCACAAGTGAGGCGCAGAAGTCAGACCCAGAGTAGCAACTGTCAAAGTGCTCTTTAGAACACTAGTAGTCCCCATGTGGGTAGTTCTTGTAGATGACTGCAAAATGCAAGGGTGCAATAAGCTAATACCCAAGCAGCATTGATGAAAAAAAATCTGAAGGAAGGTGCATTATTTACCTTAACTAAACTTGACCAACAGATTGAGGGTATTAAACAATGTTATAACACCCACAATTATAGCTACAATGGACGACTTCTCAAAGAAACAAAGTAACTGGACCTTACTTTCAACTTTTCAAACTGAAAGTGATCATCTGCTGAGTGAAGTGAGAAGAACAAAGAGAATGTTGTACACAATAACAGTCACGTTTTGCGATGGCTAATATTGATAAACTTTTTAACACTTCCCAGTAATACAAGGATCTAAGACATCTCCAAAGGCCTTGTGATGGAAAATGCTATCCACATCCAAAGAAAGAACCATGAAGTTTGAATGCAGATCGAAGCATACTATTTGCTATTTTTTTTTCGTCTGTTGAGTTTTGTTTCCTCTTTCTGGTGGTTCCTCTTACTGGTTCTAATTCTCACTTACAACATCACTAATGGGAAAATATGTTTAATAGGAATGTATATGTATGGCCCATATCAGGTTGTGCACTGTTTGGGGGAGGGTGGTGAGGAGGAAGGCAGAGAAAATTTTAAACTCAAAAGCACATGGAAGTGATTGTTGATAAATCAAAATAAATTTAATTAAAAAAATTGATCATCAACAGGGTAAAGTAGAGTAAATGTGAAAAAAGGAAGTACAAAACAATCTTCTAAAATGGTAAAAATCAGGTTTTGTCTCATCCATTTGCTCTTTATACTCTGTTGAGAACCCTAAGACATGGTATCCAAATCATTCAGATCCTCTATATCCTGCAACATGAAATGAAAAGGGTCAGATAATGGAGAATGTAATTAATCAAAGGGCGCTTTAACAGAGGAACAGGAGTTATTCTTTTGTAACAAAAGAAGAGTTAAGAATTTTCTTTCACCTTCAAAAAAAGGTCTAGAAAAAGGAAAGAGAAAAGAAAAATTAAGAGCTACTGACATAAAGAATGACCCATGGTAAATTGCTGGGCCATTGTAATGGCCTAAAGCTAGGTCGGTTTTGAATTGAACCTGTCTCAGAAAGGCACAAGAAGAAAATAGAAAGCATTCACCAGTCATGCCAATTTAATAGCTCAAGGCTGTGAAAATATGACAGTCATGATCTAACTCCTAGGGAATGCTAAGAATATCTAATAAAGATATGACTAGGATGAAGTCATATGCAATAGAATGTAACTTTATTACAGAATTTAAATTAGTAAATATCAGTAATTTTGCTTCTACTTTCTATTTAAATAATAAGGTATTCCAATTTCATAGTGGATTAAAGTTTATTTGTTTTTTAACTTGTAAATAGGAAAGCCTGTTTAATATAAGAATCAGTTTGACTTAACTTTTTATACAAGGGGGAGAAAGGAAGATGGTAATTTCTACACTTCTATCATTTGTAAAAAAAGGAAACATAGGTACATATGGAAATATAATAATGATCCAAAACATTTTTAGAATGAAACACTAATAGAAAGCTACAAGCTATTATATCTTTAAAAGGAAGCAATCCTAATGAAGTAGATCTTTGGAAATTGTCATAATGGTAAGCTCATTAGCTGAAATGAAAATTCCCCCGGCAGGTCTCTAGGAATATCTAATGACCAAGATATTATTTTTAAATACAGAGGTACTGTCTAATTCAGTATCGCTCACCAAAGATATTTCAAATGTGGAAACCCTTCAATGGTAATACATAACGTAAGAACAGACTAAATACTCATAAGCAAACATTCCATCTTGGCATTAAAAACATTTCATCCACATGAAAAAACATTTCAAAATCTCAATTCATTCATTAATTGGAAAATATTATAATACAAAATCCTGTATCAAAAATCTGCTCTTAGGGGGGGAAATGATCTCTAAGCTAGCATAATTATGTTCCAAACACATAGTAAAAAGCTCCCTGCAAAACACAGAAAAATTATCTGTTATCCCATACACATAAACTAAAAATAGAAGACCTGAATCAGGTGAAAAATTCACCAACAGTGGAAGGTCTTAGCCTGTACTGAAAGTCTCTCTAAGAAGAATGTAAAGATTTTTGTTTTTTTAATATAATATTTGTAATTCTGCTAAATCTGGTTTTAGCTCAGTATTAACAGTACTGGTCTGATACATTTAAATAGTATAGGATTTACAAACCTGTAGCTTATGATTCAAAACATCATACTTAGGCCTATTTTCAGGTGGCACTAGAGCTGATCCCACTCTCTTGAGTGCTTTGATCTTCACAAAATTGTACTCAAATGCGATTTGTGTAATACAAAACAAGTGTTGCAACTGTATATACCCCAATTAGAAAGGCTATCAATGAAAAACAAAGCTACTTTTCTATAAAGAATACACACATACACTCATAGGTGAAACACTCTAGTTAACAAAATATCTTGACAACTTTGATTATCCATTTCTGTATTTATTTTATATTCTATATTAGAGATGCATACTTTAATTTTTTCTCTTTAATTCTCCTCAATTTTCTCAATTCTACTTCAACCCTAATATTTTGACTAAGTGACATAAGTAAATAACAAAGTTCTATGAATTTATTAGCATTGCAATTTATTAGTTTTGTATCATGTAAAACATAGTAGACTGTAGTTTTATCTTAGGTCAGCATTTAGGTACTAAAATGGTGGTCATTTGTGATGTTTTATACTGTCATTCTGTACTAGTACCTTCAATTAAAGCCAATCACTCACCTTGATATGAAGGCAACCCTGAATCTTGGAAACCTGTACTACTCAGTGCAAGGTTTGGCAGGGCTCAAGTTGGAAATACTGAAATATGGATACAGTGACTGACTGTGTTTCTTTCATTCAGAACTAGCCAGGCTAAGTTCAGATATCCATCTTTATAATGACCAAACTATGTTAAATTCTTCACCCATAGCAACTCTTTAGGAAAATGTATTGAGTTGTAGAGTGCTGTAATTTCCATCAAAGAATGGAGTACTCACATTGACTGACTACTCAGACATATTTGAAGTACAGTGGTATAACCAAAATTTGGTTTCAAACTTTATTAATTTAACAATTGACATTTTTATTACAAGTTCTGAGAAGCAGGAAAGGGAATACAAGCCAGGGGAAGGAAGACTGCTGGGGGTAAAGGCCTTACAATCCCATTCAGCTCTTGAAAGCAAAATGGAAGAGGTGGTTAGGCAGTTGCCATGCTATTGTTCATATTCAAGGGAAGACTCAAGTAAACAGGAAGTGGGAAGAGGTCTGGGCAAGGGATCTGTAGGAATCTACAACAAAGGTAGGGGAATAAAAAAAAAAGAACAAAAGACTCAGTCTTGAAAAAAAAAAGAACAGGGCATCAAGTAGCAAGGAGTATAGTAGGAAATGAGCTGAGTGTCTTATCAATGGCAAGTGAGGTTCTTGGAACAGTGACCATTTAAAGGCATAGGTCATTTATAAGTTATGTATTCCTCAAACAGGGACTGTTGGCATTACAAAAGAACAGCTGTTATTTCTCATTCTCATAATAAAAACAAATATAATTTAACACTTACATTGAGCAAGTTGTTCATAGACACAAAATATGAACTTTTTTCATAAATTCTTAAGAGACATCTTTCACTCATTAACTTTCACTACCATTTAACAGTTCTTAATGATCAACAACATTCAAGAAAAAGCAAAGTTTTAATAAAGTAATACGTACCTTTGCTAGCTTTGTCTATATGCTCCAAATCATCAACAAAACTCAGAATATCTGGATACTTTTCCTCACATACTTCAGCTAGAAAATGGAGCAATGTTGTTTTTTGATCTGCTGATTTTGTGTCCTTTAGCTAAATAGAAAGAAGAGGAAAATTGTGTTGAAAATGTAAAAGTATTTTTATATGACACCTACTTATGAATACCAAATACTTACAAATACCAAACACTGTGTACTTTAGACAAAAAAAAAAGTTAGAAACAGATTCTGTAATAAATCAACAGCTAGTAGTCAGTCTGTGGTCAAATTTGTTTGTGGAGGATCCAAAAGGTATTAAACAGACTTGACAGAGCCTTTAAAAATAACATTTATTTGTAAGGAAAATGGATGTTTATGAAACAAATGACAAACTGTGTTCAAGTGAATATAAATACACACACATCCATGCAGCATCTCAGTAATTAAGTAACAAGCACAGGGCCCTGGGAGTATCAACATCCTTCTCCCTCCCCCCACCCCCAAAACATGGATCTTACTTCCAGTCATGCCATCACAGCCAGTATGAGGGGAAGCAACTCTTGTGTAAAAGGGAATGGCCATCTCTATGGACTGCCAACCAACTGCTACCCATTGGACAGGCAAGACAGCTTAGCTGAAGTAGCAAGGAACTCTGAGGGAAAGACAGGAGGTAGCATGTGCCAGGCAAGTCAAACTAATACCCCAATTACCCTGAACATTAACCCCTCAGAACTGATGCAGATAACCCAGGACACTGAACTCAAGAGCCTTGGGAATATAGTTGCTTCCAGTACATAATCCTGGGAAGGAACCTCTGAAGAGAAATATATCACTGCCATACCCTCCCAGAAAGCCATTCTATTCCTAAAGCTGCTATAGCCATAAATAATGAAGACCAAAGAAAAGAAAATTCTTGTTATCCAAGTCCTTGGCACTGCCAACAATGGGAAACTGATGGTATTTTATCAGTGGAAATTACATTTAAGATTTCTTTACTATCTGCTTTGTCACTGCACTCAAATTACCCTGGGACCTTTCCACCTTCCATGTGTGTAGTCTTCCATATTAGAATGCAAGTTCCTCAAGAGCAGGCACTGTCTTACATCTATTTCTATCTCTTGTCTTGACTACAGTGTTTTACAAATAGTAAGCACTTGATTGATGCTTTTTTATTCATTCAATCATCCATTCACTCATAAAGCACTGGACTTGGAATCAGGAAGCCTTGAGTACAAATCATGCTTCAGATAACTGTTATTCTAAGCAAGTCACTTAATTTCTCTCTTTTTTTCATTTTTAAATGGGAAAACTAAATGCACCTAACAAGATTGCTATAAGGATCAAATAAGATAATACATGTAAAGTACTTTGCAAATCTTAAAGCACTATATAAATGTTATCTGTTATTATATCCACATGCATATACCTGTGTAAGTATATGAATGCATATTCAAATAAATCTACTTTGTAATTGTTTCATAAATATGGATCTCCCTCCCATAATTAGGATTAATACAGTTATATGAACCAAATGATGTATTTTTTCAAATAAAATATTAACTTATTGATTATGCATTGAAAATAAACTTTAAATATTGCTACTTGCAAGTAATAAGATTACTTGCTCAAAAAAATCCCATTTATTTAATGATAAAATTAAAACTGACAATAACGCTCATTAAAGAAGCCAAATCTAAAATGAATACATAAAAACAATTTGTATTGCTTTCTACTACTAATGGAAAAGGAGGAAAAATGAGAAGACAAGTAAAGTGTGTGTAACATTTTTTGTACCGAAACTGTGATTTACTTGATATAAAGAATTCCTATTACTGAACTTCCTTCCATCAATTCAGATCATCACCAGCTCTACAACTTACAGCCCTGGAGAGGTCTTTGGAACATTAAGAAGCTAAGTGATTGGCCTAGACTCACACAATTAGTACGTCAAAGGCTGATCTTCAACCCAATTATTTCTGATGGTGACACTGGCTCTGTACTCACCTTGTTCAGTGGCCACTTTCAACTGATTATCTGATCAATCAATAAACATTTATTAAGCACTTACTATATGCCAAATATTGTACTATGCATGATTTTTATATTTATAAAATAAAAGTATATATAATTTTATAGGTATATATTTTTTAATGTATTACCAGGAAAAGAAGAAAATTAATAGATAGGAAAAACTTTGACTGAAAAATATGTCAAACATAAAGCTAACAATAATAATGTAAAAACAACAGATATACATCCACAAGAGCAATTCTCCCTCTATGAATGACAATTGGTTAAATGATAAGAAAAGACAATTCACAAAAGAGTTATACAGATTATAGGTAAACATTTGGGGAAATGTTAAATAACATTAAAAGTTCAAGAAATACAAAAACTATGTCATAACTTCGCAGGTAGCAAATTAACAAAAATATAAAAATAAAAATAATGACGGTGGAATTACATTATAACAGGAATGCTTGTACAATGCTAGTGATACTGCAAATGTTGTAATTTATAAAGCCCAATTAGGCCAAAACATTGTCCTAAAAGAGATATAAATCCACTTAACCCAGAAATCTTAGAGTTAAGGAATAAATTCCAAGAATCCTTTAAAAAAAATGCAGAAATCTATTTAATCCAGAAATCTTAGATTAGAAATCAACCTCAAGAAAGTAAATAGAAATTCGAATATATAACAAAGGAAATAATATATTGGCATTTCACCAAAATTTCAACAGATATGATCTTATCAATATGGGTATTCTCTCCAACAGTACAAAATGAAACTCATTCTTGCCTGCATGTTCTGGAGTCCTTCCTGACCACGTATTCCAAAAAGTTTACCTTTTCGGATCTGCTTACAAGGGATCCACTGAACATGCAGGGGACTTTTCACGTTTTCTTTAAATATCAAGGATGCCAATGTAGCATATGGATTGTACATCCTTCACTTTCTCCACATGATAATGCCATCTTTCGTAATCATACATTTCTTTAATGACATATAATTCCTTGCTTGTAATGTGCTACAATCTATTCATTCCCACCAGACACCTGTCTTCTCCTCTTTTAGTGACTCTCAATTTCAATTCTTCAGTGACTGTTATTGTACAGGAAGGAATCATGGAGCATAGCATTGGTAGAATTTTTGGTGATTTCATTGGCATAAAGAATTCACATTAATTAATCTCCTTTTTTAACTTAGATCATAAACTACTCTGCAACTTTTATTCTTGGATAATTTTCTGTGACCTTGAGATGATAAGTGACATGCCCCACCAATACGTGACAGAAACAGGTCTTAAACCCAGGTTTTCTTGGTTTCAACCCTATCTACCATACCACAATGCCATTTAAAAGAAAAATAATGGTATTAAAAAGATGGGCTTTGATTCAGGAGAAGCTCAAGAACATTAAAGCAATGCAGAATTTCTTAAAGCTAATCTAGTCAATTACCCTCCATCCGATCAAATTTAAAGTGAGTTCACTGTTCATTTGCAAAGTCTTCCAAGATAGATACTTGATGGACCAGCTTTATCAGGTATCCATTCCTCTAGAATTCATAGTCTGAGCAATCAGCATTCTTTACATACTTGGTTCTTTCTGTGTATGGATACCTTTGCCAAACTCTTTTAAATGATTCTCGTTCTCATTAGAAGGTTCTTGCATGTTCTGAGATTTGAAATAATTAGAACAATAGCAACTTCAATGAGAAGAAACAGGGCAATCCTACCATTTTAAGATAATCCCTCTTTGATTTGGAATTTACACAGGATTTTCCTCATGACAGTATGGAATACCTCCTTACTTTATACTTAACATGTTACTGAAGACTGGAGGGCCAGGAAAAGGTTTTCTATTATCATATCTTCAAACTATCTTGTATAATAATGACATGCATTGACGAAAGCTTTTTTGGTCTACCAATAAGATACATTTTTCATACTTAGCAAACAATAAACATAGTGGAACCCTAAATTATTACATTTTTTATTTACCTTTTTTAATTTATTTTTTTTTTTAGGCAATTGGGGTTAAGTGACTTGCCCAGTGTCAAGTGATTGGCCTGAGGCCAGATTTGAACTCAGGTCCTCCTGACTTCAGGGCCGGTGCTCTATCCACTGCGCCACCTAGTTTCCCCATTCTTATATTTTTTAATCAATTATATGATGGCAAAAATATAGCCTAGTGGGAAATATTGCTTGTGAAAACCTGTCCTCATATCAAGAATATTCTTGATGCCATTGTAGATTAGGTTCAGAAAAAAAATTTCTAGAGATAGGAAGCCATGCTGCATATGGCTCAGTATTTCACTTTGGGATGATGATCAGTTCATCAATCCAACATTTCTTAACTGCTGGTGACCTGTCAGACATTGTGCTAAGCACAAGGTTACAAAGACAGAAATGAATTAGTCTTAAGATCAAGGAGCTTAAAATACACTGGGAGAAACAATGTATGTAAGTATATACATATACACACATATACACAGCACACATACTAGATATACACACACATAATAAATACAAGGTAATTTTCAGGAGTGGGGAGACTGGGAATAGGAGCAGATCTGAGTAAGCTCATTTAGAGTAAAAGATTGTTTCTTTCTTAATGTTTATATACATAGTCCCTAGCTGAGTCCCTGGAACACATGAGACCTTTAATAAATACTGGCTGATTGATAAACTTAATGATGTAAAAAGCGGCACATAAGGTGAGCTTTGAAGGAAGTTAGGGGCTCTATAAGGCTGAGATGTAGAGAGAATGTATTCCTGCCATGGGAGACAGACTGCACAAATACATGTAAAGGATAGATGGACTGTCACAAGTGAAAGAACAGCATTAAAATAAGTTTGGCTATACCATTCAGTGGATGACATGGAAGAATATATAATAAGGTTTGAAATGCAGTTTGGGAAGTAATAAAGTCCAAAATGTTTTCCAAGCCTTAGATGTCATCCACTCCTTTAGATATCTTTGGAATAGAACCCTCAGTAGTATAATGAATACAGAAAAACATGAGAAATGATACAAAGGGAAGTAAGCAGAAGCAGCAAGGAAAGGGAAAAAGGAATAAGCATTTGTATAGCACCTACTATGTGCCAGCCACTATAACAAGCATTTTCCAAACAAATCTTATTTGATTCTTACAACCCTGGGAGAGAAGTGCTTTTATTATCCCCATTTTACACATAAGAAAACTAAGGCAAAGAGAAATTAAGTGATTTGCCTAGGATCATACAGCTAGTAAGTAACTGAAGACAAATTTGAACTTGGGTCTTGCTGACTCCAAGCCCAATATGCTATCCACTTTGCCACCTAACTGCCTATAGGAATTAGGAAAACAACACACGGTATAGAACAATGATTACTACAACAAATGGAAAGAACAAAAACATAATAGAAAGTAATGTCATTAAGTTCTTTTAATGGTCAAGCTTGACCTCAAAGAAAAGAAATTAGAGGTATCCTCATCCTCTGCAGAGGTGGATGACTACTGAGTATGAAACACTATATATAAAAGACTTTTTCGATATGTTGTTTAATTTTTCTGAACTGCTTTTTCCTTTTTCTTATTCTTTGTTATAAATGATAGCTCTCTGGGAGGTAGCGCACAGAGGAATAAATCAGGAAAAGTAGGAAACAAAAACAAAAGATATCAAAATTACT
Source organism: Vombatus ursinus (assembly GCF_900497805.2). Taxonomy (NCBI): domain Eukaryota; kingdom Metazoa; phylum Chordata; class Mammalia; order Diprotodontia; family Vombatidae; genus Vombatus; species Vombatus ursinus. The sequence goes on from NW_020954867.1 coordinate 4,984,770, forward strand.
TTTAAAAATGAAGTTCATGGAACTGAATGGTTATAATAAATATTGATGTCTTTTCCTCTGTCCACTTCCTATTTTTAAATGGTCATAACTTTGGTGGTGTTGTTTTAATTGCACACGATCTTTATTTCATTTATTTTCTTTCTCCTAGCTTTGTAGTGATTTTAATCTTCGGTCCAACAATATAGTTTCTTGATTACATACAGATATCTGATTCATAAATTTTTCCCATATCAGTAACAAGACTTCTATATTTATCAGAGACTGGTCAAAAATGTCAAAAGTTGCAGCGATAATAAAGTATGATGACTGAAGAAAGGCCATTAGTTTCATCAATTAAAAAGTCCCTACAGGCACACATAAGAAAAATACTGACAAATATCATTAATGGACATTGTCCCAAAAATGCTATATAAAAGTTTAGCAAAAGAACTACAAGATTACAGCTAGACACACAGACACACTCTCACTATAACCACTTTGGGTTTACACCAGAGATAAAAGGATGTTTCAACATGAGAAAGCAAAAAACAAAATTAATAATTAAATATGTAAAAATCCACAACAATCAAAATGGCATGATTGTAGCAATGGTTTTAAGCCTTTGACAAAACACAAAATTCATTAATGCCCAAACCCCTTACAAAGGCATAAAAGGGCTATTGTTAAAAATATAGATCTAAAACCGAAAGCCAGAATAATTTACAATGGAGAAATACTAGAAGATTCCCAACAAATTCAGAGGTAAAGAAAGGATGCCTCTTTCTGTAAATAATTCACATAGTTCTATAAATGCTAAGAGAAGAAAAAAAGTAAAAGGTATAAATGTTGAAAAAGAGGTAATGGAATTAATTATTTCTAATTCCAATAGACTTGAAGTTTACTTTTTTAAATGTCAGAATATCAGTCAAATTAATTGAATCAATAGTATCAAGAAAAGTAGCAGGATACAAAGGTCAGTATTTCTATCACTAATAACAAAAACTAAAAGGAAAAAAAGGGAAATAACATTCAAAATAGTGAGGAAAAAGCATAAAATTTTTAGGAACCAACCTACAAAGATACATTCAAGCTTTCTGTAAATATCATTTAAAAAAAATTAACCTGTCATAGAAATAAAGGAAGCTTTATTGAATAAATATTCATGGTTTACTGTGGTACCATGTCAATTTGATAAAAACTACTACCACCTAAATTAATTTACAAATTTAATGGTAATACCAAAATTACTCGTGTTACTTTAGAGACCTAGAAAAAATTAACAAAATTAACTGAGATAAAGCAAAATTATCAAATATGAAGGAAAATGATTAAGAGGAAAGAGGAATGATGGGAAGGTAGCATCCCCAGATATCATACTACATTATTAAGCATTAATTAATTATAAAACATTTCTAGTACTGGTTAAAAATATAAAGTAGATCAGGATAACACACGAGGTGAACAAAAACTGGAATCAAATAATTAGCATTCTGTTTACTAAATCCAAGACCATAAACCAGTAAAGGAAAAACTCCCTCTTTAATAAGACCTATTGAGAAACTGGAAAGCAGTTTGACCAAATATAGGTGAAAAGCAGTATACCTGGAAATGAATATAATATAAAAGCGATAAGAATTTTTAAAAAATTAAGTCACTTTTGACTTCTGAGAAGATACCTAGATAGAATATAGAGTTAAGATTTAAATTCAGGTCCTCTGACTCCAAGTTCACTGTTCCAGGATTATTTTTTTCCTTAAGGTTGGAGATGATTTCATAGTAACTACAGATAATGGGACAGAATCAAGCAAAAAGGTAAAGATCAAATATAAAATTATAATTTAAAAACTGAAAACTAGAAATATTTTTGTCTTTTTTCAAATTTGACCTTATTATAACACAAGAGTCAAAAGGAATGCTTGACACACCACACCTAATTAAACAAACAACTAATTTATTTCATCAAATTTCAGAGTTTATTTTCCAGTTTGTGGACATGGTTCTGCTTTAGTGGTTTTCCATAGTTATTGCAATTTACAACTATTTTCCTCTAACTTCTCCCTTTTGTGATGGCTTTTCATATAAGAAATGATTAATATATACAAAATGCAACACACATAATAATCATAAAAACCCTAAAGAATAATACAGAAAGTTGAAACAAGGCAATAATCTAGGACTTAATTTCCTAATATACAAAAGGGAGATTTGGATTGGATATTTAGACATCTATTCCAGTTCTAACATTTATGGATTCTATTATCATTCCATGAAATTTTAAAAAAAGACTCTCCCAAGAAACACAAGCATTGATATGTATAAATTACAGACTAGAAAGCTTAATAAAGCACTAGACATGTGGTTTGGGCAATATGGCAAAGAAAAGATATTAAAATCTAAAGCAAAGCTCAGAAACAAGCTTTTACTTGTAAAAAAAAAAACTCAAAATTAAATTATGTTGTTTTAGAAATCATTCTACCATATTTTATTTAATATTCAACTTCCTGTATGTAAATTGAAGAACAATATTGGTTATCTTAAAATGTTTGGTCAATATCTATCAAGTGATAATAAAGTTGCTAAAATTTACTTAGAATATTACTGCCCAGGTAGGAGCTACTGAGGATATTTCTCAAGTAAATAAGGTAGAAGAAAGCAAGTATTTTTGACAGCTATCCTTCTTACAAATTATATGCTAGTAATAAGACGAAAACATTTGGATTAACTTTTTCCTTTATATTAAGGCTTTTAAAAGTATTTTCTGGTAGGACTAAGGTGCTTAAAAATATTAAATCTCATACTTCTATAAGGATTAAAACTTTGCCTGTCTATTAAGAATTTGTTAAGTAGATTTGAATAATTTAGAATATCAAAATCAGCTCATTTCAGTTTCACTGAGTTTATGTTCACTTTAAGAGAGAATCAAAAAAGACAGGTATCTCTTACTTTGTGAATATTTTCCACTCCCCTGAAGGACAGCAGTGTTTTATAGCACTGGACCCCAGGCATAATATCACATTGAACCCTCAAGAACAGATTATTCCATTCCGGGAGCAAACTCATATAAGAGATCACCAAAGGAAGATCCATGTATAGCCAAAAAAATTCCAAGTTTAAGGAGTCAACAAGAGTAGAGAATGGGAGAAAAGAAACAATTTTAAAGTATATCAAACAAAAAACAGGGCCACCCTACCCCTCCCCAATAGGCTGCATTTTTAAAAAGCATTTCCACCTAAAATCCAACCACCTTTCAAGCCACTGTTTAGGTTTTTTTTTTCTTCCCTTAATTTTCCATAGTTTCTCAGTCAGGGAGGATCTCTCCAGCCTCAAATTTCTCAGAGCATTTTTTATTCTACTTTGTATTATACATGTGTGTGCATATTTCACTTTCTCTTTTTGGAAAAACAATAAAGCACAGTGGACAGAGTGCCTAATTAATAGTCAGGAAGACCTAGATTCAAAGTACAGCCTCCTCTGTGTGTGTGTGCGTGTGTGCGTGTGTGTGTGTGTGTGTATCTTGCATAACCAGAGGCCAGTCACTTAACCTCTCTGTCAGCATCCTAAGGGATTAAGACTAAAAATTACAGAGAAGTTACGAATCAGTATAAGTACAAGGAATTTCCAGACAGATAAAATCACAGGTACAAAACTGAAAAAACACCCAGCATGTAGTAAATGTATAATAAGTATTTGTTGGTCCCTGGAAGATTACCAAAGGCATATTACAATTCCTAAAACTACACTAGGTTGTACTAGGGGAAAAAATATTTTTTTAAATGCAAAATCATTCACCTATCTCCAAATCTTAAGAGTTCAACAGATGTTCCACATTTTTATGCTGGTACTGAATTTGTGAAAGTCACTTTCAAACACAAATTTGCAACAGGTAACTTCCTGTTGCAAAGAGTGTAACTTCCCAGCATGCTTTTTAAGAAATTCAACTATTTCCCTACCTTTCTGCTGTCAAATAAACACAGAATTTGTAGTGGAAATGCTTATCAATAATAGCAGCACTTTATACTCAGTTTGCAAATTCAATTACAATTTTCAAAGATCAAGCTGTTCCTCCTGATAATAAAGATGAGATAATATTTTGTTAAAAAACCTACTCTCTTCAACAAGGAGGCTTGAAAGATTCAAAGTTGAAGGGCTGATTCTGTAAGCTGTACAAAGAGAGGCAGAATGCAAACATAAAGATCTCAGCACAGATGAATTAAATATCTACAATGGAATTAAAATAATATTCTAATAAAAAATCATAATGGAAATGTTTCATTAAGGGTTAATAGCAAAAACCCATTTGTTCAATGTTTTCAAGTACATGTACCTTTTTAAAACTAACCTTAAAGATTAAAGAAATAAAAAGTTTTAATCTTTACCCCAAAGATGATTTTGATCATTTTAATGATTAATCACCATAAGTGGGGGGGGGGGGGAATCCCAGTTATGGGAATATGAAACAATGTGAATATGGAACAATGAAATGGGGTAGAGCAAATGAATTACAAATAAAAGTAGATGGCTTGAAAGATTATTTAACATGCTAATTCTTTACTAGCTGTGATATTATGACATTCTTACTGGAGACATAAGGATGCCTAAATGATCAGATGAGTTCAGAGGGTGTAGATATGAGATGAGAAAAAAAATATGAATAACTGTAGGTTTTGAAAGAAGAAAGAGAAAAGTCTGGATGACCTAAATAAACTGAGATTAAATCAACCATCAATAAAAGCATTAAAAAACAAAAAGTAGAAATGAGACGAAAGGGAACTGGGAAGAATATAGATGGTTTATGGAAGACTAAAAGCTGAGCACAAGTCTGTGTGTCCTCAAAGAAGAGGGAGAATAATTCATCTGTAAACAGCTGTTATTATAAATGTTTCTACTCCCCCTACCAAAAATGGCAACAAAAGCAATCCATTACATTCATTAGAGAGTGCACATTATCTATCCAAAGAGAAGAAAATGTACCTATAGTGTCTAATTAACTTTTTAAAAAAAGCAACCTTGTTTATAATAAATAGCCAGTCACCCTCTGAATCAGCAGGACCTGGATTCAAGTTGAGCCTTAGACACACTGATGTGTGTGTGACCCTAGGCAAGTCCTTTAACCTTTCAGTGCCTTTGGAAAATCTCCAAGACAAAAATTAGAACACAACTTTTGAACTGTATTAATAGAAGAAGTTTCATCACTAGGAGTCCCTCCATTCTATTAAAAAAAAAATAGGTCCCCACAGAGAATCATTATCAAATCATTAAAGCACCACTACCATTAGCAATTCCCTCAAAAAAGAGCTTTGTTAAACAGAAAACTAGTTTATGCATAATTCTTGGTACTCAGTTTTTAAATGCAGAAAATGCCAAGAGAAAACAACCTACAATCTGATCCACTTTGTACTTGCATTTATTGCATGCATTCCAATTGATCAAGAAGGAGAAAAATGTTTAAAATGCTTTGGAAAAACTTACGCACATCTAGCTTGGGTATAAATCTCTTACCTTCATGTGCTATTGCCTGATTTTTTAAAATTTGTCTGCAAAATGTAAATTAAAGATTCTAAATGTTAAAAAAAATCAAAACTAAGTCTAAAGATCACTGAACATATACATTATGATAAATAGGGACTCCAAACTGAATGAAATGTAATTTTTCAGTATGTTGATATTCCAGGTGATAGTTTTCTATCTAGATTAAACAACTCTACTGTGTTTTATTTCAAATAAAATATACAACTTTGATTGACTTTACATTTCAGAGGGAAAAAAAAAATCAACATTTGCATTTAGTTTAGAAGTTGAGTCAAGATTAGCCTTGGTTTGTCATGAAGGTCAAGTGTCTGACAATAAGGATATTAATTTTGTTTTCATTTGATAAATGTGAATAACCCTGGTAAATTAAAAACAAAGTGTTCAGGTGAACATAAGCACAAAACTCACTTTGCAGAGAGAGCTAAGGTTGAACCCAAAGGTCTGGGCATTCCGGGAGCCAGCATTCATGTAGTTTCCCATTAGTAACACAAGTTCCAATAACTTGCTGAAGCTTTTGCTCTTCTTTATCTCATCACAAGCAGCACTGACAGCCATGATGTCCGGTTTGAGGCTATTCACCTGCTCCTCAAACTGAAGTTTAAAGAGAATGGCACTCAGACGTGGTCGTAGTCTTTTCACTGTACTCATCTGATTGGGGGGAAAAGGGAAGGTTTCTTTTAAAATTCATGCTATACTTTAGTACTATACAAATGGACATTCTTTATGTTACATTTATTGCTATGAAAGGACTGAAGAAGCAGTGAGTGCTCTCCAACATATGGAAAAACTGGTGAATGAATATGAAACACTTGGGCAAGCTTTTGTTGCTGTTGTTAAGATGAATGTTTTATGTACCAAGAGAGGAGAAGTTGAAGAGAGAATTTAGAGTTGAAAGTAAAATAAAATTCCTTTAAAATGAATAATAAATGAAAAGAAGAAAAGAACAACAACTTATATATAACAGCTAAGTTATTTGGGTAATAATTTTAAGTAGTCAAGTTCTTGAAATAAACATTGAAATCTTAAAATGCAGTAATGAAAATTATATCCATGAATACAAACAACAACAAAATCAAAAAGTACTTTGACATTTAATTGTGGAGAGATGGTATTGGTATAGAACTTCTGAAAACCAGTTATGATGTTCTGTTTCACATATATTTGAGCCTGTCTAAAAGTGCTTATTCCTCTGAAAAGAAAATGGCTTTCAGAAGCAGCTTTGGTCTGGCCGTCAATGTTGCCCAGCATAAGAATATGAGGACCAACAGTTCCAGTACTGTTAAGTTGCACTTCTTCAGAACAGAGGGGAATTAAGTGACTTTTGTCACATTCCAAAGAAGAAGAGTCAGAGACAGGGTACGGGAGAAGACATGCTGTGAAAATAATAAGGATCCACACTACTGTCACGTAACAAGTCTTCCCTGACGAGGTTAGATAAAGGAAATGGGAAGCTTGACAAAAGTCATGTTATTGCCTTTGGAGTTAGTTCATTTTCAGACTGGAATGAACACGGAAAGCACAATAAAATGTGTACAGAATTGCCAGTATACTTTAATTCTTGATCCATGTATACTTCTATGTGTAATTATGGAAGAATCTAGGACTAGAAAAGACCATCTAAATCCAAATCCCTTAGTTTAAGAGATGGCTAATGTAAAACTCAAAGACTGATTCTTTAATGTCATACAGCAAGTTAGTGAGAGAATCAGGAATGAAAACCAAGTGTTCCAGTCACTTTTAAGACATGGAAATAGTTCATATTGCTACTATTTCATTCAAAGATCTTATTTTTCAAATCAAACTGTTTTTTTATAATCCAATTCAATTCCACAAATATTTGTTGAATACTTGGTCAAAGCTCTCCCAGAGCTGACAAATTTATTAGGCATATGGAGTACTGCACAAGAAATCATAATGCAAGACAGTGTCATACAAAAGGAACAAAGTAATATGAAGATTTAAGAGAAAGATATTGCATCTAAGGTGGACCAGAAAAGCATTCTAGAAGGAAGAATTACATGAGTAATAAATAGCTCAAAGAACAAACAAGAAGAGTAGATTCAAGAAACAGCAAGCAGGTTCAGTTTGGCTGTACCAATAAAACTTGTATCTAAAAGACATATCAAAAGCCTGAAATCATGGGTTATGTGGGCTCACACATTAAGAGCCAGAATGAATATTAAAGGCTAAATAGTACAACACCTTAATTTTATAGAAAAGAGATCTGATCAAGATCATATCGGTATTGAATGGCATTTGAACACAAGTCCTCTGACTTACAAGATTAAACCTAGAAGGAATCAAAATTACTCAACCTCTCCTATCTCATTGTAAATAGGGGAAACAGCCTTAGAATAGCCTTGGCTTTGGAGTCAGAGTAACTAGATTTGAATCCCTTTTCTGATACCTCCTGTGTCAAAATGGGCAAGTCAACTTAACTTTCCTTAACCACAGCTCCCTAACACATAAAATAGAGATAATGATACAGTAGAATCAACCTCACAAAGGTGTTGAGAGATGTTAATGAGACAATGACCATAAAGTGCTCCGCAAAAGTTAAAACACCATGTAAATTTCAGTTACTATCTAAACTCTATGAGAACAGGGATGGTTTTCTTTGTTATTGTTCTGTGTATCTCCAGTATTTAATACAGTATATAGTACATAATAGGCACATAATAAATTGTTATTTTTAGAAGTTATTTCCCCAGTTTGTTTTTTTAAACACAAGGACTTTTATTGATAGAGAGCTCAGGTCTCCTACAAATGCCTTTACCAAGATTTTAAAGCAAAATTGATTACTGAATGATTGCTCGATTAAATGACAGTTAGGAAGACAAAAGACAAACACCAACTATACCAGGAAAGCTAAAGAAATCAGTGCTAAAGCTTGCAAGCACTCAAATAAGGGCAAAATCAGGGCAGTATAGTAATAATAAAAGTCTATGGGAGTTGAGAGCAGAGTCTAAAGAGGCCTGATGCCAATAAGAATAATTTACACTAAAAAAGACTATTAGGGTAAGACTCTTGTAGGTATTAAAATTTGAATACTTAGAAAAAAAGAAAATTGTAAACATTTGTCTCTGGGTTTAAAAAACCCTTGTCTTCTCAGAAGTATATTAAAATTTAGCTATTACAAAAATATGAATATAAGGTAAAATACAAATGCTACTTAGAAAAACTTAAGAAATTGGATCAATGCAATGCTCAATGATGGCTTTAGATAATTAATGATGAAGATGTTTTCCAACTGTGAGCAGAGGGATATAGGATTACAGGTGTAGAATGAAATTTACATTTTTGAGTCATGACCAACGTGCCCATTTATTTTGCTTAACTGTACTTATTTGTTACAAAAAAGGCACTGAATTAAATAATATGTAATGTGCTTTCCAAACCTTAGAGTGCTATATAAATGTTAGTGATAATTTCACTGGGGGAAGCAGAAGTTGAGGGCAGCAGTAGAAGAGAAGTGATAGCTATACAAAAAAGCAAAGAAGAAGAAAATGAAAGAAAATTGTAAATAAAATATTTTTTAAATATACAGACATGAGCAGAAGAAGGGACAGAAGGGAACATAGATAAGCAATACTGGAACTACTATGTTCCAACTACTATTAATATATACTAAGAAAAAACCAAACCCTCTATAAATGGATTCATGAGGGTTCTATACTCTCTCTCTCTCTGTTCCTTATGTATTTAAATGTTTATGTTTGCTAATTTTTTTAAGTAAACTTTTTTTACTTTGAGAAAAAAAGGATATTCATTTACATATTCATTATTATTCAATGGCCTCATTCAATGTTTTGGGAACATTAACTGAGATAGAAATATTGTGCTTGAAAAATGGTTCAGGTATATATTCATTAAGATTTATTAGGGATTTTGAGTTAGGGGTGGTGATAGGGTTATAGAGGATCTCAGCTCTTCTTCATATCTATCAGGAAAGACATAATAAAGACACCAGATGGAATAATGACCCCCCAAAAAAATCTAAAAGACACAACGTAAGATCCTCTATTCTGCACAAGTCAGCAGCACACACACAATCACACACACATACACACACACACACATGCACGCACGCACGCACATCTTTCTGTCTCTCTGTCTCTTTCTCTCTCTCTCTCTCTCTCTTTCTCTGTCTCTCTCTCTGTATGTCTGTCTCTGTCTGTCTCTGTCTGTGCAGGACCTGGAAAAGAAGTTAAGTCTGAACTTACGATGAGAGAAGCTTAAGAAGGTCCAAGAGCTCACATCACTCTAACCTAGATGCTCTGGGGCCCATCAAACCTAAGACACTCTTGCCAGGAGAGCTCTGACCAAGAAAACTATAAGCAGCTCTAAATTGGAATGCACTGGTGGGGCTTGAGGGCTGCCTGCCAGCTCACTGAGGGAAGACACCAGGGGAGATGGAAGCCAGGAGCTTCCAGTCAGTCAAGAAGCATTTACTGAGCATCTTCTATGTGCTAGGTGTTATGTTACGCTCTGAAGATACAAAGAAAGGCAAAAAGACAGTCCCTGTCCTCAAGGACCTTATAATCTAATAGGGGAGGCAAAATGCAAACCATGTACAACTAAGCAACACACAGGATAAACATGAAATAATTAATAGAGGGAAGGCACTAGAATTAACAGGGTTTGTGAAAGATTTCCTATAGAAGGGATTTTAGCTTGTACTTGAAGGAAGCCAGGAGGTAGGGATGAGGGGAGAAAGCATTCTATGCAAGAGGGCCAGACAGTGAAAAGAACTGCAGCTGGGAGATAGTGTCTTGTGAAAGGAACAGCCAAGAGATCATTGTCCCTGGACAGCAGTACGTACAGGGGAATAAGGTATAAGAACATGGAAAAAGCACAGAAGGGCTAAGTACTAAAGGTTTTGAACCTTTAAGGATTTTATATTTTGTCTTAGAGGTGAGAGGGAATCACTGGAATTTAAGTAGGTGGGACTTATTCTTTAGGAAAATCAGTTTGATGCTTAATGAATGATGGATTAGTGTGGAGAGATTTGTGTCAGGCAGAACAGTAAGAAGGCTACTGCAATAGTATAATGAGGAACTGTTCATTTCCTATACTACCTAAGTTCAGCACACTTTACCTCTGACCTGGACTATGGGCAAAAACCTTCCAATTCGTTGAAAGACCTCCAGTTTCTCTCTGCCATCCATCCTTCACATAGATGTCAAAGTGATAGTCCTTTTAAAAAAAAAAACAAACTTTTTTTTTTTTTAAACACTTTGAGACTGGATCTCTATATGTTGCCCAGGTCAAAAATATAGTAGCCACTCACAGGCCCAATTCCAATACAGATCAATATGGAAGCTTTAACCTTCTCTTCCTTATCCCAGGTCTCCCTAATTTGAGCCAGTTTACTTTTCCTTAGACAGACTAGTATTCCTTTGTTGCCAGGGGTTCAGTATATTGGTGCCGGACAAACAGATACCCAATGAGCTTTAGCCCTACTACAGATCAAGGATTCATAGACTCAGCCTCCTCTACAGCAGGGCCTTGGTATGGGCCACCAGATGGAGCTCACAGTAACATTTCTAAAGCAGAAGGCTAACTATGTCATACCATTGTCCAAAAATCTCACTAATGCTTATCCCTATTGCCTCAAGGATAAAATATAAATTTCTGTTGGACACCGAGAGTTGTTCACAATCTCTAAAGTTTATCTTAACAAATTAATTATACCTTATTCCCCTTCATTTACTATGTGAACTAGCCTAACTAGTCTCTTTCCTGTTTCCCTAAGAGGCCATCTCATTCGCTATCTCTGTACCTTTGTGCCATGCCTATAATATGCTCCCCTCCTCACCTACAACTCTGAGGACACCTAGCTTCCTTTAAAGTTCTGCTCATTTATACCTTCACTCAACACCATTCCTGATGCTCCAGTTGTTAATACAACTGCCACTACATGCTCCAAATTATCTTCAATTTTATACTAACTTTAATATAACATAATACAATATAATATAATATATATCCATCTACAGAAGTAAGCTCCTTGAGAACAGAGACATTTTTCATTTTTGTCTTTTTCTTGGAATTTTTGTGGGTTAGTGAATATAGAATTGGCCTTGGAGTCAAGATATCTAGGCTCAAGTTTCCTCTTTAAAAGATGCTGACTCTGTGACCACAGGCAAGGTAGTGAACCTCTCAATGTCCCCAAGCAATTCTCTAAGGCTATAAGCTGTAGAAAAGTTGCTGATCCGCACTGGAAAAGAGTTTCCTTACAGGAAGCAGATGAGGAAAATCACTGGTCCAGACAAAAAGAAAATTCTCAGAACTAGGCATTTAATAAAAGCTTGCAGATTGATTGATTTAGGTCCATAGAACAACTTCTCTCTAAAGGCAGTTGAACTAAAAATGCAATTTGTACTGTATTAATTCAGAGTTGTTACCTAGAAAAGTCCAAATAAGTTTAGTGTCAAGGAAACATAACACTAAGCTCCCATAGCCCTAAATCCTTTTATAACATGCAAACATTTGATTGATCGGAATGCTTCATGTATTCTGCCATCACTTACACTCCAAGGAGTCTTGGGAAAAAGCAGATCAAAAAGGTTAGACAGCTTTTCTTTGCCAATAAAGAACAGTTTACTAACAGTACATAGGTAATTGCTGGAGCACAGATATTTATAATTTGCAGTAAAGCTAGTAGCACAATACGCACAGAATATTATCCAACACAAAGAGGAGCTTATGCCACATAAGCATCTTCAAAAGTAATCAGCAACAGAAGAGAGACCTAAAACATACTTTAAATACAGCAATAATTGGGGGTTAAAGGAATGTGAGGTTTGCTGAATAGAGAATGACAGAACTTTAATAAAATCATTCAAGTCAAAAATACTGAAAGTATTGTGAAAAATGATTTTTTTTTAGCAATCATTATCTTGGAAACTCAGAGCTTCCCCAACCCCCTTTAGTTCTAAGTTCACTCCTTCAGAAGGACATTAAAATGTAATCTAAATGGGTCTATTCCTGCTCACTACATTGCCTAGACAGGTCCGGGAGAATGTTGACTTCTCCCTATTGCCAAGACTGGTGATATAGAAACTGATGTCTCTTTGACCAGGATTGAGTGCACTGGGTCTCAGAGTGAAAGACGTTCATTTAATATAGCCCACCTCCCAGAGTTGATTGGCATCCCTTGGGAACACCTACTCTTCGAAGGGCATATAAGCCTATACCCCAAAAATCCCAATTCAAGCCAGTTCTGAACTAGCCCCCTTGGTGGGGTCCAGTTTTGGACTGAACTGCCATGCAATGCATATCAAACCAGCTTGAGAGAAATTAAACTGTGGACATACGTACTCCCATTTCATTTGTCTCTTTCTTAGAGCTGACTGTTTCAAATTGGAGTTCTTTTTTGGGGGGTTCACAACATAAAACATAAAAACAAAGAGTCATATCTTAACTAAGAGGAGAAATTCAAGTAAATTATTTGGTTAACTAGAAGATCAAGAAAAGTGAAACACAATCAGTATTGATTTAAAATCATTACCAAAGGAGATGTAGGAAGAAATTAACAAAAGAGGAGAAAGAATGCTTTCTTTTCTTGTGAAAGAAAAAAAAATTGCCATAGCAGTAGATAGCATCTGAGTACAAGACAATAAACTTAAACCACTGAAGGAGAAAGAAAAAGAAAATAAAAGCATGTGAAGTCATATGATTAAAACTTGGGTGAGAACTAGATGAGGTACTTTAATAGTAATGACTAGGAGGTGAATTCTTAACTGAACAAGTGACGGAGGAAATCACAAAAGATAAAACAAATAATTTTAAATACACAAAATTGAAAAGTTTTTGCATGAACTAAATTGATACAACTAGGAAGGCAAGATAAGGAAAACAGTTAAATGAGGGAAAAGTCTATGTTCCAAGAATTTCTGATAAATGCCTGATATCAACATATAGAGGCAACTAAAAATATATAAAACCAAAAGCCATTCCCCAAGAGCTAGTTAAAGTAGGTGAACTAACAACCAAATGAAACATGAGGTTTCACTTTACACCTCCCAAATTGACAAAGATGACAAAAGATGGAAATACACAATGCTCTGTTGGAAGAGCTGTATATTGGTCCAACCATTCTGGAAAACAATTTAGTAATATGTTAAGCACATGACCAAAATATTCATACTCTCTGACTGTGATTAAAATTTGAATAATATAAACTAAAATTCTAAGAACCAAAGTCTATTACAACTAATCATTTAGAATTCTCAAATACTGGTTTTGAACACATAATTTCTTCAAAAACAGTCCATGCACACCATATGGAATATAGTGGAATGATGTTTTTTTAATTAAAGGGGTTGACAATAGGAAGTCATCACCTGTTAAACACTAGAGGAAAATATTAAATTTTCAGTGAGATTCATTATTCAGCGAGGGTCCCCAATTTGTTAAAATAGAATGGGATTCTGATCTTACTACCTTTTGTTAATTCTAACAAATTAAAGTATTCAGCATTATTTAACTAAGAAAGGTGACATAACATAATGCTGTATGAGAATTTATAATTCAGTGACACTTAATACTATCTTAGTATGTAAGGATGATTTTTTTCCTCATTAATTTAAAGAAATAATATTAGCATTTTAATAGTTTTATTAAATGAACTTGATGCCTCAAATAGAAATTACTTTTTATTTTAGCTTTGTGTAATATGATCTTATTAGTTTACATTCAATATGATGCTTGTGACATCATGGCCTTTTTTCCCCTCCCTCTCTCCTGAAGAAGGCTTTGAAGAAAATAATCGCTTTTCTCCTCACAGATACATTTTCCTATTTTGCCTGACTTGCTTTCAAGGAGTCCTTGATGAACAGAATACACTAAAACTTCTGGTGATTTGATGAGTCACATGCAGCTCCTTCCTTTCTATAAATGTGGTTGTTCCTTTTAGTGTATCACAGTAATCTTCTTCCTACCTTAATACCTCCCAATTATTGCTAGAGTCATTTTACCTTTAAATAAAGTATACTACTTTTTGAGCACAAAAGATTAGCTTTCTGCTACTGCGGGATTCTTCACTGGAGAATTTCTGCTCATCTTTAAAAGTTAAATGCTAATTTAACTTTTAATTCAAATGTAAATTGAAATTTAACAATATTTTCCTGGAATATTTCCTTGATTCTCCCAATAAAACAACACTAAAAGTAGCTAATTTCAAAATGGCTATCCCTGGTCCAAGGGAGCGTCTCTGATTTTAAAAAGCCTCATCCTCTTTCAGTAAAACAAGGAGGAATTACAAGTACATAATGTTTCACATGGTTTCAAAGAGTTATATCAACTATATTGCTTAACTTTTTTTCTTTGTTACAAGGGACAGTTAAATTGGAGGTGATTATATATCAAGAGATGACTGGTATAAAAAATAAAGGGAATTTTTCTTTAATCTGAGAAGATCTAGTGATGAGCCAACAGACACAGTGTGAAGCTAACATAGTAGGAATCATACCAAGATGAACACTAGGGGACACAAAACAACAAAACAATAATAAAAATAATGATTCACATTTACATAGTTCATTAAAATTTACAGAACACTTTCTTCACAGTAACAGGGAAGGCAAGTGATACAAGTGTATAATATATTTGCAATGCTCAGAACTCATGTTCCTCTACCTTTAATAAAGAAATTAGGGAAATCTATTTTTCTTGAGGTCCCAAGTTGAACATTAGAATAACATTAAATGTTTTTCCTTCTCTTTTTTTGTTCTTTATATTTATATTGTTGGTGTCATTACATATATTGTTTTCTTGACTGTTTATTTTTCTTTGTATCCATTCATGTCTTCCCATATTTCACTGAATTCTTAATATTTATCCCTTCTTATGATGCAGTACCACAATTTTTTAACCATTCTTCTACTGATAGGCATCTGCTTTGTTTATAATTCTTACTAACACAATAAACTATCAAAAATGGAAAATGGACAGTATCAAGAAAGGTGGATATTTTCGAGTAGATTGGACTTTCAATTCTTTACCTCCTTGGGGTACGTATTTAGAAATGAAATCTCTGACTAAAAAGATATTAATTTTTATGCAATTTTTAAAGCATAGTTCCAAACTGTTTTTTAAAATGAAAAAAAAAATCTTTGAATCAAATGAATCAGATGAAGGAATGATATCCACAATATATTTTAGAACAAACAAACAAACAAACAAAAGAAGATAAGGTCAAGAGTTCTAATGGATGTCATGTCAAAGGACATGAACAGTTTTGAAATGAAGAATTAAATATTATTAATAATCACATGAAAGGCTGCTCCAAAACAATAACAGCACATACGCTAAAATGAAGGAGACCAAACTTCAAGGAATAGTACTTACCACAACCGCAAATTGTTCTGGCTCACATAGATTATTATATTCATTCTTAAACTTAGACAGTGAATTCAGCTGCTCCTGATCTGGCAGGTGCTTTATTAAGTTCTAATAACAAAAGAGAAAGAAAAATTAAACAATATCTTTACAAACTACATAGCACAGACTTGTATTCACATAAAAAATTTTCATCACCAATCTCCCATTAACAGTCAAAAAAATTACTTGTGTAAAGGAAGAAAGGAAGGGAAGAAGGAAGGAAGGAAAATGTCTAATAACATATAAATTATACTGTTAATATACCAAAACTTTTTTTCTGAGGAATGCACCCACTAACTTGGAAAATCTTGCCATTATATTTCAACGTAAAGAAGTAAGTGGCAGAAATTATAGGAAAGACTACTAAAAGCATTACTAGTAAAAAGCTATATAGGTGTTATCACTTAGTTACTATTCATACAGGTAATAAAATTGTCAATTCACTACTAAAATAGAAGCTGATGTGCAAAAGAAAAGTCAAGGGAGTTTAATGACATTGTTTAAATAAATAACCAAAAGAAATATAGGCTGATGTGACAGAAACATAAAATACCTTTGCAGCCAAGTAAGAGAGGAATTTCTGCTGAAAGAGTTCATAAAGACACGAGGTACATTCTAAAGTACCACACTACAGGTGAAACTGCACAACAATGGCATCCCTTTTTGTACTTCAATGATAAAACTACCCCCTTAGACAAGATTTAATATTGATCTTATAAAAAAATTGTTAAACACATGTTCTAGTCAGTGTATTAATTTTAAATGGTGTAAGAGAAAAGAAGGCTGATGGATAGGCATGAATTCTAAACTATGATCTTAATTAGGCATATATTAAAATCAACATTTAAATGTTTAAATCTCAGCACTTGTTAGTAACTTATTTAACTTTGACCTTATGCCACTGTCACACCAGACACACAAACACAATAACTCATTCCCAGAAAAGTGATACTAGTTAAAGAAATGTTAAAGAAAGTAATGTTATTAAAGGCATTAGATCAAATTACACATCATTGACTCACTGTGTAACCTTGGATAAAGAAAAGTCGGTTATGAATCAAAATGAGAGAAAATAAAAGAAGTATAGAATAAGGGCCTTATCAAAAGTCATTTATCATAAATATATAAAAATTCAAGTATATGAGATTGATTTTTTATTAGTATTATAGTTACTCTTTTTTCTACATTATACTAAACTCATACAGAATTATGCTAGCAAACATTACTAAAACTCATATTGGGACTAAAGACCAAACATAATTAAAAAAAAAAGAAATATTCTAACATTATAGTATCAGTTTTCTCTTCTCTAGGTTATGCAATTATAATTTTAACTTTTTATAAAATGCTATACTTTCTAATTTTTTAATATTTGGAAAGCCTTCAAACTTTTTCAGATCACCTCAAATACAGAAAAACTGGAAACATTAAATAGCTCTTCAATATAGAGGGTAACTAAATTTCCTATATGCCCAATTTATATTTCTGTACAATATTATAAAGGTTTTTTTTTAAATTAGGTGGCTTTTATTCAACTAAAAATCCCTATTTTTAATGGTTTCTATTAGCTTTCTACCATCTTAAAAATTGATACAGTAGATTCAATTATTTATATCATACTTAGGTGATTTTAGATATATTTAAGCAAAGATAAAATTCTTGACCAATAAAAAATTATTGAAAAAGCAAAATAACAAGAAATCTCCCTCTTTCTCTGAAAAAATATTGTAGATTAAAAGATTTTGTTATTTACATTATATCTAATTATTTCTCTTGGTAGTTTAAATTATTTTTTAGCACTGACCCTCCAAATTCCATTGCTTTTTTGACATTTATACTTTTCACAAATCTTTCACATGACCATCAGATCATAATGAATGTGTGGGTTTTGTTTTTTCAGCTATTCTATTATTATTAAATTTTTATAAAAGGTTATCAGTGATCTCACTTCTCAATCTAATGGCCTTTATTTACAATCTTTATACACCTTGATTTCTATGTAGCTTTTGATTTGGTTAAACACTCTCTCATCTACTATAAAGACTCCCTTCTCTAATAGCTTCTGAAACTAAAAAGCTATCCGGATCATCCTTATATTTTTCTTTTTTTAATGGTAATTTTTATTTTTTTTTTTTGTTTTCAACGTTTACTTCCACAGGATTTTGAGTTCCAAATTTTCACCCCATCTCGCCCCTCCCCCCACTCCAAGATGGCATGCATTCTGAATACACCTTCCCCTAGTCTGCCTTCCCTTCTATTTCTTCCCTGCTTCTCTGATCCCCTTCCCCTTCAATTTTCTTGTAGGGCAGGATGGATTTCTGTACCCCATTTCCTGTATTTCTTATTTCCTAGTTGCATGTGAAAACATTTTTTTTAAACATGTGTTTTTAAAACTTTGGGTTCCAAATTTTCTCCCTTCCTCCCTCCCCACCCACCCTCATTGATAAGGCAAGCAACTAAATATAGGTGATATATGTGCAGTTATGCAAAACACTTCCATAGTAGACATGCTGTGAAAAACTAACTCTATTTCCCTTAATCCTATCCCACCCACCCATTTATTCTATTCTTTCTTTTGACCCTGTCCCTCCCCAGAACTATTTGCTTCTGATTACTCCCTTTCCCAATCTGCCCTCCTCTCTATCATTCCCCTACTCTCTTGTCCCCTTCCCCCCCTATTTTCCTGTAGGGTAAGACAGATTTCCACATCCAATTGAGTGTGTATGTTATTCCCTCCTTAAGTCAAATCCTATGAGAATAAGATTGATTCATTCCCTCTCACCTTCCCCCTTTTCCCCTCCACTGTAAGAGCCGTTTCTTTTGTTTTTTTTTTTTGTGGGATAATTTACCCCGTTCTACCTCTCCCTTTCTCCTTCTCCTAGTATATTCCTCTCTCACCCCTTAATTTCATTCTCCAGATATGATACCTTCACTTTCAACTCACCCTGTGCCCTCTATCTATCTATCTATATCTATATATATACGTACATATAATTTTTTCCCCTCCAACTACCCTAATACTGACAAAGGCCTCATGAGTTACATATATCATCTTTCCATGCAGGAATATAAACAGTCCACTTAATAAGTCTTTTTTGATTTTCTCTTTCCTGTTAATTTTTTCATATTCCACTTGAGCCTTGTATTTGAAAATCAAACTTTCTATTCAACTCTGGTCTTTTCATCAAGAATGCTTGAAAGTCCTCTATTTCACTGAATGATCATTTTTCCCCCTGCAGGATTATACTCAGTTTTGCTGGGTAGGTGATTCTTGGTTGTAATCCTATCTTCTTTGCCCTTCAGAATATTATATTCCATGCCCTGTGGTCCTTTAATGTAGAAGCAGCTAAATGTCTTGTTATCCTGATTGTGTTTCCACAATACTTCAATTGTTTCTTTCTGGCTGCTTGTAATATTTTCTCCTTGACCTGGGAACTCTGGAATTTGGCTACAACATTCCTAGGAGTTTTCCTTTGGGGATCTCTTTCAGGAGGAGTTCGATGGATTCTTTCAACTTCTATTTTGCCCTCTGGTTCTAAAATATCAGGGCAGTTTTCCTTGATCATTTCTTGAAAGATGATGTCTAGGTTCTTTTTTTGATCATGGCTTTCAGATAGTCCAATAATTTTTAAATTCTCTCTCCTGGATCTATTCTCCAGGTCAGTTGTTTCTCCAATAAGATATTTCACATTGTTTTCTAATTTTTCATTGTTTTCTAATTTTTCATTCTTTTGTATTTGTTTTACAGTGTCTTGATTTCTCATAAAGTCACTAGCTTCCAATTGCTCTATTCTAATTTTTAAGGAAGTATTTTCTTCAGTAATATTTTGGACTTCCTTTTCCATTTGGCCAATTTTGCTTTTTAGGGCATTCTTCTCCTCATTGGCTTTTTGGACCTCTTTTGCCATTTGGGTTAGGCTATTTTTTAAGGTGTTATTTTCTTCAGTATTTTTTTGGGTCTCCTTTAGCAAGCTGTTGACTTGTTTTTCATGATTTTCTTGCATCACTCTCAGCTTTTCCTCTATTTCTCTTAATTGCTTTTCAAAATCCCTTTTGAGCTCTTCCAAGGCCTGGGACTGATTCATATTTTTCTTGGCTTTGTATGTAGGAGCTTTGGCTTTGTTGTCTTCTTCTGGTTGTATGTTTTGATCTTCTTTGTCACCAAAGTAAAATAATATAGTCTGACTCTTTTTGCGCTGCTTACTCATGATCCCGGCCAATTACTTGAGTTTTAAACTCTTTGTTAAGGTAAAAGTCTGCTTCCAATGTGAAGAGTGTATTGTCCCAAGCTTAGGGGGTTTCTACACCTGTTTTCAAAGGCACTTCTAGGGACCTGTAAATTTTCAGTTCTTCCAAGGTGGTATGATAAGGGGCGAGGTGTTTCCTCTCCACCACCACAACAAGCTCCACCACACCACCGCTCCCCCTCACCCCAGGATCACCCCTCAGAACTGTGACCCAGATCCAAGCACCAGTAAAGCAAGAGATTCCTGCCTCACCACTGGCAAAGAGATCCCTGCAATCCCCCTCTGATGAGCCACTCAGTTCCCCCTCAGTCTATGGGCCGGAAGCTCAGGAAAAAGCCACGGCCCTGGGCCATACTCGAGACTTGCAGCTGAGACCTAGCTCCTCTCTCACCGCAGTAACAGACTTTTCCCACTGACCTTCTAAGTTGTCTTTGGTGTTCAAGGGTTGAGAAGTCTGGAAACCATCACAGCTGCCCATGATTCAGTCCTCTGAGGCCTGCTCCAGGGTCCCTGCGTTCTGCACACCCACGCCCAACTGCACTCCTCTCCCCACCCGGAGCGATATATCTTTCCGATCAACCATCCAGGCTGTCTTTGACTGGAAATTTGTTTCACTCCGTCTTTTTGTGGGTTCTGCTGCTTTGCAATTTGTTTAGAGCCATTTTTTTAGGTATTTGGCAGGCTTTGGGAGAGAGCTCAAGACAGTCACTGCTTTCCCTCTGCCATCTTGGCTCCGCCTCTATCTTTTTCTAACAACTCATTCTCTCACTCCTTTGTCAGTTCATCATCCTTTTCCTGTCATTTTAATTTACGTGTCCTTCAAGGGTCTCCTTAATGGTCTCTAATCTTTTTACCATTTTCTCTCTCTCTGCACACACACACACACACACACACACACACACACACACACACACACAC